>NW_021604736.1:1082111-1108322 GCF_004785775.1 Grammomys surdaster | reverse complement strand
GTGTCTGTGTCTGTGTCTGTGTCTGTGTCTGTGTCTGTGTCTGTGTCCCGGAATCTGTTGACACCATTTCTGCTGGCAAACCGGGTAAAATCAAAGGGGAAGTCAGGAACCGATAGCTGACTAGCCTCAGAGAGAACACCCAAAGCCTGTTCCCAGAGCTGGCAAGTCAGGGAGGGGTTCGTGACTCTTCAGACACTCTGCATGACAGATCCTCCAGGACTCTGGTCAGGTGCTGGGTACTGAGTCTTTAGTGGGATGCATGACCGATCCTTCAGGTTTTGGACCAGGTGCTGTATGCTAAGTCTCTTCCTCAGGTCCAAAGGAGTCTTGAGCAAACACTAGGTGGCTGGGCACACCTCCCTGCAAGGAGTGCATTTGGTCAAAGTCTATAAGAAGGTCACCCTGACCAAGGGCCTCTGTGATGGATAGAAGACCCAGGGCCCTGTAAACAATGATCTTTCCATGGCATTAAGGAACCGTCACTAGGAGGGTTCTCTGTGGATTGTCTGTTTTCTTCTCTTGTCACTATCCACTGAGCCCTGAGCCTCAGCCTTCTTCTCCACAATCTTGGAAAAAACAGACCTCCTCACTACAGAAGACCCTGGAAATAAAAAGAGTCACCTCCTAGGGTGATAGGGTGACTGGAGGAGCCAAAAGGTACCTCCATTTGGTCCCCACTGTTCTCACCCTGAGGGACCACCTGGGCTCCAGCCCCAGGAGTTGCCCTCATCACCTATTGGCATCTGGAGTAAGTGAATAGTTTTAATGTTTAGGAAGAGGCCGTTTGGAAGCTGGGCTTGCAAAGACTGAGGCCCCTGGCCTGGGAAGAGGCTTTAGAACTGGTCACCTGGGGTGTGGTGAGACAGGAAGGTCTTAGACAAAGGGGACTTTCACAGATTCCCAAACACTTCCTGTCTCCAAAAGACTGAGGACATGGTGCTTCCTGGTCCTTCTGTGCCTTGGCTTTGGGATCAAGAGGGGCCCAGCCAAAAGATGGGAGTCACTGTGCCTATGGTGAGCCAGCTGCCTGCCTTGGGACAGAACAAACCTAGAAAGTGTTTCTCTAGCCCTCCAGGAAAGAGGTGTCACTGTAAGCTCCAAACTATCTGCAACTTTAATTGTTATTTTAAAAATAGGGTCTTCTGTAGGGGGGTGGGTGGGGGGGTGGGAGGCCCTTGAACTCCTGATCCTTCTTGCCTCCTTCCTCCACACCTGGCTGTTCTTTCCTTCCTTTCTCTTCTTCTTTTCTCCCCTCTCCTCCCCTCCCTCTCCCTCTCCCTCTCCCCCCCTCTCCCTCCCCCTCCCCCTCTCCCTCTCCCTCTCTTTCCTCTCTCTCTCTCTCCAAAGGGTTTTAGTGCTGGAGAGATGGCTCATTCCACTGGTTGCTCTTTCAGGACTCAGGTTCAATTTCCAGCACACACACAGCAGCTCACAACTGTCTGTAACTCCAGTTACTGGGGAGCTGATACCTTCACACAGACATACATGCAGGCAAAATGTCAATGCATTAAAAGTAAATAAATAAATTAATTAATAATTTAAAAATATTTTTAATTCTGTGTCTGCGTGGGGGTGCCTGAAGAGTCTGGAAGAAGGCATTGGATGACCCGGAGCTGGCGTTACTGGTAGTCGTGAGCTGCTTAGTGTGGGTGCTGGAGTGTGACCTTGGACCTCTGCAAGAGCAGCAAGTGCTCTTAACCACTGGGTCTTCTCTCCAGACCTGGGTCTCCCTTGAAGAAAACATTATGTGTGTATACAGGTAGGTTTGTGCACTTGCAAGTGTTGTAGGTGGTTTCAGTCCAGAAAGGATGTTGGATGCCCTGGAGCTGGTGTTACAGACAACTGAGCCATCTGATGTGGGTTCTGGGAAGCAAACTTCAATCCTCTGGAAGTATCTTCTTTTTTTTAAATGTTTAGCATTATTATTATTATTATTATTATTATTATTATTATTATTTTGAAAGCCTCTGCAGACTGGGAGTTGGGAAGGAGAAGGGACAGAGTGGCCCCTAAGATGATGTATTGGAAATCATGTGTTTTACAAAGGTCTTAAATTAGCTAATTATTTATTTTATGTTTATGGGGGCTTTTGTTTATACATATGTCTATCACATGCATGCAGTGCTGAAGTAGGCTAGAAGCAAAGAGGGGATCAGAACCCCTGGGACAGTTGTGAGCTGCCATGTGGGTGCTGGGGATTGAATTCAGGTCCTCTGGAAGAGCAGCCAGTGCTCTTAACCTGTAAGCCATCTCTTCCAACCCTGGAATCTCTATCTTTTTCTACCTCAAGTCTGAATTTTGTGAGACCTACAAGAGAATCTGCACCTGTCTACCACAGAAACACTGCACTGGTGGAGCAAATGCTAGAGTAGCTGGAGCAGCTGAAACAACTGGAGGAGCTGAAGCAACTGGAGCAGCTGGAGTAGCTGGAGCAGCAACAGCTGCAGAGCTCATGTGGTTGGGAGACCAGTGCTGCCCACAAAAGCCAAGTGAGCCTACAAGTGGCCTCTGTTTGATTTCCTCTTTTGAAATCTGACACAAATATCTTGTGGCCAACCTTGGCTAGATGCTGTACAGAGAAGGGAACACTGGGGAGTGTAACTCAAGCTTCCAAGGTGACAAGTTCAAAGACCCCATCAGGAAAAGGAAATATAATCTGTGGAGCAAACACTTCTGTATCCCTAGTACTTGGGAGAAAAGTTAGGAGTTTACGGTTATCTTCTGCTTCAGAGTGAACTCAAGGTCAGCCTAGGCTACACAAGAACCTGTCAAGAGACCCTGTCAAGAGACCCTGTCAAGAGACCCTGTCAAGAGACCCTGTTGAGATCAGGGTGGTGAGGTGAGAAAGGAGAGAGAGGAGAGGAAGAGGGAGGGAAAGATTCAGTTGAGAGATTGCAACACAAATTGAGATGAAAAGTGTTTGTTTGTGGTGCTGGAAGTCAAGAGTCTCAAGCATACTAGGCAAGTGCTCTGCCTGAGCTACCCTCAACCTGAAAGACAGGTTCTTTTCTTTCCAATTTCATGTGTATGTGTGCTTGTGTTTTGCATGTATGTGGGCTCATGTCTGTATATGTGGAGGCCTGAGGCTGATGTTGTGGTTCATCCTCAGTCACTCATCCACCTTATTCACTGAAGCAGATCTCTCAAGCAGACTCGAAGATATGGCTAGTCAGCTTGTTCTGGGGACCCAGGATCTCTGACTTCCGAGGTTGACATTACAGACAGGCTGCCATGCCCACCAGACATTTACATGGTGTCTTAGTTTGGGTTTCTATTGATGTAACAAAACACCATGAAGCAAGCTGGAGAGGAAAGAGTTTATTCGGCTTATACTTCCACAGAAGTGTTCATCATCAAAGGAAGTCAAGACAGGAACTCAAGGCAGGAGCTGATGCAGAAGCCACAGAGGGGTGCTGCTTACTTACCTGCTCCCCATGGCTTGCTCAGCCTTCTTCCTTATAGCACCACCAGCCCGGCACCACCCACAATGGGCTGGGTCATCACCCATCAATCACTAAGAAAATGTTCTACAGGTTTACCTATAGTCTCTCATAGAGCCATTTCCTCACCCCTCTCACCCCCACTCCCCACACACACACACCTCACCTCTCTCTCTCTCTCTCTCTCTCTCTCTCTCTCTCGGCTTTCTGAGACAGGGTTTCTCAGTGTAGCCATGGTTTGGTTGTCTTGGAATTCTGAATACCAGGCTGGCCTTGAACTCAGACATCTGCCTGCCTCTGCCTCTAAGTGCTAGGATTACAGGCGTGTGCCACCACTGCCTGGCTTCAGATGCATTTCCTTCCTTCCTTCCTTCCTTCCTTCCTTCCTTCCTTCCTCCCTCCCTCCCTCCCTCCTTCCCTCCCTCTTTCTTTCTTTCTTTCTTTCTTTCTTTCTTTCTTTCTTTCTTTCTTTCTATTTTGTTTTTTGTTTTTTGAGACAGGGTTTCTCTGTATAGCCCTGGCTGTCCTGGAACTCACTCTGTAGACCAGGCTGGCCTTGAACTCAGAAATCCACCTGTCTCTGCCTCCCAAGTGCTGGGATTAAAGGCATGCCCAGCTCTAGATGCATTTTCTTAATGCTCCCTCCTCTCAGATGATTTTAGTCTGAGTCAGGTGGACATAAAACTGTCCAGTGCTCATGGGTTTTGAGAACTTGAAGTCTGATCCTCTCACCCTTGCCCAGCAAGTTCATCAGATTGTTTTTAACAAAAGGAATCCACAGAACATTCTGAATGATGCATGAAAATAGGTTCCCATCGCAGTGCATTGCTGAGAAATTCCAGAAAACTGAGAACAAGAAGAAAGTAAGTTTAAGACAGAAAAATTAAAGGAGAATGGGGTAAGGTTGAGATAAAGTTCTAATGTCAGGAAAAATGTGTTTTCTAATGGAAAAGAAAGTACATACAATGTTCATAACAATATATATGGTCGTATTCCAGTGAAGGAATACAAAGATAATGTTAAAAATGTAAAAATAAAACCAAGAAGCAGGAATTAGCCCTGACATACAGAGCTAATTAAGAAGAGAGAGCTTGGGGCTGGAGGGTTGTCTCAGTGATTAAGAGCACTTATTCTTCTTGCAAAAGCCCAGGGTTCGATTCCCAGCACCCACATGGAGGCTCACAGCCTTCTCACAAACCAGGCACAGACATGTATACATGCAGGCAAAACACTCAATACACTAAATAATAAAATAAACTTAAGCCAGGAGTAGTAGTGGCAAATGCCTTTAATCCTAACACTTGGGTCAGCCTGGTCTACAGAATGAGTTTCTGGATAGCCAGAGTTACAGAGAAAAAGCCTGTCTCAGAAAAATAAAAATAAAATAAGAAAAGAAAGAAGAGAGAATTTAAAAACTTCCAGGTAGTTGAAAAATATGGGGTTTGTGGGAGAAGAGGAAGAAATCTGGCATTTTACAGTACATTTAACAGGATTATTGTGGTTCTTTGATTCAAATCCAATGTAAAACATAAAGATGAAGAGAAGAGAGGGCAAAGGGGAAAAGAAACAAAGAAAAGGACATTTTCTCATCTAGCTTCTCATTTAATGGTGGGCTCACATGATGATCAGCAGGGAGGCAGAATTGTGAGGGTGAAGGCTTTGGAACAAGGTTCCTGGATTCACACGCTAGCCCTGACACCCATTACCTGTGAGATCTGATCTTGAGTAAGTCACCCTGTGCCTCAGTTTCCTCATCTGAAAACTGGGGGAGAAGAATAGCACCTCTCTACACGAAGCAACTGTCTCTTCAGAGCCTGACAGTTTTCTTGGTACTAACAGGTAAGCTGTTGTTACCACAGCTTAGTTGGTTGTTGTTGCCTGTGTTTGGTGGTTTCTCAAGGGATTGTTTAACTTAAAAAACAAAGCCAGACTCGGTGGCACACACCTTTAATCCTAGCACTCAGGAATCAGAGGCAAAAGGATTTCAATGAGTGTGAAGCCAGCTTGGTCTACACAGAGAATCTTAGGACAGCCAGGGATATAGTAAGACCTTGTGTTTAAAACAAACAAACAATCAACCCAACAAACGGCATCTTTTCTCAGGTGGATACATAAGAAATTCATTTGTTAGAGTTCCTGGGAGGAAAGGTGACAGGCGTGGGAGGCAGGCTAGGTCAGCCAAGGTCTACACAGGAGACAGGAGCCATGCCTGTCTTGTCAACAGCAAGAGTTGGATCCAAAGATCTGATGTGATGTGCAGCTATTAACTGTGTAACTGGAGGGGGAGTTGTAAAAAGAAAGACACCCTAATTTTCAACGCAAGCGGTAACTTCTGGAAGTAGTTAACCATCCCTAGTCCAGGGAAACAAAGAAAGGACTTGGAATGAAATTATTAAAACTTGAGGGCTGTTGTTGGCTGGTGTCAGCATCTTTGAAGAGGCATGGTGGTGCATGGGCCAGAATGGCCACACATCAAGTTCAGTCACCATCTCAAGAATGTGCTGCTGTCCTTGGAGGAAGATGTGTGTTGGGTGCTGCTCATTTGTAGGTGGCATACGGAGGTCCCTAGGAATAATTGGGTCCCTCACTGCGCCTCTCTGGCCTTACTTCCTGCCCTAGCAATGGGAAGAGTCTAACAGTCTAACTGCTGTTGGCAGCAGAAAGAAAATACAATAATAAACAGCCACTGACTGCCACCCAATACCTACCTCCCCTGTTGCATTTCACTCCATTCAAAGAATTACCTGACTTTTAAAAATACATAAAAAAAAAAAAAAAAGGAAACCTGACACTGGTTGTTGACTTGACCTGCAACAGTTGCTTGGAACAGGTTCAGTGTTTCATCTAGCTGTTGAACTAAAACCTAACTGATGACAGAGGGCACATCTCATGAGATCCCCAGGAAGAGTGTCTCAGACAGAGGGATCAGATATTGCAAAGAGCTGAGGTATGAGAGAGCTTGTGTGTTCTGATGAAGCATCTGTACCCGTGCAATGTGGGCAGGGCTCCACAGGCTGTGGAAAAGGATTGTGGCTTATTCTGAATGTGAAGTGGCCAATGAAGTTCTGTAGAAGTGAGAGTCAGTGTGATAACTTCTGAGATATCCTCCGGAGTGCAGGGAAGAAAGGTACTGACTGACCATCATGTGCCAAGTGGGAAAGAGGCAGCGAGCAATCCTTTGGGGTCTTCATGACAAACTACCACAAACATCATGGACTCGTCCCTCTCAGCTCTGGATGGCAGAAGTCTGGCATCTTGGTGTGTGCAGTGTCACCCTCCCAGTGGCTCTGGGTCCTCTGGGGCTTATAAGGCAGCAACATCTGGCCTTCTCCCCCAGGTGCCCAGGTTTCTTGACTCTGTATGGGCTTTAGGGCCTGTCACTTATGTGTGGGATGTGATCCCATCTCCTGATTCTTGCCTTAATTATGTCTCTAAAGACAAGCTTTCCACAGAAGGTGACATTTGCAGTTACTGGGGGTGGTGAGCAGTAGGACAGATCCTTTGAGGAAGTGCACAATTCAACCCACTGGAGAGATCAGTGAGGAGACACAATATGTAACTGACAGAATTCAGTGGGCTGGAGCAGGTATGACACAGAAATGGAGGGGTGTGGACAGGATGGGTGGATGGTTTGTTGCTCAGGGTTCTCTACAGAAACACACACACACACACATACATATGTGCGTATATTTATTCTGCTCTATTCTACATGTTTATATGTATATGTACATATATTATACACATATGTCTTAATTGCTGTTCTATTGCTATGAGGAGACACCATGATCAAGGCAACTCTTATAGAAAAAAGCATTTAATTGAAGGCTTGCTTACAGTTTCAGAGGGTTAGTCCATTGTCTTCATGGCAGGAAGCAGACAGGCATGGTGCTGGAGCAGTAGCTGAGAGCTTTACATCCTGATCCACAGGCAGCAGGCAGAGAGACAGAAAGCGACACTGAATCTGGCAGGAGCTTTTGAAACCTCAAAATCCATCCCTAGCAACATACTTCCTCCAACAAGGCCACACCTCCTAATCATTCCCTGACAGATCACCACCTGGGGACTAAGCATGCAAATATAGGGCCTATAGGGGTTAATCTCATTGAAGCCATAATAACATATATAAGAAATTTGTCTCACATGATTATGGAAGCTGAGAATACCCAGAGCTGCAGTTGGCAAGCTAGGCACCCAGGAGGGCCGCCATAGTGTGTCAATGTGGGTCTGACAAGTTGAGAACCAGGAGAGCCAAAGACTAGCAATCTCCAGCCCACAGAAGAATTAATGTTTTAGCAAAAGTCTGAAGGCTAGAAAAGACCAGTGTTCCAACTCAACAGGTAAGCAGGAGAAGTCCCCTCTTAGCCAGCCTTGTTAAGCCTTTGAGTGACTAGACAAGATTCAACCACACTGGGGAGGTGTGATGGTTGATCTTGGTTGTCAACTTGGTTTGACCTAGGATCAACTAAAAGACACACCTCTGGGTGGGTCTGTGAGGATATTTCCTAGAAAGAGTAACTGAGAAAGGAAGACTCCCCTAGTAAGAAAAGCACTTTCCAACAGCAACAGATATAAGGTGTGAGGGAAAAACTGTTACCTTTTGCCTGTTTGCCTTAACCACCTGCTGATAACTACATCTATTCTATTGCTGCTATTGCTGGTACTACCATTCACTGCCATCAGTGAATCTAGCTCCCTTAGTTTTCTATCGTGGACTAAGGACTGGCAGCTTTCCAGGACAATCCAGGCCTTCAACAGCAGATTGGGACTGTTGAGGCACCCAGCCTCATGGACTCAGAAGCTGGATCCTCAACACCTCTAGTGTGTGGTTGTCCACACACTATGTACCCAATAAGCCAATTCGATAAATCCCCTTAGTGTATTCATTCTGCTAGGTCTGTGTCTCTAGAAACCCCTGTCTAACACAAGAGGGCAATCTACTTACCCCACAGATTCAAATGTTGGTCCTAACCAGAAACACCCTTGCAGGCACAACTGGAATAATGTTTGGCAGTCTGTGGTCCCCTCAAGAGTGACCCCTAAGATTAAATAGAGCACAAGAGAAGATAAAAGGGGACTGAAGAGCCCCATGGTCCAGGAAGAGGTACAAACTGAGTGGCCCCATTTAGGGCCAAATAGTGGGGGGAAGAGAGAGAACATGGGGAGGTGAGAGGCTAGGGACACTGGAGAACAGCCAGGTGAGGCCTCATGAGAGTTCACCTCTTACAGCTTTTCCTCTCAGCCCTTGGAAGTGTCTCTTGCCAGATGCAGAGAGTAACCTTCTGCTGGGGACAGTACCATCCCCAACCAAATACACTGGTGTCCTCTGTTGGATCAACACCATTCCCAAGCAGATAAACCAGGATAAAGCTGGGTCCCAAACATTATTCTGCCCAGGGAGTGGACTGTCCTCTCACACTCTCCTCCAACTGAGGCCCTGACAGTGAATGTCCACCTGGCACTGGTCAGCATATCACTCTGAACGGGTGATTTCTACACCAGTGAGACTGTGAGGGGGTCTGGCTCAGTCTCTGCTTAGGTTGTGGTCTAAATGCAGGCAGGGGCTGCAGTCATTTGGAAGCTTCACTGTCAAGGTAGTTACTAAGAGAGTTTTGTCTCTTGCTGGCTATTGGGTAGGGGGCTAGATTCTCTCCCATCTGAGTGTCTTCACAGGGCTCCTTGAATGTCTTCACAATATAGCAGCTGGTTTCCCCTAAAGAAAGTGATCCTGATCCTCAAGAGCCAGAAAGAGGAAGAAATGGTAAATGTCTTAGGTTCTGTTTTTGATGTCACATTGTCTGCTAACATTGACTGTGTTGTATTAGAGTCAGTCAATCTAGCCCACGCTCAGAGGGATTCAACACAATCCTAAGGTAAGGAACATCAGAAAACCTTTGTTATGTCCAGGTGCTCTGGAAGTGAGTCTCAGGCTAAGCAGCCTCTTGGAACTATAATCACTACCACAAGGATGAATGCTTCAGACCATGCTTGCCTAGCAAACTTAGGAGTCATAGGTTAAGCTTCTATGTATCTCTTTGCCTCCTCATGAGCTGGGTGGTAGGAACATTTGTAGCACAGCACCAACAAAGAGATAACAGTGCCTGATATTTGCTGAACACATTGGAGAATGGGAACACGTTGAGCAGGGGCATGAGAAACCAGACTGACTCTGAATGGCCGTAGAGAGATGGACAAACAGCTCATCATTATGAGACTAACCAACCATGAGTTGCCTTGCCCTAAGAGAAGCAGGAGTTGAAACAAGGATAATCCAAAACCCATTTTCATTTGGCCCAGGAAATGCTGCCAGAGATGTACTCTTGAGGGGCAGCTATATTCAGACCCTGTGCACTTGGCCACAATCTTTACCCAAGGCTGACACTCCCTGGAAAGAATTCTCAAAGGATCCACCCCCTGCCCTCTGAGCATCCCTGTACAAATTCTTCTGATCCACCTGTTTTTGTCTCTTTTCTTCTTGCAGTCACACAAATCTTGGTTTGCAAACAGCAGATTTCGTCCTGTTATGTCCCGAGGACAACATATTCTTTAATTCATCAAAACAACCTATGATTCACAATGGAGCGATTCCGTGGCCAGTATATAGTGGATGGGAGAGCTGAGAGCCATCACATGGCAGGATGGGATCCCAACACACATTCTGACTTAGACACACCCAGCACTTCTGGCTTCTTAAAAGTGGCTCTTGCCCACACTACAGCCGCAGACAGATGCCACTGTGGAGCAGCGGGGTGTGTGTGAATGGAGAGCAGTGTTGGTGAAGCCAGCTTCAGCTTGCCACACAGGCCAGCTCCATCCACATAGGCTGCAGCTCGGCTCTCACCCTGCCACCAGGTGCCTGCTGGATTCAGTTTCCACAAGTAGAGCTCAGATATCCACACATGGTTCTTTGCTGAAGAGCTAACCAGACCCAAGCAAGCTCAGTCCAGTGTTGTCACAGCTCAAAGAACAAATTGGCCCCCCAGAGTCCTGTGAGTTGACTTTGATTTGTCAAATTTTATTGCCTATATGTTATTATAGTGTGTGTGCACACACATATGTGTGGTGCATGCGCCAGTGCATATATGTATGTAGGCTAGAGATCAACATCTATCATTTTCTTTTTTTTTCTTTTCTTTCTTTTTTTTTTTGTTTTTTCCAGACAAGGTTTCTCTGTATAGCCCTGGCTGTCCTGGAACTCACTCTGTAGACCAGGCTGGCCTCGAACTCAGAAATCCGCCTGCCTCTGCCTCCCAAGTGCTGGGATTAAAGGTGTGCGCCACCTCTGCCTGGCCCATCTATCATTTTCTACATCATTATCTATTTATATTTTTGAGACACAGACTATCTACATAACCCTGGATGTCTTGGTACTCACTACATAGAACAGACCGGCATCAAATTCACAGAGGTCCATTTAGCAATCTCTGCCTCCCTAGTGATGGGGCTAAAGGTGTGTACCACCATACCTGCCATAGATTTTCTTTATTTTTATCTTATGTGTTAGTGTTAACCTGATTGTATGTTTGTGTACTACATGCATGCAGTACCTGTAAAAGTCAGAAGAGGGCATCAGATCCTTTGAGACTGGAGTCATAGATGCCATGAAGGTGCTAGGATTTGAACCTGGGTCCTCAGGAAGTATGACCAATGCACTTAACCCCTGAGCCATCTATCCAATAGTCCGTCTGTCTCTTTTTGTTTTTGGTTTTTGGTTTTTTTTTAGATGGAAGATAATTTTGTAATTATATTTATGTACAGAAAACTTGAAGTGTACATTATTCTTTAACCCAGTTTAGTGGCGAGTTCTTTAGCCTTTGCTTTTTCCAGCTTGGCAATTTGGGCCACAGACTTAGGATCCAGGGCGTTGCCTCCCCAGTGGCGGCGGATCTCGTCATATCTGTCATTATAATTGGTCCTAATAGCTTCCACCAGCTTAGCCAGAGCACCCTTGTCTTCCGAGTTAACCTGTGTGAAGGCAACAGTGGTGCATGTCTTCCTGTGAACCAGGCGACCCAGCCTGGCCTTTCCCTTGATGATGCAGTAGGGCACACCCATCTTTCTGCACAGGGCAGGCAGGAAAACCACCAGCTCAATGGGGTCTACATCATGGGCAATCACCACCAGCTGAGCCTTCTTGTTCTCCACCAAGGTGGTGACTGTATTGACTCCTGCTCGGAGGACAGGTGATCTCTTAGTTGGGACGTCTCCTTTGCCAGCAGCTTTCTTCTCAGCACGGGCCAGTAGCCTTTGCTTCTTCTCTTGCTTTGTCTCTGGCCTGTACTTGTGGGCAAGCTTAAGCAGCTGAGTAGCTGTTTGCCTGTCCAGAGCCTGGGTGAACTGGTTAATGGCAGGAGGTACTTTGAGTCGCTTATAGAGGATGGCTCTTTGCCGCTGCAGCCTGATGTATGGGGCCATTTAACGAAGCGTGTTAGATCTCTTTTGGGCTGGATGTCCTGCCCAATGCCGAAGTTCTTGGGCCTTTTCTCGAACAGAGGATTGACCACCTTTTTGGCCTCCTGCTTCTTGAAGACGGTGGGGGCCGGGGCCACCTTCTTCCCCTTGGCCTTCTTTCCTTTGGGCATCTTGCTCGGCTGGAAGAGAGAGAAAGAAGAGGGAACTGTGGGTGATAAGTAAGCGGCCGCGGAGATCCTCTTTTTGTTTTTTAAAGACAGGGTTTCTTCAGTAAAACTGGGCTCACTGATTATCTAATCTGACTGCTGAGTAAGCCTCAAGGACCCACCTGTCTCTTTCCCAACCCCTCATTATATTGGGAGTACAGGTGCACATTCCTGTCTGCAGCCTTTACATGGGCCACAGCAATTCCAAACTCAGTAAGCATTTACTTATGCAGCCATCTCCTAGCTTCTATGGACATTAATTTAAAATAACATTTTCCCCCAGCAACTTAAGATCAACAATCTTAAAGGGGAAGAAGGGATATTTTACATCTTGAAAAGTTCAGATAGCTAAGAACTAGAAAAGCTGACATCAGCTAGTCAGATCCCCAAGACAGTAATGAACAAGATCTGAGTCTAGCCATTATGGTGCCACACACCTTTAATTCTAGCAGAGGCAGAGGTAGGAAGACCTCTGTGAAGTCAAAGCCAGCCTGGTCTATGGAGTGAGTCCCAGGACAACCAGGGTTACACAAAGAAACATCGACTTGAAAAAATCAGTAAATAAAAATGTAGGCATATGTTTTTCTCAACTTACTTGAATAAGGTCAAAAAAGGGAAATAAGGAAAAAAGGTTTAATAAGGAAAAGAAAGGTTATTAAGATACGTGAGAAATGAAATGGATATGTTTAGAAATAGTTCTATGGGGTGATTCCCCATCTTTGTTGTTCTCAGTCCATTAGCAAACACCAGACATGAATCAGCAGCTACAGTCTGGTCACCACGATTTCACCAGACTGCTATAGTCTCCGTGTCCCTCACGGACTCGTGGTTTGAATGCTTGTCCCAGATACCACACATGAAAATCCAGTCCACTCAGCAGACATCACACACATATCAGCAAGGGAAGTTTAATCCAAAAGAAGCCTCAACTGGCTCCAGTTTGAAGAAGTGGCAAGAAGCCTCAGGAATCTCACGAGAAGTTCTTTGGTGGGTTTCTCTATATGACGTCACCACAAGTGAAGTTCAGCAACACAACGTAAGGTGAACTAATGCAATCATGTCACCAATAATCACCAGGGAGGTGGAGCAAGGCCAACCAACGCTGGAACTCTCACTGTCTGTGGGGCCGTATTTATACTCCTTCTAAACATCACATGTCCTTTCACATGTCTGCTATAGCAAAACACCCTTTCACCAGTGTCTGCTTTAGTGAAACACCCTTTCACCAGTGTCTGCTTTAGTGAAACACCCTTTCATGAGTCTGTTTTAGCAAAACACCCTTTCACCTGTGTGCCCCAACAAAACATCATTTTACATAACCGACTTTCCAAAGAAACCAGAGTTTCCACTTCATAAAAACAATCTGAGGCTAGGTCGTCCCTTACCATACTCAGATGAGGCAGGATTTCACCAGACTGCCATGTTCTCACAGACTCATGTTTTGAACATTTGTCCCAGTGTACTATTTTGAAGACCAGGGAGCCTATAAACAGTGGAGTCTGGATGGCTAAAAATAGGTTAATGGAGGTCATCTTGGCTTGGTTCAACCTTGTCTCTGCTTTCTGGTCTGCCACCACATGGGCGGTTCCATATCACGTGTATGCCACCCTGGACTCCCCTGAGCCTCCTCACCACAAATGGACTAAAACCCTCTGAAACCATGAGTCAAAGTAAATCTCTTCTCCTTTAAGCTATTTGTTTCAGGCGCTTGTTACGGTGACTGAAAAGAATGTGGATTTTCCTGATATGAAAACCCCTTCTGTATTCTGAAGTTTCCTTACAATTTTCCTTTTATAGCAAAAAAAATTTTTTTATTTGTGTGTGTGTGTGTGTGTGTGTGTGAATGCAGGTGTTTATTCTTATTCTTTCAGGGGTCAGTTTCCTCCTTTCACTACGGTTCCTAAGATCAAACCCAGGTTGTCAGGCTTGCTCACAAGCATTTTCACCCACAGAGCCATCTCACTCCCCAGCTTTCTTTTCTGTAAACTTCTGCACTCCTATCTAACTTGAGCTTAGAGGATGCCCCAGCCTTTCAATACCGAACTGTGCTAATCTGCTGGCTGAACCATCCTGACACCTGTGGACTTTGGATTTGGGACTTCTTCCAGGATTCAGGAGTAGCTAGTCAGTTGAAGATGAACTTTAGGAGAACAGAGAGTAACTAAGGAATATGTGATCCATAATGTATACATCCTTATCATTAAAAACCGCAGCTAAATGAGAGCTAGTCTGGGTTTAAGGAGATTGGGGTGGGATTTGTAGTTTCCTGTTGACATTTTTTTTATTATTTTATTGGGTTCTTAAACCTCTACTGCCTTGCCTACCCTTATTCAACTCTAAACCCTTACAACCTCTCCCCTGCAATACTAGGTAGGAGAGAAAGAAGGTTAGAATGGAAAGGAGATGTAGACCTCTATAGGTTACTGTCTTAGGGTTTCATTGCTGTGAAGAGACACCATGACCAAGGCGACTCTTATAAGGGACAACATTTGTCAGCTACGCCAGCATAGCTAACTCAGTTCCTTGGATCGGCAGAGGGCTGAGGGCAAAAGAAAGAAAGACAAGGAGTCATCTGGTAAAGACCAAATGCTATATTTTCAACTGCTTTCAACTGCATAGCTCCATTTTTTTTTAAAGATTTATTTATTTATTATATATGAATACACTGTAGCTGTCTTCAGACACACCAGAAGAGGGCATCAGATCTCATTACAGATGGTTGTGAGCCACCATGTGGCTGCTGGGATTTGAACTCAGGACCTCTGGAAGAGCAGTCAGTACTCTTAACCACTGAGCCATCTCTCCAGCCCCATAGCTCCATTTTATACTCCCCACAAAACAGGAACAAAATAGGAACAGGAACAAAACAGGAACAAAAACAGGAACAAGGAGATACACTTGGCAGCCTATCGCCTAAGTTTGGATTTCTCTTCAAGCAGTCTTTTTGGGGAAATGCATAGAGACAGGGGAGCGGGCATAACAGCACAGGTGCAGAGGATGGTAACTCACAAACATTTAATTGGGGCTGGCTTACAGGTTTAGAGGTTCAGTCCCTTATCATCAAAGTGGGAGCATTACAGCATCTAGGCAGACATGGTGCTGGAGGAGATGAGAGTTCTACATCTTGTTCCAAAGGCAAACAGAAGTCTGACTCTTCCACACTGAGCAGAGCATTAAAGCCCACTCCCACAGTGACACACTCCCTCCAACAAGGCCACACCGCCAAATAGTGCCACTCCCTGGGCCGAGCATACTCAAACCACCACAGTTACTTTCTGCTGATTAGAGTTGTAGGGTTCCTTGGGCCAAATCCAATCTTCTTCAGAATATTCATAAGTCCAGCAGTCCACCAACAGCAAATGCAGCAGCAGGAGAATCAGCTGCTGCTATAAGCCCTTTCGTGGCTCTGGCATTTATACCCTCTCCATAGTCCCCAAAATTAAAGTATCTGCAGTTGGCAAAAATCACATGCTACCTAGAACATGAGACAATCATAGTTAACTGCTATGGACAAACTGAAATAGCCCCATATCCCACCCCTGGGATTAAAACAAAAACACATTCATACAACATAACTGGGTTTTTAAAGAATCTGAAGCTTTCATTATAGCCTCCTCGTGGGTCTATGCACTAAACATCTTAGTCTAGCATAGAAGTTGGTAAATCTTGGCTGGAAAGATGGTCACTTGTTTGGGATGTAGAGTTTTACTGTTACAAAGTTGTACTGATGTCTCTCTGTATTGTCTTGGCTCCTTCTCTTCTGAGAAGGCTTCCCTGAGTAGTTTCAGGAGAGACCACAGGGCTGGCAAGCCTAAACTATTTATGATCTGCCCTTTATAGAAAAAGTTCCTGTGCTGGCTAGTTTTATATCAACTTGACACAGGCTAGAGTCATTTGGGAAGAGAGAAAGCCTCAACTGAGAAAAACAAACAAACAAAAAACAAAACAAACAATCCTAACGGGTTGGCCTTTGGGCAAGAATGGGGAACATTTTTCTTGATTGGTGATTGATGTGGGAGAGCTCAGCTCACTGGGCAATGCTACCACTGGGCAGAGCGTGCTTGGTGCTGTAAGAAAGCAACCGAGCAAGTCAGTAAGCAGCACTTCGCCATGGCCTCTGCATAATTCCTACGTCCAGGTTCCTACCATGAGTTCCCATCCTGACTTCCCTAGATAATGAACTACAAGGTGTGAGACGAAGTAAACTCTTTTTTTTCTCCAACTTGCTTTTGATAATGAGATTTTTATCACAGCAATAGAAACCTTAAAACAGATGTCAAGGACGGGAAGCTCACGAAGTCAGACATCAAGACAGGACAAGGTGTAGGGGAGGGGAGAAGGCTGGGGAGGGGAGAGAGTTACTTGGGATTCCTGCTTCTTCCTGTCAGTTTCTTCCTTGGGATGACCTAGACCCTGTCTATGTTATGAAATCCCAAACACCCATTCACCATCAATGGTGCTGTTGTTTATCACTGTTAACGATCTCCACCTTTGCGTTTCCCAGTTCTAAAATGGCAGGAGAGAAAGCTGACAGGTCTTGGATCATTTTTTCAAGTTGATGGATCTTGGACTTCCAAGCCAGACTGGAGCTGTCCATCTGCCCATCAGGAGTCCATCTCTCTGGATCAATCCCTGGAGTCAAGTGACATTGTCACTTGAACTAGAGTGTATTGCTGCTCAGCAGAGGCGATACAGCGCACTGGCTTAGAGTAGGACAAGGTGGCAAAAACCAGAGCCTGGCTACTATAGCTTGTGAGAGAGCTGGCCTCTTATTACAGCTAAGGGCAATCATCACGTGATTCACAACTGACCAAGAAGCCTGCATCTGGGTGCTCAGCATGTGTTTTCTGAGGGGACTAGAGCCCAGGCACTGCAGGAGAGCAAGGGGACAAGAAAGCCCTATCAAGAGTGGCACCTGGTGAGACGCAAAGATCACGATCCTCTGAACTAGAAGAAGAGGCAGGAACCAGCTTGACTAAAGATGTCCGTGTCTGAGGTCTGCCACAAACAGCTGGCAGTGAGTTACTTTCCCTACCTTTCCACCCCAGACCTCCATTTCCCCAGTGAGTGATTTCCCCTCTGGCTGGGCTACTTCTTAGAGTGGTCATCAAGCCATGGCTTTCTTAGGGGCCTTCTGCTGGGCCACAGCCTAGAGTTGCTGATTCCATGGGTCTGCCTTAAGGCCGAAGAATATGTATTTGTATTTGGAACCAGCTCCCTAGAGATGCTGATGCTGGACCACACTTTGAAAGCCTTGACTCCATCGGCAGCAAGACTCCTTCCAAGCAGAGCAGGACGAGCCTAGTGATTCCTGGAATTAGGTTTGATGAGCTTCTTTGTCAGTGAGGAAAACTTGGGGTGTGGGCCAGGGGAAGCTCCTCCTCGGTTTATCCAGCCTCCTCTGAGCCTTCTAAAGATCCAACAGTGTCCCTACCATTACCCCCTTTTATGCCTCACCCCCACAAGGACCATGTTTCCAGAATCCTGAGCTCCAGAAATACTCAGTCACCTTCCCAGCCTGCTGGAAAATGTTAACTTTCTATTTTTCCCCCTTGGCCAAATTTTGTGGGCAGCGTGGCTCCCTGACACGTAGGCCACACAATTGGCTCTCTCAGCTCACTTCCTTCAAGGTGATCCCATGTCGGTCTGCTGTCCATGATAAACAGCTCAGACTGGGCAGCCCAAACCCAGGGGAAGCCAGCCTGCTGTGGCTCTGGAAAGTTCCCTGTGCAGATAGAAGACAGCTGCCTGACTGGCCCAGGCTGAGGCCAAGCCACAAGCCTGGGGGTGGGGAGTAGGGTAAGGGTAACTCAGAGCTCTGCTCTCCACTAAGGCTGCAAATTGCTTCTGCCTGCAGGGCCCTGCCAGCCCGGAAGGAGCCCAAGGAGCTGGAACCCTGAGTGACAGCTGAGTGGAGAGACAGGCTTCATCATCCCACTAAGTCTGTAAGAGGTTTCTGAAACAGGTGGCTCAAATTTCCTTGAAAACCCAGAATAATCCCCCATCTGAAGTGTGTGCGAATCTTGTTGTCACCACCTAGTATTAATGAGCAGGCACCACCAAAGGAAAAAGGGCTTTTCGGCTGCATTTTTGCACAGTGGCTTGACAAGCTCAATAAAAGCTTAAACAAATATTAAAACACACACACGGAGAGTCAGGGTGGTTTAAATGAACTTCCCAAGCACTTTACCTACTGTAGGAAGAAATTATAATAAAATGTCAGGGCAGAAATAAACCTCATGTGGAAATAAAAATAGAACATAAAATGCCCTCTTACGAGTAACTGCTCAGTACGGTTTCTTTCATAACAACATATCACTGAGCGTGAAGTTTTCATAGTCCTAAAGTGTACTTGGGCATTAGGAATGTTGACTTTGATAATTTCATATTTTATACGTTGGGAGTCTGTGTTTTTCCCAGAAATCTTATAGACCACTATAAAACATGCTCCCCCACCAAAAAAAAAAAAAAAAAAAAAGACTATCTAAATTTTGACATAATTCTTCCAAATAGAATGTATGGCTTATCATGTGACCCTGAGTTCCATTTCTCAAGGCATTTGCAGCCGTAGCTCAGTGCCTGGGTCCAGCCCTGGTGAAGGATCGGATGTAGGGCTGAGCAGGCTCTGCCCAGGCCATTCTGAGAACTCAGAGGTGGAATTGGCGAGGGAAAGACTGTGGTCCTTGCTGGGACCGAGGCTTGTCAAATCCTCCCACCTCGGGCTTAGTTGAACCGGATATACTAAGATTATCAGGGAGGAGAGCTAGAAGATTGCTTTCATGCACAAAATAAAAGAAAAGGAAGGCAGGGGAAGGGGAGAGGAAGAAAGACGGGAGCGGGGATGGGCGGGATGCTCCCTGTCTCGTTCATCTTAAGGAGGTTCTGCCCCCCCACCCCCCCCCCCACCCCCTGTCGCTGCTTGCTTTGTTGAGCCACCGGATAGATCCTGCCTTGCAGAGCAGAGGTGGGGGAGAAACCAAAAATGACCTTGTGGACCGACAGTTCCCTCCTTCTGTGCAAGATTTATGTCACACCTCAAAGGTGATGTGCTGGGAAAGGCTTTCCTGGCAGGGCCTGAGTGGGGAGCAGCCTGGTACAGCCTCGTGTCTGGCTCAGAGCAAGGGCTTCCATGGGAACCTAAACTTGCCTCAGAAAAGCCAGCCTCCCCCTCCTTCCCAGGTCATGCTGATTCCTAAGAAATACTGCGGCACCATAGACAGGAGCCCCAAGATAACTGGAAGAAAGGCAGCCACCAGTTCACACAAGTTCCGACACACACATGTAAGGAGGCAGTTCCATAGGTAGACACATGTACAGATGCATGTGCATCTTGCTTGGCCAGTTAACTATGACCTCCTGAGTCGACTGAGGTGACTCATTGGTTGGCAAGACCAGGACAGAAATGGCAGAGACACAGGCCCAGTAATCTCTCCAGGGTGGAACGGGGGCTGTGATAGAACCCCACGGACCAAGAGTGAGGAGGTCCTGTCCAGAGGGCAAGCCCAGACTGAAAAATTCAGCTCGTTTCTCTAATCTGCGTGTGCTGATTGTGCGAGAAGCAAATACCAGCAGACATGGAAAAAATTGTTTCTGTTCTTTTGACTCGGCTTGGAGCCACCGGCTCCAAAGTGGAAGGAGAAAGAAAAGGAAAAGATTCTAAAGCTATTTTGTCTGGCTCGCTGGACCCTTTGCCTCCTTAGCCTCTGGAAAGGGGGTGGGGTTATCTGGGGGCCCTCTTTCCACTGAGGACCTAAAAACACTCCCTTCAATTTCCCACCAAAAAAAAAAAAAAAGTTCCAAAATCGGAAACTGGCCTTAGTTCCCCAGGGCAGAAATTGAGAGCTCAACTCTAAACCACTTCCTTTGCTTGGTAACAATGCACGAAGGAATTTCCACAAATCCCCTTAGCTGTCATGGCTTCCGCTCCTGGACTTGGGCAAAGACAGCCTGGGACATTCCAGCCCTGCGCCGGCACCGCACACCGTTTGATCTGTTTGGCTCCTGGACCAGCCTTGGAGAACCTCAGTATTCATTTCCCTTCTCTACATTTCCTCCAGGAGTGAGACACAACCCGGGCTGACCAAGTGTGGGAAGAGGTCCAGCCCAGCCTTTGCAAAGCCCAGATGTCTCTTCTGCAGCTCTGGAGAATAGAGGAGCCACAAGGAAGGGACCAGGGAGGGCTGGGTGAACTTACCAAGGCTGGAAGTGAAACAGACCCGGCTTATAACCAGGCTGCACCACACTTGGAGTTGTGCTCTGGGCTGGTATCTGAGAGCTCTGATAGTCATGGATCCTGTACCCTAAGAGCCAGAGGCAGAACAGTTATGAGTTCAAAACCTCAGTGTCCTCACCCCTCAAGAACATTCCCCAAGCCTGTTTGTGCAGACCACACTTTCCAAGTGGACTGTGTTCAAGTCCATCCCCTCCAGTCCAGTGGAAAAATCACACTGCCAATGTCTGTGAACTCCCCAGGGTGCCCCCGGAGATCGCTGCCAATTCCCAGAGCACCAGAGGCTGGAGTGCTGGATCTGAGCAGAGGTCAAGGGAACGATGCCTCGGACCTCACTCAGCGACCAGCAGAGTTTGAGCTCAGAAGCACACAGTCTGTGTGGTCTAGACTTAACCCCAAACTTCTGAAGTGTGCTGGGAGGAAACATCTACTTTTTTGAAGCCTCAATATCTCTATGTGGAAAATAGGCATGCATATTAATTAAATTGTATTCCCTCAAAATTTGTTGAAATTCTGACCTCTACTTGCAATCCTTTTTCTTTTTTCTTTGGAAACCAGAACATTTATTTTAGGACTGATTGAAATCCTGAAGATGAACTGGAGGCTGCAACAGCTGCCCTCTTGGGTTTAGGTGTTGTTCCTTCACAGAATCCATGTCTAAATCTGCGATAGACAATGTTTAGGTGCCTCATCCGACCAGTCCCGGTAGTGTTTCCTCTCTTAGCCTTGGCACTCCAGTTATACTTTCCCCTGTGCTTGGCAGGGTAGCCACATTTGCCACAAGTCGACTTCTGAAGGTGGTAGGCCTTGGAGCCACAGTGGTAGCAACACAGCCTGTGGGTCTTATTGTGACGCTTTCCAAAGGATGACGTTCTCTTCATCATCTTGCTTCTACTGGTGAGGCCAAAGAGAATGGAAGAGAACTCTACTTGCATTTCTTTTCTTTTTTTCTTTTTTTTGTTTGCTTGTTTTCTACTTGCATTTCTTAAAAAACAAACAAACAAAAACCCTTTGTTTGTTTTCTTATTGTTTCGTAAGGTTGTGCTTCACAATGTGCTCCTGAGGGCAAAGGACAACTATGTGAAGTTGGTTCTCACCTTCTACCTATACTTTGGTCCAAGGGATCAAACACAGGTTGTCAAAAGTACTTAGGAAGTCTTTTACCCACTGAGACATCTCCTCCGCCTTGGTATGCTTATTAGGAAACAAGGTATCACGAGTTAAATTATGTCAAAGGCATGGAAATCAATAAGAATCCTTGAGAAGGGGCTTCAGGAGAACACAAACAAAAGGGTGGCTATCTACAAGGCAGGAGAGAGGTCTCCTAGGAAACCAGACCTGCCAACATCTTGATCTTGGACTTCTAGCTGCCAGAACTGTAATGATTTTTTTTTCTGTTCAACCAATCCAGTCTAGTGTATTTTGTTAAAGTCATTCCAGCAAATTCATACTAAGGGGACAGACTGAGTCAGTCAGTGTTCTATGAGGTATGCAGTGTGCTGTGCTTCAGGGACTAGGAGCCCCAGCATACTGGGGATAGGCTGCTTGTCCCTTGGTCTTACATAGTGGTGCCAGCACCTGCTTTGGCTGTTTTTTATACTGGAGCTTAAGGGCATTAAAAAAAAATTAGAGGATGTTTCTTCAATGAGAAAAGCCAGTGCCTGCCATGCTGACAGTACTATATTCGTGAATGGAGTTACAAGATTCAAGTGCCTGCCAAGCTTTAAGGATCTGTGGCTTGGGAGTGGTCTTTGGTGCCAACATGAATGTTGTGTTTAACAAGTTCCAAGGTGTCTCACTCCCTGTTCAAGTCACAGTCCTCCCTTGAGCCCCCACAAAAATGGGCTAGTTATTTCCTTTATGTTACTGTGACTTTCTCAGAAGTATTTGAGTCTAAACTCAATGAATCTCAGGGGAAAGAAAAAGAAAAAGAAAAAGATTGTCATGTCAGCACCTCTCCAAACTCAGTCAGAGATTTGCTTATATAGTAAGGAAGCCTGGTTTCTGAACCCTCCTCAGGATTCTATATACCTCTCAAATGGAGCTCAGATTTGTTCTTCTTCTTGGACCTACAGGGCTAACACTGTCTCATTGCACACTCCAGATCTTGCAGACATGAGAGGAGGAAGCAAGTGCTCTGTCCAGATGGATGACGAGCTGAACAGAAACCCCAGATAATATGCACATCAAGCATCTGAACTAATGAGAGATCTATACAACTGATTGATGCTTGAAATAATTAGCTTTTCTACAGAATTTCCATTCTTTAAATTTTCTGTGTATAAATAACTAGCCAGTTAGAAAGTAGAAATTGCTTATAAAGTTATTCATATCTTTTTTGTTTCTGTGTGTTATTTGTGAGACAAGACAGCTTTATGTAGCCTAGGCTATGTTCTACCATGCCTGACTTAAAGATGTTTTGTTTCTTTTTTATTATTACTTATTTTTTTTCATACAAGATATTTTAATCATGTTCTCTCACCTCCTCCAACTCCTCCCAGATCCTTTCCATCTCTCTACCTACTTAACTTCCTGTCCTCTCTATCTCAAAAAAAAAAGGAAGAAAAGAAAAAAAGGAAAGAAAAGAAAAATAACAAAGAGGCTGTAAGACAAAATAAGACTCAAACAACCCCCCCCCACACACACACACAAAAACCATGGAGTCTGTTTTGGGTTGGCAAACTACTCCTGGGCATGGAGACTTCTCTGGGGTGTGGTTGATATATGTAGTGTCTCTCTCCATTGGAAAAAAACCAGATCTTCCCTTTCCCAGCAGGTGTCAATTGCAGATAGCTTCTTGGTTAGGGGTGGGATTCTGTGCTCACTTCCCCTCCTTTGTGCTGGGATTCTGTCTGGTTTGAACCCGTGCAGGCAGGTCTTGTGCATGTTGTCAGAGTCTCTGCAAGTTCATATGTGCAGCTCTCCTGTTGGGTCTAGATGACTCCATTCCCTTGGAGTTATCCACCACCTCTGGCTCTTACAATCCTTCAGCCTCCTCTTCCACATAGATCCCTGAGCCTTGAGAGAAGGATTTTGTTGTTTTTCTCAAGACAGGGTTTCTCTGTGTAACCCTGGCTGTCCTGAAACTCATTATGTAGACCAGGCTGGCCTCAAACTTAGAAAGATCGTGTTTCCTCTGCCCCCTGAGAGTGCTGGGAATAGGGGAGGATTTTGATGATTCTCTTTCTCTTCTAGTAATGCACACAACAAAGTACTTGCCAAGACCACTAACACTAGACAGGAAGGATGAAGCTTCTCACTGGGCACCAGCTCAACTGCTCCATGTTTGATAACATAAGCAGTGATGCAGTGTCTTCAGCAACAGGGTCTCATCATCAGGTTGTGGACAGCAAATAGCCTAGACAATAATAGCCTTTAATAGGTGAAGGCATCTTTGGGATCTTTTGGCCTAACAATTCAACAAGATTGTAGCCCATTCCTGGCTCTGAGGGCTTTACTTGAGATCATGAGGCGTCTAGTTGGGGTGTTGTTTCTTCCATTAGATGGTGACACCTCTTAAATTCCTTTCATAGATCCATATTTTTAAGAAGCTTACAGAAGTAGGCATCTATATGGTTTTTTACAAGGCCGTTTGTGGTAGTTGTCCTTCCCTGTGTTCCCTATTTAACCCTTCTCTCCCATCCCCCCCCTTACTAATCCTCCTATCCGTTTCCCCTTTATCTCTCTATAACACTATATCCAATTTCACCATCCTTGGAAGATCCCCTCCTCTCCACTGGTCTCTTACCAGCTACTTATCCTCTGTGGTTATTCTAATTCAAACACATATATCTAAAGGTTAAAAAGCTAACACCCACATAAAAGAAAAACATGAAATATTTGTCTTTCTGGGTCTGGGTTTCCTCACTCAGGATGATTGTTGGCAGCTCCATTCACTCACCTGCAAATTCCATAATTTTATTTTTCTTTATGGCTATTGGGTAAATGTACCCGTTCATCTGCTGATGGTCATCTAGGCTGTTTCCAATTCTGGCTCTTATGAACAGAGCAGTAATGAACATGGATGAACAAACATTTCTGTAGAAAGATGTGGAGTCCCTTGGGTATATGCTCCAGATATTTCCAGATTCCTGAGGAACTGGCTCGTTGATCTCTGTAGTGGTGGTGCTCCCACCAGCAATGAATGAGTGCTCCCCCTTTCCCTGAATCCTTGTCAATTTTACAGTTTCCCAGGAGAGAAAGAACATAATAAAAGAACTGCTGTGAGTATCACTATCCCTGATTTTAAGTTGTATCACAGAACTATAATCTTGGCTGTTCTGACTAGAATAAGATAAAAATCTCAAAGTGATTTTAATTTGTATTTCCTTGAGGGCTGGCTGAGTATGTTGAACATCTTTAAAAGGTGTTTTCTAGCCATTTGAATTTCATCTTTTGAGAATTTTGGGGTTTGTTTTGTACTCCATTATTAAATTGGGTTTTTTTTCTGTGTTGTTCAGTTTCTTAGTTCTTTGTGTATTCAGTATGTTAGATTTGTATTATTCCACATGCAGTGATCTAGTTTGGCCAGAACTGTTTGTTGAAGATGCTGCTTTTGCATCCAGTGTATATTTTGGAATTCTTTTTTTTTTGAAAGCATGTATCTATAGAACTTATGTCTGGTACTCAATTCTATTCCATTGATCAACCTGTGTGTGTGTAGTTTATGTTTGTTTGTGTGATTGATTGATTAATTATTACAAATACCAAGCTGTTTTTATTACTACAGTTCTATGATACAACTTGAAATCAGGGATAGTCATACCCCCAGCAATTCTTTTATTATGCAGGGATTTTTTTTTCTCCTGTTTTTTTGTGATTTCATATGAAGTTTTAGACTTTATTTTCCCCCTCAATTTCTGTGAAGAATTGTGTTGGATTTTTGTTTTGTTTTTTTGTTTGTTTGTTTTCCAAGATAGGGTTTCTCTGTGTAGCTCTGGCTGTCCTAAAACTTGTAGACCAGGCTGGCCTCGAACTCATAGAGATCTACCTGCCTCTGCCTCCAAGGTGCTAGGATTAAAGGTGTGAGCTACCACATCCAGCATTGAGTTGGAATTTTGATGGGTGTACTGGCTGGTTTTCTGTGTCAACTTGACACAAGCTGGAGTTATCACAGAGAAAGGAGCCTCCCTTGAGGAAATGCCTCCATAAGATCCAGCTGTAAGGCATTTTCTCTATTAGTGATCAAGGGTGGGAGGGCCCATTGTGGGTGGTGCAGTTCCTGGGCTGGTGGTCCTGGGTTCAATAAGAAAGCAAGCTGAGCAAGCCAGGGGAAGCAAGACAGTAAATAACAACCCTCTATGGCCTCTGCATCAGCTCCTGCTTCTTGATCTGCTTGAGTTTCCAGTCCTGACTTCCTTTGGTAATCAACAGCAATGTGAAAGTGTAAGCTGAATAAACCCTTTCCTCCCCAGCTTGCTGCTTGGTCATGAAGTTTGTGCAGAAATAGAAACTCTGACTGAGACAGTGGGTATTGAGCTGAACCTGTACACTGCTTTTGGTGGGATGGCCTTTTTACACTATAATCCCATTAATCTGTGAGCATGAGAGATCTTTCCATCTTTTGATGTCTTCTTCAATTTATTTCTTTAAAAAAATATGGCTTTTGTGCCAGGTAGTGGTGGTGCATGACTTTAATATCAGCACTTGGGGGCAGAGGCAGGCAGATCTCTGAGTTCAATGCCAGCCTAGTCTATAGAGCGAATTTCATTACAGTCAGGGCTATGCATGCACAGAGGAAACCCTGTCTCTAGAAAAGAAAGAAAGAAAGAAAGAAAGAAAGAAAGAAAGAAAGAAAGAAAGAAAGAGAGAGAAAGAGAGAGAGAGAAAGGAAGAAAGAAAGAAAAGAAAGAAAGAGAGAGAGAGAGAGAGAAAGAAAGAAAGAAAGAAAGAAAGAAAGAAAGAAAGAAAGAAAGAAAGAAAGAGA
>NW_021604736.1:1078145-1082011 GCF_004785775.1 Grammomys surdaster | reverse complement strand
AAAGAAAGAAAGAAAGAAAGAAAGAAAGATGGGCTGGAGAAGTGGCTCAGTAGGTTAGGCGCATGTGCCTGACCTGAAGTAGGTCACTGGGACTCACATGGAAGAGAGAGATCTGCCCTCTAACCTCCAAACATGAGCTGAGGCAAGTGTACACCCCTGCCCCCAAATACATAAAACAACAAAATAAGTAAATGCAATAAAAGGGCTTAAAAGTGTAAAAGAATAGTCATACATCTATAAAAATAAATGCTTTGTGGAAAAACAATCAAATATTAGTTTGTTTTTACTAATATTTACAAATACTAGTTTGTCCTTTGCTGTTGAGGCCCAGGTAACTGTCTGTCTATCTAGCCATTTTAATATCAAAAGGAAACTTTCTCATGTGCTGTTACTAGGAAACTTTCTTATGCCTGAGTTGGTCACATATTCTGTATGTTCTATGCTTTGGTATTCTTGGAAACCAATCACCATAGAGATCAGTTAAGACTACTTTGTATAGTTACCCACCGTAAGTTTGGACCCGAACCAACTGCCTGGCAGTACCTTCTGCATCTATAAGCTGCTGTTGAGACGGACCCCAACATAAGAGAGATCTCTGTACCAATATAAGGAGCCATTTGGAATAAGACTTCTATTTTGAGTAGGGGTCAAGTAAAGTTTTAAGTTCCCAAGACCTCCCTGGGAATTGACATTCTACTTGGCAGAAAGAGTCATATACATGGGTAACTGGTATCTGGCTGGCAAGTTAAGATCTGTTAGGCAACAAGGCACGTCTCCTACCACAGCTGTATACCCTAGTCAATTAGGACAGGATAAATGGACAACAAACACACGTTCCTAAGGAAGTCTTCTATCTCTAAATCCTTATTGGTGAAATAACTTGACACAGATGTTTGTGAATTCCAGGCTTAAAAGCTCTGAAGGATTCTGACTCATAGTTGTAGTCAGCTCCTGGGTTTGGTCTGCACCCCTAAGGTGAATGCTCAATAAACTATCCCTGTCTGACCTAGGTAGGTATTCCTATGGTCTGTGAGATGACTCCTACACTACAACACTGTATAGCAAGGCTGACTTCAATTTTCAGTCTTCCTGCATCAGCCATCTATGTGCTGGGGTTATAGGATGTGCTTTTGTAATCAGCAAAAATGCTCTAAAGACTATTTTATTTATGCTACTGGAATGATCGAACACAGGTCCTCATACATGCTATGCAAATCCTCCTCCATACCCCAGCTCTACAGTAGCCAGACTTAAAGAGTATTTTTAAATCTAGATAATGGAGAGGAGCTCAGTGTTCTTAGATGGAGCAACTCAGCACAGTCATGGACAAAAGACAACGCTTCCTAAGAACCTCGACCAGCATGCTTTTCTCTTTCTTTCTCTGAGACAAGATCGCAAGTAGCTTAGCCAGGTCTAACACATGGGACAGTTCAGTTTCTCAAGCGCTGGGATTATAGAAATGCTACATTCAGCTTCTAGACAAAAGTTTTTATATTCTCAAAAAGAGGGAATGATTTCTAAACAAAACAACAGGCCTAAATGATAAAGGAAACAATTGCTAAGTCCAACTACATTGTAAAAGGAGAAAAGAAAAACAATACAGAGAGAGAAGATATTTGCAACATGTTTAACTAACAAAGGGATAGAACAGAGAATATATTAAGTATGCCTATAAATCAAAAAAGATAATGCTAAACATGAATAAACGCCTTGAAAAGCGTTGTGTGACACGTGGAATAGCCACATGTGTGAAAATGTGCCCAGCCTCTTTCGCTGTCAGGGAGAGGCAAAGCTTAGCATGGTTGCTCAAGCCTGCTGGCCCAGCACTTGTCAGACTGAGGCAGGAAGATTGCTATAAATTCAAGCCAGCCTGAGTTACCTAAGATTAGATGGGGTTGGGGAGAGGAAGGGAGAGAGTCAGTTAAAGTTGACTGAGTGCATGCATTTAGCATTCAAAAGTCCACTACAATAAGACAAAGAGATTGAAAAAAAAACCAATAACAAAAAACAATAGACACAGACTCAGACAAAAAGAACAGTAGAAGAGACAGTGGCTAAAAACAAAACAACCGTAAACTAACAAAAGCACCGACCAGAACAAGAAAAAGAAACCTGGGCAGCAGATGCACAAGTTGGTACCAACTCAGCAGGCCAGTGTGTTCCAGCACAACAAAGTTAAGCAGCAAATGAGTTTGCACTGAAGATCTTCTCAAGAGGTCACAGAATCACAGCACCAAGAGTCTCTGAAGTAGGGGTGCCAGGGAACTGAAGGCTGCTGAAGATACAGCCAGCCTCTGTCCACACAGTTCTTCTCTGAGCACATACATTAGTCATGCACCCCCTTGATGTCCTATTCCGCCCACCCCAATTCTAATACTGTTTTTTGGTTTTGTTTTGCTTGTGTTTTTTGTTGGTTAGTTGGTTGGTTGGTTTTTGTTTTGTCCTTGTTTAACACCAGGTCTCATCATGTAGCCCTGGCTGTCCTGGAATTCACTATGTAGACCAGGCTAGCTTTCATTTCATAGAGGTCCACTTGTTTCTGCCTCTTGAGTACTGGTATTAAAGGTGTGTGACACTACACCCAACTCCAATTCTAATATTCAATTGAATTACCTCACATCTCCTCAGACACAGTGAGGGCCCAGCTAACTTTCCCAAGAGAGCTCAAACTTCCCAGACCCAGGTTACTCATGGTGTCCACAGTGAGATCATAAAGGAAGGCCTTTGGAAAATGTGGGGAGAAGTGAAGAGTCTCCAAGGGGCCTTGGGCTGCAGTGAGAGATATTGTCAGGGAGCAGTATCTTTTTTTTTTCTCTTCCTCCTCTTCCTCTTCCTCCTCCTCCTCTTTCTTTTTTTTTTTTTATTTTTTATTTTTTAGTTTTTCGAGACAAGGTTTCTCTGTGTAGCCAGGGCTGTCCTGGAACACACTCTGTAGACCAGGCTGGCCTCGAACTCAGAAATCCGCCTGCCTCTGCCTCCCAAGTGCTGGGATTAAAGGCATGCACCACCACCGCCCGGCCTTCTTCTTTTAAGATCTATTTCATTTTTAATTCGGGGATGGGGGGGGGGCCTACATTGCAGGTTCCAGGCTGATCAGAGACTCTGTCAAACAAACATGAGAAAAATGACAGCATGAAACCCCAGAAGCCCCAGTGCCTTGAGCTGGACTTTCTATATAACATCCAGCTGCCAGGGGTAGTGCACTGAGGCTGAGCAGCCCTGTCCAGGCTGGGAGCCAGCCCTGTGGACAGCAGGCTCAACTAAACCATCTCCAAGGGCTACTCTGAGCCTGTGGATTCCACCACAATTCACAAATCCAGCAGAATGGTCTGCCTCCAGAAGTCAGCAAAAGGACCAAGTGACACAGCAGTGACTTAGCCAAACTTACTGCCTTGAGACAAAAATAATCATTAAAAAGTCAAGAGAAATTCTGAAAAGATCCAGCCTTCCTTCCTGCTCCAAGCCCATTGTCATCAGTTCTAACCGCAAAGCCTTCTGCCCCTAGGGAACCTCCAGTGTCTTCCTTCCTTGTGGGGTACCACACAGCCAGTACAAGAAAGCATTCTTTTGGGTGGGGTGGGGCGTGAGAAATAGGACTCAGCCCTGGCTGGTGGAAGGCGAAGGGTACACTCTGTCATACTCCCAGACTTTGGGCGAGGTGGAGAGGCATGAGAAAGGAGGCTGGAGTGTGTGCAGCTGGGGGAAGAGTTGTCTTCCTCTTTCTGTGTGGTTCTTTGTTTTCTTCCTCTGCTAGAATCCCTCACTTCTTATTTGGCTTTTTTACATATACACACACACATACTTACCTACTTACTTATCTACCTACCTACCTACATACCTACCTACCTACATACCTACCTACCTAC
>NW_021604736.1:1072696-1078135 GCF_004785775.1 Grammomys surdaster | reverse complement strand
TACCTACATACCTACCTACCTACATACCTACCTACCTACCTACCTACATACCTACCTACCTACCTACATACCTACCTACATACATACATACACATCTACCTACCTACCTACATACACACCTACCTACCTACATACATACATACGTACACACACAAATTTACTCTGTATGTGTGTGCATGCACACGTGTGTGTTATATGTGTGGTATAACTATTAGAGTTACAGCTGTAACCATGAGAGTATGCCCTGTACACCCACATGCAAAGGCCAAGAAGTGCATCCGATGTTTCCCTGGCTCTCCATCTTTTTCCTTTGAGAAATAAATCTCTCACTGAACTCAAAGTTTATGATTTTGGCCAGGCTAAGATGGTTGGTTTTGGAGATCCACTTGTTCCCACCTCTCCATCTTCAGGTAATAAGGCAAGTGCAGTCATGCCTAGCTTGTCTCTCATGTGGGTGCTGGGCACTCCAGTCTTCACACTTGCGTGGCAAGCGCCTCCATCCAGCAAGCCACTTTTTCACGTCTGAGCATCCCCAGGCCCAAAGCTTTTAACTTATAGCCAGTGAGTGGATAGTTTGTTGATCAAAACCAACCTTTTCCCTTCTGGGCAGCACCCCGCAGGTGCCAGGAAGCATGATGGCAGTGGCTGAAGTCAGACAACAAATGCCCATTCATAACTTGTCTTTCTTTTTCCCTCCTTTTTGAGTCAGGGTCTCAGGTGAGAGGTTAAGACGGCCTTGAGCTTCCCCTCCTCCAAGACAGGACGTCTCTGTATAGCCCTGGCTGTCCTGGAAATCACTCTATAGACCAGGCAGACATCTGCTTGCCTCTGCCTCCCAAGTGCTAGGATTAAAGGAGTATACCACCACTGCCCCTGGCCTGAAACTCTATGTAATTGAAACTGTCTTTGAACTCCCAAGTCCTGGGATTCTATGATGGGCCACCATGCCTGGCTATAATTTGTTCTTTTTTCCTAACTGCCAGGCATTATTCTAGGCACCACAGTACTTGGAAAGTTTTGTCCCAGCAGGCAGCCACTTCCTTAGTTCTCTCTCCTGTGTCCCAACTATGAGGCAATGAGATGCATCTTTGTCTTTGTGGGGCAGCCGGGCAGCAGTAGGGTGTTTGAAGCTTACTCAGACCTGAGCTCCATGTGCTAACTCCAAGACCTTAGGAAATGTTTTTTCTTAGCCTTCAAGGTTTTATCTGTAAAGTGGGATTTTACAGCTGAGATAAACCCTATTGCTCATGATAATGTAGGTCTGTGCTGCAGGAGTTACCACATTTACTGAGAAGACACAGCCCCAAGGCTTGTCCCAGGGTCAGGATGGTATAAGTAAAGTCTCATTTGGGCCTAGAGAAATGGCTCAGCGGTTAAGAATCTGCTCCTGCTGATGTCCAGAGTTCAGTTTCCAGCACTCACAACAGGTGGATATCAACTGCCTGTGACTCCAGCTCTGGAGTATTGAACTACCTCTTTTGGACACTAGCTGCCCCCACCCCCTTCCGCTCATCTTAATTTCCATGTCTTTTTTGAGACAGGATTTCACTATGTAGCCCTGGCTGGCCTGAACTCTGGGGGTCCTTGAATTCATAGAGATCTACCTGCCTCTGCCTTTCCTGGACTCTGTGTGTTCTTACATATGTCTACACACACACACACACACACACACACACACACACACTCACACACACACACACACACATTAATCTTCAAAAATAAATTTAAAAAATTCTTACTAAATATTACGTATCTCTGCCTGTGTGCTCCCTCTCTGCACCATTGTATGGGAGGGAGTTCCCGAGCTATCGTGTGGTTTATTTTGTTTGTGCTTGTGCTCACCATGAGTGTAGAGAGGCATCTGGAACTGTATTCATACTTAGGAACTGAAACTGTGACCTTGAAGCCAGTGTGTGGCGCCAAGGGATGGGACCCAAGTGCAAACGGTCTCTCCAGATGGTTCCCATTGTTGGGGCCCTTGGGGAGCACAACCCAGGAAGGCTTTTTAAATTATGCCATCGGACTATGTAAGAGCAAGCAATGCTATCTGAGAGGAACCGCAGTGAGGTATCAGACCAAAAGCTGACTCAAAGTTCATTCATTTGTTTCCCTGGTGTTGGCATGAAAAGGTCAGGTCCTACCATGGGTCCTTTGCCCAAAGGGAGAACACAGAATGCTTGAAATCTCTCACTGAGAGTTTGGTGGGACTAGAGTGGGAACTGTTTATCATTACTAAGAGTAAAGCCTGCCTACAGTGGATGTTCAAGTCTTCATGCTTCCAGTGGGCGTGAGAAAACCATTTTTAGAGTAAACATAAAACAAGGGCGCTATGTTCATGAGCCCCAGTTTCCCCAAAGGCCCTCACCCATTTGGGCAACTGTTTAGATATTTAAAGACTGTTTAAAGGAATAGCAGAGCAGAACATGATCTAATCCCTCTGTTGCAGAGACGTGTTTTCTGAGCTCTTCCCAGAACCAACTTGATGTCTCAGGCTGCACGGGGCATATTCTACATATGAGGACATCTGTGTATTTGTTGTCGGTGAGCTTCAGACACTTGAAGAGCTTGCATTGAACTCTCACACTGCTAGACATGCAGGGCAAGGAGAATGGGAGGCCTGCCAAGGCGTCTGTCTGTTGGATCTGAAGGTATGTATGGGATTTCTCCATTTGTGTTGGGTAAAGTGGGAAACAGGTGCTGGCTTGCTCCTCCACACACACCAGTCCTACAGAGTAGGGTTCGTAGAGTCAGCTTGGAAAGCCTCAAAGGGACAAGTTGGATATAGACTCAGCTTCATAAGGGACTTTGTGTGTTTCCTTAATTTCGACACTTCCCAGGGCCTGGCAAGATGGTAGACATAACGTATACCATGTGCCAGCCAGAGTTCTGGTGGGCCCTAGGTGGCTCAACAAACAGTTTCTCTTTTCTTTCTCTCTTTCTCTCTTTCTCTCTTTCTCTCTTTCTCTCTTTCTCTCTCTCTCTCTCTCTCTCTCTCTCTCTCTCTCTCTCTCTCTCTCTTTCTTTCTTTCTTTTTTTGAGACAGGGTTTCTCTGTGTAGCCCTGGCTGTCCTGGAACTCACTCTGTAGACCAGGCTGGCCTCGAATTCAGAAATCTGCCTGCCTCTGCCTCCCAAGTGCTGGGATTAAAGACGTGCGCCACCACCACCCGGCAACAGGCAGTTTCATAATGGTTCTACTTGTAAACCTTAAAAAGAAAAAGCACAAGGTGTAGTGCGGTGTTCCAGGAGAGCCCTTATATCCACAGGCACAAAGACACAGGAAGAAGGGCTGGCTACCCACTGAAGTCATTCAGCATACACATGGTGCACGTACATATATGCAGGCAAAAATGCATATACATATAATAAATAAATCTAAAACAACTAAATAACAACAATAGAAAACAATGCTGGCATCCTAATGGCCCTTGTTTTTAGGATGTCCTTCTGAGAGTGTTAACTATACTGCAACAATTAGATCCCTCCTCTCAGGAATTTGGAATTGGATTATTATTTATTTACTTATTTTATATATTTTTTGAGACAGGCTCTCACTGTGTAACTTTGAATGACTTGGTATTCATTATGTAGACTAAGGATGGCTTTGAAGTCATGGGGATCTAACTGTCTCTTCCCCCTAAATGCCTGGATTAAAGATGTGTACCACCTTGCCCTACAGATTATTTTTTTCCCCCAGTGCTGGGCTAGAATACAGGACGCTGTGCATTCTAAGCAAATGCTCTCTCACAAGCTACACAGTGGAATTGGAACTAAGAATTGCAGGCTGATGTCTGCTGCCTACCTACTGGAGGCAGTAAAGTTAAACAAAGCAGCATGCAAAGGCTGAGAGAAGACAGCTGTGTCCAGGTGCTCTGGGGGAAAGGGCAACACCCTCCAGAAGTTTCTTTCCTGAGGGAACTCAGTGTCCAAGGGCACATGTTTCCCTTGCACCTAAACCAGCTAGTCATGAGTCTCTGGCAACCTGGCATTCTCCGGCAGGGCTCAGGAGCAGCCAGCCAACGGAAAGGGATATTTTATCATGGACATTGTTCAACCTGCTCGGTAACCATCCTTCACATCCGTCTTATTCCTGACTTTTCCTCATGCACAATGCACTTCGCATATTTCTCACACTCAGGGGAAGGCTCCTCTCAACCTTCTTGTAGTATAGCAAGCTGAGCATTTGGGAAATTGCTCTCTCCAGCCTTTTCTTATCTCTGCCTCCCTGTGCTTTCCCAAGGTGAAGAGCACCAACTGCCTTGCTGCCTGACAAGAGCCAAGGACGCTTATGTTCATAGATATCTCTTGCCCATGCAAAGCAGTCTTGGACATAGGCTGGGCCAGACCTTGAGGCATGTTGGCTGCTTCAGCAAAGCATTCCTTAGAATCCATTAGGGATCATGGCTTTATTTCACAGCAGAAAGATGGCTAGTGTCTTCTCTTCCAGTTTGCACTGGCACTTATAAGTACTCTTCACTATCAACTTGCCTGGTCTTAAAATTACCCCGGCACACCTCTTGAGTGTTTGAGCCTTTATCTCAAGTCTCTAACCCATGGCTTTGGAGTAGATAGGGAAATTCACCATGAGGGCCCACTGCAGGGCAGAAGGGACTTGGTGCCATGCTAGAGGTACACTATGCTATGGGCACGGGAGAGGGGCTATTTCCTAAGTGCGTCAGATGAGACATTATGGGGAACAGCCACCGAGCAAGCTTTGAAGAGTGTCTTCTGCAGGGCACAGGGTTAAGTCCATGACGACCTACTAACTATAGCTCAAAGTGTTAACATGCAACACAGATCCTCATAGACATTCCTCTTTATCTTCTTTTAGGAGGCAAGAATGGATGACAGGGGACATTTTCTACTTATTGTTTTGGTTTTGTTCCTGGGAAAAGTTGAGAGGCCTTCTGGGGTAACCAAGCTAACAGCTAGGTCCACCATCCACTTCCCCCTTATCTCCTGCCATGACAGGGACTAGGACCAGGTGGTGAGCAGCTGGGGCTCTGGCTTCCTTGCCATTCCTCAGTCCCTTCCTCCCGCCCCATAGCTGTCCAGGACACTTGTCATCTTCTGATAAGTGATGCTTCCTCTGCTCCGGCTGTGACTCTGGCCAGGCCTCTGCACATGACAGAGAGTGGGGAAGTTGGGGAGGGGTGTAGTGGCAGCACATCAGAGAACTAGGAGACTCATCTATATCTCTATTGTTCTGACTGTCCTGCTCTCTATCTGCCTGGTTCCCCTTTTTCTATGTAACTTACAGAAGTAGAGGCACAAGAAGTGACCAAGGACCCCAACCTGTGGTCCAGGAAGACCAACAGCCCTTTGTACCAGGCAGGAGCACCAAGAGGATTCCAGACAGATATCTTCAGCTACATTCTCTCACATCTGCCCTCAAGCTCAAAGCCCAGTGTCTCCCAGCATCCCCCAGCATCCCCCAGCA
>NW_021604736.1:1032683-1072596 GCF_004785775.1 Grammomys surdaster | reverse complement strand
ATCCCCCAGCATCCCCCAGCATCCCCCAGCATCCCCCAGCATCCCCCAGCATCCTGACCTGGCTGAGGTGAAGGAAGAAGAAAGGGAGCACTTCCTACCCTGAAGGAGAAGCTCAGAATCAGCTCAGCACACTGACTACTCAACAACAAACCAACTGCACGTTTAAAGAAACTGACGGAATGTACGCAATTAATTAAAGGGCAAGACTCAAGTCAGACTAAATACTGGAAACTAGGAACTGGAGTCCAAGTCTTTGCATGATCGGAAGGAAGAACTTCCCGATTTGATTGCAGAAAGTAATTTACTTCAATTAGCAGTGACATAAACAAGGTGATTGCTTAATAGAAGTACAGCATCCCTAAAACATAAACAGCCCGCCTCACATCCCTCAGCACTCCATCAGCGGCTCTGGTTGCTTTTCCTGAGACAGGTTTGATTAACCCTGTAGGAGCCACTCCCAAGCAGATCGCTTCATATCCCAGCAAGGGTTTACAGTGCTCCTGACGTTTGTTCTGCATATTCAGTTTGCATGGGCAAGTGTGCGATAGTGTGTCCGTGTGTGTGTGTGTGTGTGTGTGTGTGTGTTTCTGTGTGTGTGTGTCTGTGTATGTGTGTGTCTTGCCTTTTTCTTTGTTTTTAACACAGGGTTTCTCTGTGTAGCCCTGGCTGTCCTGGAACTTGCTCTGTAGACCAGGCTGGCCTCGAACTTAGAAATCTGCCTGCCTCTGCCTCCTGAGCGTTAGACTTTTAGGTGTATACCACCACAGCCCAGTTGGTTTTGTTGTTGTTGTTTTGTTTTTTAATTAAAAAAAATGTTAACCATATGGAGAGATGGTTCAGCAGTTAAGAACACTGGCTTCTTTTCCAGAAGATCCAGGTTCCGTCCCCAGCACCCACATGGCAGCTCACAACAAGCTGCAGTTACAGCAAGTCTGAGATCCTCTTAGGCTACTATGGGCACTAGGCATATATGTGGTGCACAGACATACATGCAGCTGAAGTACTCATATACACAACATAAAATAAATTACATTTAAAAATAGAACTTAAGTCTGGTTAACTTTGGTATGCAATGTTTTTCTTTTGTAATAGCATAGGGTTTTTTTTTTAAGTTAAGGTTTATTTATGTATGTATACATGAGGATGTGCATGTTGTCTGCACATGTGTGGCAGTAAAATAAGTGGCAGGAACATGTATCACCTTCCACTATGTGCGTCCCAAGGTTTGAACTCGAGCTGTTAAGCTTGCTGGCAAGCACCTTTATCTTCTGAGCCATTCAACTGGCCTTTTATTTTACTGCCTTTTAAGGCAGGTCTTACTATGTACCCTCGTCTATCCTAGAATTCAATATCTAGAAACTCATGGAGATCCACCTGCCTCTGCCCCACAACTGCTGGGGTTAAGGGTGTGTGCCACCATGCCTGGCCCTCTTATTTGTTTGTTTGAGACAGGGTCTTAAATAGCTGAGGCTGGTCTTTGTCTCCTTAGTGTAGCCAAAGGTGACCTTGAAGCTCTACTGTCCCTCTTTCATCTTCCAAGTGCGGGATCACAGGCTTAAGCCGAGATAAACACTCTCAAGTGTTGCTGGGCAGGAATTCTCCCAAATGAGTGACATCCTTCAGTTCCAGGGCATTTTCTAACGTTTAAAAATTGCATTTATTTACTATGTGTGTCTGGGGGCAGGGGACACACACAAGCCAGGTGTACATTTAGAACTCAGGGGACTACTGGCAGGCGTCAGTTCTCTCCTTCTACCACTGGGTCATGGGGCTTGAACTCAGGGTTGCCAGGCTCAGCTTTACCCACTAAGCCATCTTCACAACTCCCAGGGTTTTTTTCGACTCTCTCCCCTTTGAACTTACTTTTTCTCCCTTTTCCTTGTCGAATTAATTTCTTGCCATGCCCTATGGCTCGGGTCAAATTCCCCCTCCTCAGTGGGACCCTCTCTCTTTCCCCTGTTCCAGCTCCTTTCTGCCTTCAGCCTAACCTTTGGCATTGTCCAAGTCATGTGTTCATAGCTGATCTCCCCCACCCCCGAAAGAATCGTCTCTTCTGGATTAAACTCCCTCCAGAGGCCCCTTACTTTCTCCTGGTTGGCCATCCTTCTCCCCACCCCAAGAATGCAAAGTCCAGAGGCAAAATAGACTGATGGAAATTCCTGTGCTCCCCACCTGGGAGGCTTTCGGAGAGGATCTGGCCTCCTCACAGAAATGCGTTCCCTGCCCTGGACTGTGGGGAACAACAAAAGTTGTTTACAGAACTTTGAGCTGCATCCTGCCCACCTCCTGCAGCCAACCCCACCCCAGGCCAAGCTCCCCACACCGCCCCGTGGGTGGATGATAGTCACAGGACAAGGAAGATTTGGCAATCCAAGGTCACTGGGGAAAGTTCCTCAGCTCAAGGAGAGGGTGAGAGTCCTGAGAAGTTTGTGTATGAGCACCCCAACTTTGGGTGTAAGGGATCCACGTCACTCAGTTATTTCTAGGCGGCTCCAATGGGGCCTGATCAGCCTGCCCTGTCGCACACTAGCTGGCTTGGATCCTCAGTTTCTTCATTACGATTTCTTCATTACGCTCTCTCATGTCACCTTCCGGACAAGGTCAAGTGTGGCCGCCTTCACAGTCCTGGTTTTGCTGTCTATTCCTGTGTGGCTGGAATAGGTCTCTAAGCCTCTGGTTGTTTAAAAAAAGCCCGGTGTCCACCCTGCACGTTTGCAACATCTTTAATAAGATAAAGAATGGGGACATGATCCGGAAGTATAAAACATAGGGTACACTAAGGAGAGGCTTTTGTTCCTAACTAGTGAAGTGCTTTTAACATTCATCTGCCATAGGCGGGGTTTCCTGGGCCCAAGAGACAGATAAGGAAACTGAGGCTCTGAGAGCAACTTGCCTCTGGCTGCTAAACAAGGAAATGGAAATTGTTTTCATTGTTTATGTTGAATGCATCCTGCCAGGAGGTGGCAACGTGAGCACAGGCCTCATCCAAAGAGATAAAATCCTGGAGGATGGAGAGTAGTGGAGGAGGGGCCTCAGGCTGCAAGATGAAGATGGAGAGGGGCCAGAGATTAGGTCATGGGCGAAGGCTATGGAGAGTGGGTTTTATGATTTGGTTTCGAGCTGTTGAAAGAACTCAGGAGAAGGGCAGCATCTTCAGACACAGCTCTGGAAGTGTGCAAAGGCGTCCTGGAGAGGGAAGTTTGGCCCGAGCCAAGGCTGGGACTAGGATGGGATAATGCTGGGCATGGGAGAGTGGAGTGGGGGCAGGTTGGGGGGAGGATGGCAGGGACTGTTGGCTGTGGATGGTGATTGAAGCTTGAAGCTGCTGTACAGATGTGTAAGGCAAACTCCAGAGCTTACCACGACAACCCTGAGGAACAAAGAAAACCCAGAGGAGCCTGATGGAGAAGCCAGTCACACAGATGGAGAACTCCTCTCCTGCAATCCAATGGGCCCTGCTGCCCTACATGTAACCTGAGGAAGTCCTGCTGGATCACATGGATAGATGTGACTGACTGTCTCTAAGTAGACTATGTCCTCAAGGAACTAGAAGGGAGATGTTTTTTAAGTTGGTCGGCTGTGGCTGGTCCTTCCTTTTATCACTCTCCAGGTTAGATAGTCATTCCCCATCATGGGTGGGCCACAGCCTTGAGTTTCCAGCCTCATAGTTACCTTCTTAAGAATGCCTTAGTATACCAGGCAGTGGTGGTGCACGCCTTTAATCCCAGCACTTGAGAGGCAGAGGCAGGTGGATTTCTGAGTTCGAGGCCAGCCTGATCTATAGAGTGATTTCCAAGACAACCAGGGCTATACAGAGAAACCCTGTCTCGAAAAACAAAACAAAACAAAACAAAACGAACAAAAAACAAAACAACAACAAAAACAACCCAAAACAACAACAACAACAAAAAACCCCAGGTTCTGTGGCATAGGCTTATCATCTCAGCGCCCTGGGAGGTAGAGGCAGGAGGATCTCCAGTTCAAGGCCTACCTGGGCTACTGAGTGAGTTCAAGACCCACCTAGGGAAATTAGTAAGACCCTATCTCAAAAGAAACAAAACTTTAAGGGCCGAGGATATATGGGCCAGGCTAGGCTCAGAGATTCAAATTCTCTCTAGTGACCACTAGGATTGAACATGGAGCCCCGTTTGAGGCCATTCAGTGTTTTCCTAGGAGCTAAAGCATGGCTCCCTCCATGAGTTGTTCCCTGCCTTTTCTAAAATAGAAGTTCTGCTTCTATGTGACTCTCCATCTAGCTACACAGGGCGCTCTCCAGTCACAGACACTGTCATGATAAACCTAAAACTACCCACTGATGACTCACTTCTGGGTCTGCTGTCCCCAGGCCCCTAATAATTCTCTGTTTCCCCACTAGACTTACAGCACCCCACCAGGCCTTGGGAATTCTGGCCAGTCCTTCCCCTTTTCTGTCTTCTCTTCAGAGTTGGAGAGCTATGATCTTGTTCCCTAGGAAATTCAGAGTTTCCGTTTTCAACACCCAAATCATGTCACTTAAGTCAAAGACAAGGAAGCCAAGCTTTTCTTGCCCAAAGAACTGTTACAGGCTTGTCTGCCCAGTAAAGGACTGACTCCCAAACACTGGTCAGAGCTGTCAAGACGGCTGGTGCTCACAATCTAGTGGGCTTGTCAGAGTCTTTTCCAGAACCACCACCCCTTATTGCACCCCCATAATGGATCTCTGTTCCACAGGGAACCCAGCTTCCCCAGCTCTGTGCCTGGCAATTTCAAGTTTCTCATGGAAGGAATCCACACAGCCACCCCACCTCCTCCAGGTTCAAGCCAAAAGAATACTAGGAATTGGTTTTTTCCTTTCATCTTTCCTTTCCTCCTTCTTTCCTTCTTTTTGACATAGACAGAGTCCCATGTCACTCAGGCTGGCTTTGAATTCGTTGTGGAGCCAAGGATGGCCTTGAACTGATCCTCCTGCCTCAGTGCTGAGATTACAGGTGTGCATGACCACATCTGGTTTAGGCTTTGTGCATGTTAGGCAAGCACTCTACCCACTGAGCTACAGCCCTAGTCCATAAGGGACATTTCCGTATTTCAGTGCTGTGCCTCATTTCTCAAAGCTTAATTTCTTTATCTGCACAAGGGCGCGCCAGAGCCCTCAGCCCACAGGACTGTCATCGGATCAAGTTCAACAAGGATCGTATAATTACTTCGAACGTCATGTGAGCCATTTACCAGAGTAGAAGCTTTGTTGAGATCATCACATTTAATCTCCCTAAGGACCCCGTGAGGAAGGCTGTTAACACCCTTATTTTAGAGGCGAGACAAGCAACTCACGTCATAGCCCAGTGCCACATGGGGCTGAGATGCAGAACCCACCACCCTGCATCCGAGTCTATACTCAATATACTATGATCCCTTGACTTACACAGCTCTTCCACGAATGTGGCTTGAAGCCTGGGAGGCAAAAGTGCCCTACTGTCCTGGCAGAAACAAAGATATCCTAGAAAGACACCTCTCTTCCCTTGTTAGACTACTGAGTCAAGGCTGGAACCCTAGTATCAGCCAGAGGGAACATGGTTCTGATAACATGTCCGACTACCCTACAGGAGAGACGAGCCAGTTGGATGTGGCTTAGATATACATACCTCTTGTCCTCTGTTTAAGTGTAAACATCCCAGGATCTCAAAAATTGACTTGAGGAGGATTACTGGACCCCTTTGTTCCTCTTCTCATTGTGGAGATGGAACAGATCTCCTTTTTCTGCTGTTCATGGTTACTTGTTTACTTTATTAGCCTATTAAGGACAAGTGGCTGAGCCCAACTGGTGAGGAGCTGCCAGGGCTCAGGCTTGGTCCTAACCACTCCAGTAACAATATGGCTTACTGAATAGCTGGGAGCCTCCAGTATGAGGCTCCCCTAGCCTTGACTATTTTCCAGAATGGGCCTGGGAATCACCCAACAGTCAGACCTTCTGAACCTGCTCCCGTTCCAAGTCTCACATCTGCATTCTTGCAAAAGTGCAGATTAGAACAGACCACGACTAGAAAGTCCGCCTTTTCCATGCTTTTCCTACGCAGCCCAGTCAGTCCCAGCAGTCAGCCAGAGCTCAGGCCTAGGTGAAGATTCAGAGCCTCCATGGAGGAGTTGAATGGCTGATTACCACAGTGCCTAATTTTGTTCTTCCTGTTTCTTTTATCTGACCTGTCAGATACCAGCCCGAATCAATACATCAGGAACTGGGAGGTAGCTCCAGGTACCATCGGGACAAGGAGGACTGGATTCCAAAGAAAATGATAGTATGAGATCATTCATTATAATATTTAGCTCCCAGAAGAAACCACTGTGAGCCCCATCCAAACCACAGACAGCTTTGGCAGCCGTGCTATCCTCTGACAGTTACATAAGCATTGCAGGGAAATAAATACCAACTCATCTCGAAGGAATTTTAAGGGGTAATAAACCTTAACCAGTCTGTGCAGAGAAGGTTCCCTTCCGAGGGCGGGACTGCGGTTTGTGAGAGGAAAGAACAGAGCCCTAGGGCTCTGGGGCAGGCTCAGGAGGCAGACCTTGTGGGCCAGGCTGCGCATGTTCCTCAGGGATGCTAATTCCACAGGCTCAGAGTCCCCTGCCCAGCCTCTCTTCACATGTCCCCATTCCAACTCATACACCATCAAGATCTGTTCTCTGCTCCTGTAGATACCGAGTTTCCCATCACTGGAGATGTTCAAGCATATTAAGGACGGGCTACTTCTAAGATTCCACTGTTACCTCACAAGCTCCAAGGCAGAGGAATCTGCCCTTTTCAAACAAAAGGCAGGATAGTAGATGGGAGACTTTGCATCCAGAGCCTGTTAGGTCACACTAGCTGGGTGATCTTGGGCCAGTTACTTTGCCTCTTCCTGCAAATGACAGTCACTTCTTCCTACTTCCCCTGATTGCTGAGATAAGCAGATGAACTGCTGGGGATGGTGGCTCTCTGCCTGCCACGTTAGAAGAGGTGGCCAACTCAACCTGTCGACCCTGATGCTCTCTTCCACAGCCTCTTTTCTAGGGGAACTAAACCTCGTATGTCATGAGTAGGGCTGTAGATTCCAGAGCCAGACTGCTGAATCCTTGATATTCCACGCAACATTTTCTTTTCTTTTTAAAATTTGTTTTGTTTTAGAGACAGAGTCTCAGACAGGGATAGTGTAGCCCTAGCTGTCCTGGAACTCACTCTGTAGACTAGGCTGGTTTCAAATTCACAGAAATCTGCCTGCCTCTGCCTCCTGCGTAATGGGATTAAAGGCTTGTGCTGTATACCTAGCCCCTTTTTTTTTTAATTACATTTAGTGTGTGCTCATGCCCGGATGTGTGTGTATGTGTTCATTGGGGCAGGAGAGCCTGCATGTGTCATAGTACACATATAGAGCTCATAAGGTGACCTGTGGAAGTTCTGTCCTTCCACTATGTGAATCCCAGGAATTGAGCGAGGATGATCAAGCTTAGACGTCAGAGCCTTCATTGGCTGAGTCATCTTTTCTCTATTTAACCCACTGTGCCTCACTCTCTTCACTTGATATTTGCATAATAACAGTGCCTATCTTAGTTCTTAAAAGAACGTTGTCTGGCACAAAGTTAATGCTATATTATATGTTGCTAATTATTAGTGTATTAGCTAGCCAGTAGACTTACTTTCTTCTAGTCACTGATCCAAGTTAAGGAATACAATTCAAGATGAGTAGATTTTTCTTTCTTTACAAGATTTATGTTTAGTTTTTATGCGTATGTATACCATGTGTATTTAGGAGCCCCCTGGAGGCCAGAAGAGGGTGCAAAAATCCCCTGGAACTGGACACTTACGGGCAGTTTTAAGCTGCCTGATGTAGGTGCTAGCAGTATAACCCAGCTCCTCTGCAAGAGCAATAAACGCTAGCTGCTAAGTCCTCTCTCCCCAGACCCAAGATAGATAGATTATGTAGACAATAAAGGCATGGAGGACCATTTAATGAGCTCTTATTATGTCCTAGGCACTGTTATCCATATTAGTATTCCACCTAATCTGGTCGCAGAGCTATTGAGGAATAAAAGTCAGCGGTCCCATGCTATAGGAGAGGAGCCTGAACCTCGGTAAGACTGATCCAAGACGGGCTGGAGAGATGGCTCAGTGGTTAAGAGCACTGACTGCACTTCCAGAGGTCCTGAGTTCAAATCCCAGCAACCACATGGTGGCTCACAACCATCTGTAATGAGATCTGATGCCCTCTTCTGGTGTGTCTGAAGACAGCTACAGTGTATTCATATATAATAAATAAATAAAATCTTTAAAAAAAAAAAAAAAAAGACTGATCCAAGACAAAAGAGCATATCCTTCATGACATCAGCATTTGGACACAGGCAGTCTGGAACAGACCCGGTTTTCTTAACCTTATTTGAGACTTGTAACATTATCTACAACTCTGGAATGTACAAGAGGGTTAGATACTGGTGACCTGAGTCCCTGCGGTGAGACACTGAAGGTAAAAGGACAGATGATGTCATGAACACAGTAAACAACCCTGGGGCTATGGTTCAGAGTTTGGCCATTGCAGATATGAGGCCTGTGCTTTTTGAGGAGGAGGTAAAGGAGGGCTGAGGTGGTGCATGCCTATAATCCCAGCACTGGAGAGGCTGAAGTAGGGGGATAGTTAGTAAGAGGCTAGCCTGGGATACTTAGTAAGATGGTTTAAAAAATATAGCCGAGAGAAGAAGGACTGCTTTTAAGTCCAAAGTATTTGGAGACAAATGTCAAGCCTGAGAAGAATGTCAAGTTCAAGGGAGACTGAGTATTAGCCCTGCTGTGTGGACAGCGAGGATTATACTCCCAGAGTTGGAGGTCTTGGAGTAGGAGTGGGCAAAAGAAACAAACAACCCCCCTCACCCCCAAAAAACCAGCCAACCACCAACAACAAAAACCACTAGGAGACAAAGCTGCCTGCTCTTCTCAGGCCAAGCCCAGGACAGAGGTAATGAGTAACTGAGCTCTCTGAGCAACCATCTGGGTAACCATAGCAACTTCAGGGTTAAGTCACTCAGAGACCCCCTTAGGCTGCAAAAGGAGTGCCAGAGCCCAGCAGCCACATTCCCAGAGTGCTGGGCCCTGGGCACCTGTTCTCTGCCCACTAGGACGAACTCTCAGAGCCTCTAAGGAAGTTGTGAAAGTCTAAGCCTTGTCCTAGAGTTCTTACTGGCTGACCCCATCCTTGGGACAAAAGCTCAACTCTTTCTCTAGACCTCCAGTTGTTCCCCTAAACACACTCAGACTGAGAATGTCCTAGAAAGGCAGGGGACTCCCACCATGCCCAGTGGTGTGATAAACGCTAGCACACTTGGAGATCTGAGACGAGGGCACTGAAGGGCACAGCTGGGAGAGAGTACAGCCAAAATGAAACTCAGAAGAGACTGGAAATCCTGCAAGGATTTAGTGTGAAGTCTAGCCTGCCCACTACCCATTGGCCAGCAGCTTCTGCGTTATCTCTGAGGAAGGGCTCTAAGTCAGCAACCAGGAGGTTTCTGGTCCGAGTGTTGGGACCTGTTAGCCCACCCACCCAAGCAAGGCACTTGTCCCTCAGCCTTCCCATGTTTCAGACAGGCAGCTGGCAGCTTGTTTTATGAATATCCAAAATCCGTAAGGAACCACAAAACCACATTGCACTCCAGACAGCCAATTGCAAAGGATGCCAAGGCTGGGGGTGCTGCCTGATCCTCCTCCCGTGGTGAGGCCCACCAGGAAGTCTACCCTCTGGGAAGCAGGGCTGGGCATTTGCTTTCTCTCTGCCAAGCTTCAATGAGTTCCCATCTCTGTGGGCTGTGAACAGCTGCTTTCTCCCAGGGTAGACGTGAAGATGGGCAAAGAGAAGTAGTTGGTGACCTAGCTCCAAAGGTCAGTAAGTAATGGAGACTGCGTGGGACCTTCACCAATATCTGTAACCTTTCCACTGTCTGTCACAAACTTCTCACAAGGGGTAGAAATCACAAGCTTGGGGAACCTGGGAGCTGGAAGATGGTAGCTGAGAAAGTGACCTTATTTTCTAAAACTAACTTTCTTTCTTTCTTTCTTTCTTTTCTTTTCTTTTTTTTTTTTTTTTTTTTTTTTGAGAGGGTTTTTCTGTGTAGCTTTGGCTGTCCTAGAACTCGATTTGTAGACCAGGCTGGCCTTGAACTCATAGATGTATCTGTCTCTGCTTCCCAAACTGGGATTAAAGACATATACCACCAGCATTTCAGTACCATGTAAACCAAACATGGTAGTACATTCCTATAATCCCAGCACTCAGGAAGTAGAGTGTCTTAGTTTCTTTTCCTATTGCTATAATGAAAATACTCTGACAAGCCAGACAAGGTGGCAAATACCTCTAATGAAAGTACTTGGGAGGCAGAGTCAGGCAGATTTTTGTAAGTTCGAGACCAGCCAGGCCTACGTAGGAAGTTCTAAGACATCCAGGCCTACATATTGAGATCTTTTTATCTATCTATCTGTCTATCTATCTATCCATATTTGTATATATATAGAGAGAGGTAGATAAATATAGATAGATATGTATATAGATACACATATGTATCTCTCTATATTTAGATACAGATGGATAGATAGATAGATAGATAGATAGATAGATAGATAGATATGTCTTTATAGATAGACAGATATAGATACAAGGGTTATTAGACTGGCTCACAGGCTGTGGTTCAGGTGGTCCAACAATGGCTGTCGGATAATGAAAAGATTGACATGCTCTGGTAGTTGTTGAGGTCATGATGGTGGCCCTCTCAGCTGTCCCAATCTAGCGCTAGAATCCTAGAGGGTTGCCAGAGAGCAGCTGGTCTTCAGTCTACATTGGAATCCCAAAGAAGTTAATCTTTTGCTTTTTTGTTTTTCCAAACCAGGGTTTTTCTGTGTAGCCCTGGCTGTCCTGAAACTCGAACCATAGACCAGGCTGGCCTTGACTTCACAGAGATCTACCTGCCTCTGCTTCCTGAGTGCTGGGATTAAAGGCAGGCACCACTACCCCCCACCCCCCAGCTAATAGGCTAGTTCTAATACCAATGAAGGGATGCCTCAACAACAGAATAGATGAACTTGCCAGCAAGAGTAAGTAAAAACGGGAAAAGCAAAGTTTCTTCCCTCCATATCTTCTTATCTGGGCTGCCACCAGTTGTGGTCCAGATTTAGGGTCTTCTTTCATCAAATAATCTAATTAAGAGAATCCCTCACAGTCATGCCCAAAAGTGAGTTTTTGTTCATCCCAGATCCGGTCAAGTAGACAACAGTGATCGGCCACACACAGCAAGTTAAGGGATAAAGGTTAATTCTGGCTCACAGTTGAGGCTAGTCCATCACGGTGGGGACATCACAGTGGCAGGATCAAGGGAACTGTTTATTATTAAAACAGCAGCTTAAGCAGCACCACTGGGACTCTACAGCCTTCTTGGCTACCGACCAGCAGACTCAGGTCTCTGCCACCGCCCAGCATCGTGAGAGAGGCTTAAATCACATATCCCATATCCCTAGACCAGAAACAGAGCAAAGCTCTAAGCCAGGTCTGGCAGCTCACTTTAATCTCAGCACCCAGGAGGCAGAGGCAGGTAGATCTCTGAGTTTGAGGCCAGCGTGGTTTATAGAGCAAGTTCTATGACAGCCAGGGCTACACAGAAAAATCCTGTCTCGAGAATCCAAAAAAAATAAATAAACAAATGAATGAAGCAAAATTCCGAGCACAGTTTCCACTGGATGTTTAGTTTCACATTTTAAACTGGGACCATCTGTCATACTAGTAAAGGAACGCTAGGCAAAACTTTGGTCTTATTACAGAGCCCTGAAATACCTACTTCCTTGCTTATTCTGGGAGGATGAGAACTGAGGGCCCTCACCCAGAGAGAAGGCAGTGTGGACGTGGGAAGACACTAACAGAGAAGAGCGTTTTCTTTCCTTTCTTTTTAATGTTTACTTTCAATTGTTATTAAATATAGATAAGCTCATGGTCCTCTTGGCCCCTTTCTCTGGCTACTGTTCCTTTCCAGAAGTGACCATAGGTGGTGTTTATCTCTCCAAGCTTGTCTTCGCAAGCACGTTCCCATGTGTACACAGATGGAACTGATTTTTATGGAAGCATGTTTCCTACCCAGCCCCCCCCCCCCACCCCCCATTCCAGGAAACCATCAGCACTCCTGGCTTTACAAGGCATCAGTTTAGGATGAGTCCTATCTCCAGATGTCTCTTCCCTGTGTGGAGCCAGCTGGAGTGAGCCAAGACGTAGCTGTGCAGCAAGCTGCCCTGCTTATCGCTGCTGTTCCCCTGCCTGTAACCTCTTGCTTTCCACCTGGCTGGGTACAGAGGAAGCTCTGTAATGAAGGCCGTGCCTGCCAGGCATGCATCCCCACTACATGCAGCTGAGAGAGGCAGGCTAGGAGTGCATGTGCTTCAGCTGGTTCTTGCTTGCTCTTACTTTATATCCCCCTCCCTCTACTTGGCCCTTGGGCCCCAAGTTCCAGCATCAGGTAGGAAGACAATGGTGTTACTAGAGAAACTGGAGCTCCTTTTTGAGTCTTGGTAACAGAGGAACCTAAAACTGGACTCAAAAGGAAGATCAAAGACCATTTTATTTATTAGAGTTTGGATGAAAAATAAATGGGTGAGGAAGGTGATGGGAAAAAGGGAACAGGTCAAGTCTTTTGAGTTAGGGTCTAAGGAAACCAGCATGTTTAGCAATGGAGGTTGGCAAGCAGCTGCATGCTGGACTGAGTGGGGTAAGGAGGACGTCAGAGAAAACGTAAGAAAGCCCAGCATGTCAGAGAGAACATGCTTATCTTATGCTGGTGGCAGGTATCAGAAAGGAGAGGATAGAAAGTTACTTCTTTCTTGAGTTAGAGCTCAGAAAAGAGGATGGGCTCGGCACTGATAAATGCCAGACACTCTGCAGGCACAACAGCAAGAGACAGGCTTCCGGAAAGTATAGTATCTCACGAAAGGGACTTATTCCAACCATCCCTTAGTATATCCTCGGGGGAATTAGACTTCCTGAGGAGTGGTTTCCTGCCGAGTGATCAGCGGGTCCAGATGGACCGACTCTTAAGGGAGGAGACAGTATCAGGTTCTAATCTTTTCAGCTGATCTGAATGGGAGGCCCCCACCAGGGCCACTGGTAAAACTGATTCTATTCTTTGATCAAGAGGAAGAAGCTTTGAGCGTCAACCAAGCCCTAATGTTTCCGAATTTTCATACAGTATTTTAAGCCCTAAGGAGAGGCAGTTGTGATGCTTCCCCTTCTAGTGTTACCAGGGAAACAGGCAGGCACCATCACCAATGGCGAAGGAGGGGGTCATCTTAAATGGCTTTGTAGCCTTTCACATCATCACGGAGCAGAAACGTAATGAGACCTTTGACATTCTACCTCAGTGGTCAAAACCCTAAAACTATTTAGGAGATTATCTGAAGTTGGAGTGTAGAAGGTTTTAGGATTTCTCTTCTCGCTGACTTTCAGGCGTTGGAGTTCAGGGGACTCAGATAAATGGAGGTGAACTGCAGTGTGGGCGTTGAGTGTAGTTCGGCTGTGAACAAAGGGATGAGGTTAAAGCAACGGTTGAACACACGAGGTCCAGAGGTGAATTATGTCACTGCAAAGATTGTAGTAGATAAATCCTGAACAGAAACCCGAGGGCCCCCCCCCCCCCCCCCACATACACTTGTGGCATTTGTGCTCTCTGCTCAGAACAGAATGAGTTTCTAGCTTCTGGAGGAAACAAGGAGTGGCTGCTTTCATGGTCACCATCCTAAACTGCCTGACCAGCTGTCACCTGCTGTTCTGGTCAATAGCCTTCCCAAGACTGTCCAAGCCAGCCCCCACAGTTCTACGACAAACACCTCTGTATGGTGAACCTCCTCCTGGCTCTCCTTCTGTACTAGAACTGCTCAAAAATATTGGTAATGGTAAATTCTTTTTGTTTTTGTCAAAACCAGGTCAGGGAAGAGTCAGTGGTAGTGGCACAAGCCTTTAATCCCAGCACTTGGGAGGCAGGAGCAGGCAGAACTTTTGAGTTCAAGGCTAGCCTGGTCCACAGAGTGAGTTCTAGACAGCCAGGGCTACACAGAGAGAAACTCTGTCTTGAAAAACAAAACAGGACTTCATATACACTGGCTTAGTGTATGTGTGTGTGTGTGTATGTGTGTGTGTGTGTGTGTGTGTGTGTGTATATGTATATGCATATGCATATGCATATGTATATGTATATGTATATGTATATGTATATGTATATATATGAGAAACACTACGACCAAAAGCAACTTGGGGAGAAAAGGATAGCAAGCCCAGCTGTCCATGGCTGGCACTGCCCACAGTATGCTGGGTCCTCCCCATCAATCATCAATAAGACAACACCCCACAGACACACCCAAGGACCAGTCTCACCCAGGCGAATCTGCAATTGAGGTTCCCTCATCCAACTCTAGGCTGTGTCAAGTTGACAGCTGAAGCTAACTAGGAGCCGTGTTAAACAAGGGCTCTGCCGCTGAGCCATAACCCCACCCCTCACTTTTTTCTTAGCCCTTCTATTGCAATAGCGCTGTAGGGCCAGTGAGGTGGCTCAGCAGGTAGGGGTGCTGTGGCCAAGCCCATCAACCTGAGTTTGATTCCCCAGAATCCATATGGCAGGAAGAGACAGCTGACTCCTGCAAATTGTCCTCTGACCCCCACCTGTGCACTGTGGTACCTGTATGTCCCCTCCCCCACACAAAATAATTGAATAAGTGTAATAAATTCTTGTTTGTTTGATTGCTTTAAAGAAAGAAAGCTAAGCTGAAGAGGTGGTTCAGTGGCTAAGAGTACTGCTGTTCTTACAGAGGACTTAGGTTTGATTCCCAGCATCCCTCTCAGGTGACCTGTAATTCCAAGGGATTCACCAACCTCTTTGGCACCAGGCACACATGCAGCGTGATATATATGCATTGATACACATGGAGGAGGAGAGGGGAGGGGAGGGGAAGGGATGGGAGGGGAGGGGAGGAGAGGAGAGAAGCCATAAGCCCTCCACCCTGTCATAAACCATGCAAGCAATAGACCTTGCTGGCTAGTTTTTTTGTTCCGATTTGACACAAGCTAGGGTCATGTAGGAAGAAAGAGAAGATGCCTCCATAGGGTTGGCTTATAGGTAAGTCCATAGGGGATCTTTTTGACTGATGATCAATCAAGGTGGTGCCACCCCTGAGTTCAGGTATAAGAAAGCAGACTGAGAAAAGCGTGCGTGGGCAAGCCAATAAGCAGCACTCCTCCATGGCCTGCCTTGAGTTCCTGCCTTGTCTTCCCTGGATGATGGACTTAGAAGCTGTAAGGTGAAATAAACCCTTTCTTCCCCAAGTGGGTTTTGGTCATGGTATATATCACAGGGATAGAAATCCTGACTGAGGCAGAACTCTTGTTCATATCTGTTTTTAAAACCATATCTGTGATTAGTTTTTCCAGGAGAGGAAAAACAAAGCTGGTAACTCAAACAATTTGCAAATTTTACTTTTTAGTACAAAGGTCTACCTTCTGGGTGGTGACCTTTGCCTAGAACCAATATCAGTAGGGATCACCTAAACAAACTTTTAAGTCTTCTCCAGCAGTGAGAACAGGTGGCAGCGTTAGGGTAAGCTAGCACCTTCCTGAGGTTCACCAGTGTGGTTCATACAAACACATACTCAGTGTAAGAATTCCCAGGCTGCACAGTGTACCTAAAATACCATAAGGGATAGTGTGGTGGCACAGGTCTGTCATGTCAACACTTGGGAACCTGTCTGGAGCAGCAGGGGAATGAAGAAATGATAGACACATGGACACAGAAAAAGCTAGGATCTGGTGGACTGGGCTCTCTGATAAAGAAGCAATAGCTTTGGGAAAGCTTGCCACTTAAGGTCGAAGTCTACCATGTCGGGATAGCTCCTCTGAGCTTGGCACAAAATGGAGGACTCCCATTCCCAGTGGGGCTCCCTCTTCTCTGCCTTATCTGGGGGGCCTGACCCCACCCCCCACCTCTGCCTGAGGAAAGTCACATAGTTCTTGGTGAAACTATATTCAACTTCTAGAATGCCTCTGCATGCAAATGAGGTATCTCCAGAACCTCAAGCCTCAGCCACTGAAACTTCCCCGTAAGAAGCCCTTCCCACTTTCAAAAGTATATATAAGTCCTTGTTCAACCCAAATAGAGAGCACAACCTGCTTCGCTGACTATCATCTAAGACAGCTGTTTTAAAAAGGACTGTAATCATGAAGTCTTCTGAGGATACCTCCTCCTCCAGTCTGTCACTCACTGCCAGGATTATGATCCTGCTGACCTATGAGATCTGGATTTCACGTCATCCTTTCCCACCCAGTGTATGCATCAGGGTCTGGACACCCCAAGGGAAGACATGGACCTCGGAACTCAGCTCTGTTCCCTCCTTCACTGCTTGGTGTATAGCAGTGCCTGGAGACCCCAAGGAAAGAAGCGATAAATGGAACCACACCGTAGTACCCAGAAGCTCGTCATGTTTATTACATACAGCTGAACAAAGAGGCAGGGTTATTACATACAGATAAGCAAGGAGACAGGGTTATTACAGACAGATAAGCAAGGAGCTGGGGTTATTACACACAGATAAGCTAGAAGGCAGGGTTATTATTTACAAGTAAGCAAAGAGGTAGGGTTACTATATTACAGAGTTAAAGAAGAAGACAGGGTTATTATATTTTTGGTTGTGAGCCTAGCCTTTAACTGTTGAGTCATCTCTCCAGCCTTGGGGTTATTATATACAGCTGGACAAGGAGGCAGGGTTATTACACGTATAAACAAGGAACAGAGTTATACTCAGCTGAACATTGGGGAAAGTTTAGCTAATCTCTATAATCTCAGTAGGGGAGCAGTCTTCAGGTCTTAAACAGCCTGGGGGAGAAATCTATGATGAACATTTTCTGCACACATCGTCCACATTCTCACTCTAAACACGAGGGAAGACTTTGTCATTTCCTGTCTAAGGCACTGGGGTTCTTGATTGACACGGGTGTACCCAGGCCACACATTCACTCAAGACTTTTTTCACTCCCTACAAAGACCTTATTTAAAAAGAAGAAAGAATAAAGAAAGCGAAAGAAACAAGAAAGAACTATATGGGACACAGAAATTCTGACTAATCACATTTCTGGCCTCATCTCTTCCCTGCCTGATTGTAACACGATTAAATTCCCATCTTTTGGACTTGATCTTGACTTGATTAGCTAATTAGAATTCCCAGCTGTGAAGTGACCCGAACTTGAGACACAATTGCATAGTTGAAGTTGCTCTGCTTTTATTTTCTTTTTTTCTCATGAAAATGGTATACCTGAGCCTCTTGCTGATCCAACAGCAATTAGAGATTGTAGTGCAGACCTGGACTAAACCTCCAGTCTGCAGCCAAGATCTAAGAGGCCAGCCTAGCTCCCTGGACCCCAGTTGGCCAGATAGTTCAGCATCATATGCTACATTTAGTCATCGTCTTTGTTTAGTTTCCTTCAATTTCAAACAGTTCTGGACTGTTCTGTAGCCTGCAAGAGTCTGGCTCTTTTCAACGCGTAAGGTCGGCAGGTCACAGAATGTCTTTCTGTTTGGCCCCGTGATTAGATTCTGGCTGTGTGTCATTCAAAAGCATTTCAGGAAAATGGTGCTGGTTTTCACGGCATCTGATCATCGGCATGTGCTTTTATTTGCCCCTTTGCTAATGAGGTTCACTCTGGTCAGTGTCAGGTCCCTCACATTCCATTGTAAAGTTACTCTTTTACTCCTGAAATCTACTGGGCATACCGGGAGAGGAACAGGTACTTGAAACCATATAAATATTTATTCGTATTAGCACAGAATTATGATTTTCTTTTTCATACAAAACTTACTATTATACACAAACTGATTATATGTGTATGTGTGTACATCTGAGAACACGTATGTCCAATCACATGTATATAATGCCTGAAGAGACCAGAAAGGGGCATCAGATCCTCTATTATTGGAGTTGCAGATAGTTGTCTGCTGCCTAGTGTGGGTCCTGGGACTTGAACCTCTATTTAGGCTATAGAACATTAGGCTGCAGGCATGGCTCTGTGGTAGAGAATTTGCCTGCTTCGTGTGAAACAAGCTCTGAGTTTGATTCCCAGCATTGCAAAGCCAAAGGAAGGTATTAATGGCATGGTTATTTTGATATTCAAATTGTCACAGCTTTGGCCGGTGGACTGACTTTTGGAGGCTTCAGAGCTGGGGGGGGGGCATTAATCTGATTCCATTATTTATTTATTTTTATTATATCCGCATTCTCTGACACAGTACAATTTCCCTTGGTCCATTTGTACGTCATATGTTGTATTATAGCAATCGGCCATTTCTCCTGGGCACTATGACTCTGGAGATTGTAAAACACGAAGCCAAGATCTGAGAGGTATGCCAAGTGCTAGCAGAAATGTCTCTATGCCCAAGCCATCTGTGTAAAGAGCTAGCAAGCATCTATAGTTTGTCTATGTCTCTCTGTTTTTCTATACCTGCGTGGGGCTTAAAAGCCATGAGTTGTGATAAATACTTTCCATTCTAACCCCATTGCTACCTCTCTCCACAACTGTAACTTCTTCTCTTGATAATGAGGTATGGTTCCCATTAGTTCCCACATAGTCATTTGTTTGATACCTTCCCCCAACATCATCAGTGTGACCTCTTCCTCACCAAGTCTGACTTCCCATTCAAGCCCATTCCTCTACGTGCTCAGATTCTGACTTGTCAAGGCAGGCTCTCCTCATGTAGATATACCATCCTTACTTTAGTTCCTGAGAGTCAAGCCGAGGTCTCTGATCCCCATGGACTCTTTCCTCTCCTACCCAGGCTCTTCCTGCCTACATGACAATGCTACCCCACATCAATGGGACATTTCACATACCCTTCAAGGTTCTGCATCCCTGCCCCTTGCATTCTCTTCCTCACAGGAAGCATCTTTTTTATGTTGACACTCTCCTAACTCCATCCATCCAGTGCCTGCTTCTGGACTATGGAAGCTCTCCTCAAGGGCGGCAGGGGTCCTACCTGTCTCTGTCCTACTGATTTGGGACCAATTAGTTCAGAAAGGGATGAGGAATCAGTGGGGAGAGGGGCACAGCTATGGTTGCCAGATGGAGACTAAGCTGCAGGGAGCCATGGGTAAAAGGGAGAGCATCTGAGGGGGCTACTGAACTGTTCAAGCGAGGTAATGAGGACTTAGTAGCAGTGGGTTATGGAGGTGAAAAGGTGTTTCATTCTAGATGTGTCTTAAAAGTAGAGCTGATGCCACATACTCATGAAATACTTGGGAATTAAATACAAGGATCATGTATTGTTCTTGCTTAATCAGGGTCTGTGGTTTCAAGTAGAAACCCACCCAGATGAACAGAAATCAAAAAGGTGAACCAATGAAGATTCAGGTTCTCTCTCAGAACCCACAGGAAAACCTCATAAAGGGCAGAAACCAGGAGCTGGGGCCGGGATAGGCTGCTTCCTTCTCCTTCTCTTCCTCCTCTTCCTCCTCCTTCTCCTCCTTCTTCTCCTCTTCTTCCTCTTCTTCATCCTCCTCTTCCTCCTCCTTCTTCTCTTCCTCCTCCTCTTCCTCCCCCCCCATCGTCCCAGGCCACACAGACATGAATACTGTTTATTGCACATGCTCCACATTTTCTCTCAGTAGATCTACTGTGTCCCAAGTAGAAGATGGCAACGAGGAGTGACAGCTCCTGTTCAAGACTGGTAGAAATCGAGTGTCTGATCATTTCAAATGTCTAAAAGAACAAATCTGAAATATCTAGTGTCTTAGAGTTTTATTGCTGTGGAGAGACCTAATGACTATAGCAACTCTTATAAAGGAAGACATTAAATTAGGGCTGGCTTACAGTTTCAGAGGTTTAGTTTATTATCATGGCAGGAAGCATGGCAGCATGCAGGCAGACATGGTGCTGGAACAGTTGATCCACAGGCAGCAGAAGCAGACAGTATTCATGATTGCCACATTGGGAATAGCTTGAGCATATGTAAGACTCCAGAGTCCTCCCCCAACAGTGACACACTTCCTCCAACAAGGCCATACCCTCTAATAGTGCCACTCCATATAGACCAACACATGAGTCTATGGGTGCCATACCTATTCAAACACCACACCTAGTGTGAGTCAGGAGCCTACCTTTTGTAACCAGGAGGCAGGAAGACATAACCTGAACTCGGTTCTTGGACCCTTTCTTTTTCTTTTTTTTCCTTCTATTGTTTATCTTGTCTTTTTTTTTTCAAATTGTAATTTTTACTGATTCACATAGGGGTTATAAACACAAAAAGGCAGGACATGGGGAAGGGGATGACACTGGAGCATGGGTGTTCAGGAGGAATACAGATATCTTTCAGAACCGGTTATCAACTGGGTGAAGGTTCAGGGGACAAGCCACTATGACTCCGCCTATGATTCATTTGTCCTTATCTAAGTTGGTATTATCTGCCAAGGCTACCTATTTACAAGGTCTATGACTACTCAAGCTGGTAAATTTCCACAAAAGCTGCCTGTTATAGCCATCTGTTTCAATGTTTTTCCACTGAGACCCAAGACTTGGTGTTAGTACACATTTATGACAGGCCTATTGCTGATTTTAGGCCTATGGCTGATTTTAGGTCTTCAGTGTATAAGCAGGGCTGCCCCTGACATCTCCTTCCTTCTCTAAGTATAGAAGGGCTGTGACGATTTTAATCTTGTGCAGGTGGGGATAGAGGCCTGACCTCCAGTAATTGAAGGGGACCTTGCAATGGCTCCAGTCCCCCTGTCGTTGTCCAGTGAGGCATGAGGGCCATACCCATCCCGATGTCTTTTTCCTGGAGAGGGGATACTTTTGACATCAACCCCTATGCAGTCAGGCTTGTCTTGGACCCTTTCTTAATAGGAATGAGGAAGCTGATGGATTGGCTAGAAAAATCACCTTTAAAAATGTTCTACCTGCGACAGCAGAGGTGGCTCAGTAGCTCTTCAAGAAAACCAGGGTTTAATTCCCACCTCCCACATAGAAGCTCACATAGTCTGTAATTCCAATTTCTGGTGGTCTTATGTTTTTTTTTTTTTCCTGGCCACCAGGCTTGCAAAGCTCTCATAAACAGGAAATAAAAATAAATAAAACCAAGTTTACCTATTCACAGATGGTCAGATGGTTACAGATGGTTGTGAGCTGTTGTGTAGGTGCTGAGAACTGAACTCAGGTCCTTTACAAAAGTAGTAAGTCCTCTTAACTGTTGTGCCATCTCTCTGGCTCACTCACCTTTTATACAAAAGAATTTATAACCCAAAGCTGTAAAGTACACAAGTACACAGAGAGAATACAGACACCATGTCCTCAAAGCTAATCCATAACCTCTGAATGAAACAACCATCTGAAACAGCAAGAAGAAAGCTCAAGACAGCAAGACTTCATGGCAGAAGCTTGGAAAGCACCCACAACTTCCAAAAATGACTTGAGTTCCACCTACCCCAAGCTGTAATCCTCACTACTCAGTTCACAGGGCAGAGGCTGTGGGGGAGGTGTTTGGTTACTGTAGTGGGAAAAGCAGGCCAGGGAAAGGCCCCTGAGCTACAGTGTCCACTTACTTTGCAAGCACTGTGCTCTCCAGGGCCACAGACACCACACCACACTGATTTATGACCTGTGCAGTCAGAAAAGTTAGAGCTTTGTGGCTTTGTTTTTGTAATACCACTTCCATCAAACTGGCTTTCTGCCTCCCTCATATAAGTCCACTGAAGAGTGGTAAATGGCTTAAGAGGTCTTTTCCAGGTAAGCAAGATTTTGTTGTCTTCTATAAATTGTTTTGGAGTCCTCCCAACCCAGGTTTTCCTTTCTGCATTGGGGTTGATTTTATTCCCTGGAAAAGCCAACTCAAATCTATGCTCTACTGCATTTGAGACACTGGGGTCTGGTTTTGTTCTGAAGGCACCACCCCACCTTCCTACACCCCAATTGCCTACAAGGTTTAGCTTTTGGTCACTGTTTTATTATTTTTACATTTCTTTAGTTTGGTTTGGGTTTTGTTTTTTCAAAACAGGGTTTTTCTGTGTAGCCCTAGCTGTCCTGGAATTTACTTTGTAGATCAGGTTGGCCTCAAACTGAGAAATCCGCCTGCCTCTTCTTCCTGAGTTCTGGGATTAAAGGTGTGTGTCACCATGTCCAACCAGTCTCTGTTCCATTGATGTGAGGAGACACCATGGCTAAGGCAACATATAAACACAAGCATGTAATGGGGACTTGCTTACAGTTTTGGAGCATTAGTCATGGCCATCATGGCAGGTGACAAGTTATTTCTCCACCGGTGAAATGAGCCAATCCAAACCAGAGTAGAATATATATAAAGGGAGGTTTATTGGGAAACTGCTCTTGAGTGAGTTTGCTGGTCCAAAGGAATGAGGCTAGGGAAGTGGCCATAGGGAGGGAGACAAAGGGGAGCAGGAAACGAGAGAAAGAAGGCAGAGAGAGGGAGAAAGAGAAAGAGAGAGAGAGAGAAAGGGAGAGAGAGAGAGAGAGAGGGAGAGAGAGAGAGAGAGAGGGAGAGAGAGAGAGAGAGAGAGAGAGAGAGAGAGAGAGAGAGAGAGAGAGAGAGAGAGAGAGAGAGGGAGAGAGAGAGAGAGAGAGAGAGAGAGAGAGAGAGAGAGAGAGAGAAGCCAAAATGTCTAGATTATATAGGAAAGATCGTCCTGGGGGAGGGGGCAGGCGGGGGCAGGTGAAGAGGAAGCCCAGCCCTGGGCTGGAAAATTCAGGGTAGAGGGCAGGTTTTAATACCAAATAGGGACTGAGGGAATCCTTAGAGAACCTGGAGGCCAGGTTGGTCTCTTTGATAAGTAGCTGTTTGTCCAGAGTCTGAATCCCAACAACAGGAATAGCAGAAGAAGGCAGGTGGGGGGTGGGGGGGGTGGAAGGCAGGCAGGCAGGCAGGCAGGCAGAGAGACAAACAGACAGACATACATGGTCCCAGAGCATTAGCTGAAAGTTCACATCTGATTGGAAAGTGGCAGGTAGAAAAAGACTGAGACTAGACCAGTGAGGGCTTTGAAACCTCAAAGGCCACCTCTCCCACACACCCCAGCGACAAGGTCACACTTCCTCCTAATCCTTCTTAAATAGTTTAACCAGGGAACAAGCAGTCAAAAATATGAGCCTCTGGGGGCCTTTCTCATTCAAACCTCTACAGTCACCCACCAAGGAATTTGCTAGGATCCACTTCCTCTTGTTAGTTCAACCATCTTTATGATCTTGGCCAAACGGGTTCATAACAAAACAGGCAGAATTCTGTCACAACTAATTTTGCTTGTCACTTAAAATCTTACAGGGTTAATATCATATCTGCAGGCTACAATAAAGCGTAGCCAGAACAAAGAAGGTAATACATGCACATTCTTGAATCCTATTCCTTTCTCTGTCTTAGTTAGGGCTTGTATTGCTATGAAGAGACCCCATGACCATATCAAGTCTTGTTTTGTTTTGTTTTTTTTCGAGACAGGGTTTCTCTGTGTAGCCCTGGCTGTCCTGGAACTCACTCAGTAGACCAGGCTGGCCTCGAACCCAGAAATCTGCCTGCCTCTGCCTCCCAAGTGCTGGGATTAAAGGCGTGTGCCACCACCGCCCAGCCCATGTCAAGTCTTATAAAGGAAAATCTTTAACTGGGTGGCTTACAGTTCAGAGGTTTTGTCCATCATCACCATAGAGGCTTGCAGGAAGACATGGTATAGGGCAGGTAGCTGAGAGTTCTACATCTGGGTCATCACAGGCAGCAGAAAAAGCGAGTGAGCCACTGGAGCTGGTTAGAGCCCCTGAGACCTCAAAGCCCACCCCCAATGACATACTTCCTCCAACAAGGTCACGCCCACTCCAATAAGGCCACACCTCCTAATAGTGCCCCTCCCTATGGGCCTGTGGGGGCCATGCTTATTGAAACCACCACAGTGTCTCTTCTGTGGTAGCTTAGGTCGGGGGAGAGCTTTAGTTTCAGATATAGGGAAGGGGACTGAGCAGCTCCCAACTCTTAGCCAAGTAGCACACTACCCGAAGCAAACTTCGAGAGCAATGAACTTCCTTCCTTCAGAAGCTCATGGAGGGGGTTGAGATATGGGACAAGTTCTGGGACCCTGGGATTCTCTGCTGACTGTGGGATTCATCTGATTTGCTGGCTCCTCCTTTGATTCAGGGGCCGTGGATGTTCACAAGGAAATAGCAAATAATTTAAAATAAAGTGTTTTCTCCTGCACAGTTCACTCTAAGGCAGTACTTCCTGGCATGTTTCATGTCATAACAGTCTATTGAATGGCTCATTGGGCTTTGAAAAGGTAGCTCAGTGGTTCAGTGTTTCCCCAGGATACACAAGGTCTTGCCTTCAGTGCTTGCATCTCAAGCACTCAGAAAACAATTTTCCCTTTAAGGGGATAGGACATAACGTTCGGGGCTGGTCACAGTGGTACGTGCCTATAATCCTAGCCCTTGGAGGCTGAAACAGGAGGAGCATGAGTTTGAAGCCGGACTATCTGGCAATCTCAACCATTTAGAGATGTATAACGAGAACACATGGACAGAGAGGTAGTGTGCAACATGTAGAGAAAGAAGAGAAGGAAGGAGAAAGAGAAGAGGAAACCTTTCCCAGGCCTAGTAGACTGGGAAACACAATATTTTAAGAAATCAAATGACAAGTTTTCTCTCTGAGACAAGGTTTCTCTGTGTTGCCCTGGCTCTCCTAGGAACTCTGTAGACCAGGCTGGCCTTAAACTCACAGACCAACTGACTCTGTGTCCGGAGTGCTGAGATTAAAGGCATTCACCAGCACTGCCTGGCCTTAAAATTTTTATAATTACCTTAATATTCCTATCTAAAGTGAAATTTGACCTTGAAAAACCAAACAAATCAAACAAAAGTACAATAAGCCTATGGAAGGGGAGGAAGTATAATTAGATTAATTCTCTTAAATTCAACAGTGTCTACTACAAATTCTTTTTATTGGCCCAGCTCTTTTGGAACTAGTTGATGATATTTATTTATTTAGATTTTCAAGACAGGGTTCCACTTTGTAGGGCAGGCAAGGCTTGAAGTCAGAGATCTGTCTATCTCTGCCTTCCAAGTACCCAGATTAAAGGTGTGAGCCACCACTGCCCATCGATGGTGCTTATTCTTTAAGGTTGAGTTTTCCTCCCTGTGGGTCAAATATGTCACTCAGGAAGTCTCAGAAGGTATATATGCATATACTCAAGCCCATATGTGAACACCTGCACGCACTCACTTTCCTCCTTAATTTTCAGCAAGTTTCCATTGATCAAAACCAAGAGTTTGTTGTCTGTCCTACATGTCAAAGTAAGACACTACTAGCCTTATCTCAGTGTGAGGTCTGAAGAGGAAGCTGTGAGGAATGATTTGGAACCCTTTGCAAACATTGACAGGAGGGCATAAAAGGAAGAGACTGAGTTAGAGACTACCAACACTCCTCTGGAGAAAACAATCGAGTTTGGCATTTCTCACTGCTGTTCACTATTCAGACTTAGCTCCAAATTGATTGTAGAGGAAGGAAAGGAGGAGCCCACCCTTTCCTGCCCAAAGGATTATGGGAGGAGAGCAAGTGTCAGGAGAATCTAGACTAAGGACAGATTCTCAGGAGAGAAGGGCAGCAGGTAGGCCAGGAGAGGAAAACAAGGTGAAGAGGGTTTGTAGCTTAGCAAGATGCCAGCCCAGCAGACAGCCAAGGAGCAAGGTCTCAGGAGAGGGCCTCCATGCCTTCTCCTTGTGGAGTTAAAAGCTAATGGCAGCTGCACTCCTACCCACGGTGGGAGGAAAGCTGCAGGGGGTTAGGGGACAGGGGTGAACTGAGCTGATAGGAGTGGACTCCATCCATAGCTGCAGAAGATGCAGCAGGGGTAGACCATGGACAGACTCATGATACCAGCCAGCTCTCGCCCAAGGTAGAAAGACTATAAATTGTTGGGGGTTGGTCTGTTGCTGTGTCTACAAATGCTAAATTCCCAGCCCCAAGATCTGGTTGCTGTCCAGACAGATGAGTACATTCTCACGTACACTGGCCTGTGTTGTGTAAACCTTGCTCCCCAATTTAAAGCTGACTGGTTAATAAAAGGCTACAGCCTGTGATTGGAGAGTAGAGAGAGAGAGAAAGGTAGGACTTGAAGATCGAGTGAGGGGGGCTCAGAAGAGACCAGGAGGAGAAGGAAGAAAATAGAGAGGGGAGAATGCCATCGTCGGAGGAGATGGACCATAAGCATCTGGCCAGGACAGGCTGATGGAACAGAGGCAGCCCAGGTGAGACTCAAATAGCAAGTAACAAGGGGCAAATGGTTAGGATACAGGTGAGAACAGCATAGAACCTGCCCAGTCTAGGCTTAGAGCTTGTAAATAAAACACCAGCTTTCTGAGTCTGTTATATGGCTAGCTAGAATAATTTCTTTACAATGAATCTCTTTATCTCATGAATTCTCACAAGTGCCTCCCTTACACATTGTTCAGATAGGGAGAGAGGCTGAGTTTAGCCTGAAGGGTGGCTGAAAAGCTCAGCCCTCTTGGGCAGTTGCAGTTGCTGGCTGTGTTTGCTCTTCATGCTTCTCAACAAGTAGAAGCAGGGTGGGGTTTCAACCCTGACAGGATGACATGTGGACCCTACGCTCCCTCTGCTCAGCTGAGAAAGTCTGAAGAAAATCCCATGGTCCTGTAACCAACCGACATGATATTGCTTTCTATGAAACCATGCTGCCTCAGGACAGAACGCAGTGGGCTAACCCATCTACCAGAATGAAACAGAGGAGCCCAGGAGTAAACCATTGCTTCTATAAATAGTGAGTTGCTTATTTTAATAGGATGTTTTTTATTCTGGAACAAATTGTCAAGGGATTGCTCAGTGGCTTCCCAGTGCCAGGTGGGTGAGTGTCTTAGGGTTACTGTTGCTATGCAGAAACACCGTGATCAAATGCAAGCTGGGGAGGAAAGGGTTTATTTGGCTTACACTGACACATAGTAGTCTATCATTGAAGGAAGTCAGAACAAGAACACAAGCAGGACAGGAGCCTGGGGGCAGGAGCTGATGTAGAGGCCACGGAGGGGTGCTGCTTACTGGCTTGCTCTTCATGGCTCAACTTGCTTTCTTATAGAACCCAGGACCACAGCCCATGGGTGGCCCCGCCCACAATGGGCTGGGCCTCTGCCATCAATCACTAAGTGAGGAAATGGCTTATAGGTGGGAACTTATGGGCTATTTTCTCAATTGAGACTCCCTCCTTTCAGATAACTCCATTTTGTGTCAAGTTGACATTAAAAACAAAACAAAACAAAAACCAAAACACAGCACAGTGGGCCTTGGTTTTCCTCAGAACCTATGGTCTAGGCATTGAAATCAGGAGGCTCTGGTATGAACGTGGGTTGTCTACTACATCCCACCTTGTGACCTTGAACTTGCTGTCTCTGAGCGTGTGCTCTGCTGTAGGACAGGGCTTTGTGCTACTGACAGGGCTAAGGAGAGCAGAGTCAGGCTAAGGAAGCAGCTGGTACAGACCCTGGTTCCTAGACACAACAGTGATCAGCCTGCTTGCCAGCATGTAAGGATCGTTACTATTTCTACCCCTACGCCCTTCTTTTTGCTGTACTATAGGACATGTGACTGCCAAGTGTATTAAAAACAAAACACAAAAACCAAAGTAGATAGTCTATGCCTAAGGTCACCTTCATAGTGTGAGCCCCACACTGTTCCGACTGACAGCCCTGGGCCGGCCCCTGTGTTCCTTGGGGACGGTGCTAGGCCTTTGCATTGACAACCCTGTATCCCTAGAGGCCAGCCCGAGGCCTGGAACACAGTGGGCTCCGTGAGTACCTCCCCTGAGCTCTGCAAGCCTCCCTGGTGGCACGTCGATTTTGTTCACAGGGTCTCCTGGCCTCTTCCTTCAGAGGCATCTTCAGTGTCGGAGCCATGAACTCTGGCACAATCGTGGTGGTGACGAGTCTTCAATTTTATTTTTAGAAACTGTCGGACATTTGGAACGTGTCAGATAATGCTGAGTAAGACCATTTTTGGTCACAAGACGGAGCAGCTGAGGCCCTGTGAACAGAGGGCTCTGGCAGGAATGAACACCAAGTGTGTATACCCCACTGGAACTGGTGGTCACTCATCTGCAGTCACCATACCAGCTGCTAGAGATGCTTCCCTAATGCCAGGGGCCTGTTACTATGGTAAAAAAAAAAAAAAAAAGATTAACAATTTTCTTCTTTTAATGAATTTATTTTTATGTGTGTATGGGTGTTTTGCTTCCAAGCTTGGTGCCCTCAGGGGAATGGGCTTCCCTGGAACTGGAGTTACAAACAGTTGTGAAACTCCATGTGTGCTGGGAATTGAACCCGGATCCCCTGGAAGAACAGCCAATGTTCTAACCACTGAGCCATCTCTCCAACCCCTTAATCATTTTCTTTTAAAGAACAACAACAAAAAAAGATGATTAATCTTAATATCTGTGTATGTTGTTTTATGCAAACAGCCATGGGCTCTCAGAAGGACACATTGTTACTGATGTCAGGAAAGGCCTCTTCCGGCAAAATTGGGGCGGGGGGAATGGAGGTTCCTGTGGCCCTGTATTTTTCCATACAGCATTTTGTCTTTCACATTTCAACTATTTGTGTGCTATAATCTATTAAATTATTAACAGCAACAACACAGGAAAAGCAGGAGGAAGCAGCAGCGCTCCTTTCCTGTATAATAAATATTTAACCTGAGTTTTCACTTAAAAAAAAAAAAAAGAGTAAGCCATAAAAGGATTAGCAGGAGGTTAGTGGTCCCGTTGGGCCTATTAGCACATCCAGTGCTGTTTCCCAGCCTGGCAAGGAGGTACATTTTGTATCCCCAAATTATATAGGTTTGAGGTTGTCAAAATATATATACTCTGACCTAAGCCCTCATGAATAATTTGCAATACTTTGTCTTACAAATATAATACTCTTGGAAATTAAATTTCCAAAGGAATCCATCCACATTACCTGGTGGCAGTTTCCTCCTCTGGTCGATTGCCTGACAATCACTCAGACACCTTTCCTTAGTGCCAACAGACATGGGGGAGCATGAGACCCAGGGACAGCCATTTTGTGTGTGGCACCTCTAGAGTCCATCCTGTGTGCCTTTAGGAAAGGGCTCCCAGGAGCCTCTCTGCCTCCCCTCTCAAGTGAAGTTCCAAAATGGAGTTGGAGATTGTGAAAATGGTGTTCACGTCTTATTCAGTCCAGTCACCGTGTCAGATTCCCCAGGCTGCACAGCAAGGGAGTGACAAAGACCCAGGGGAAGCGACCAATCACAGAGAAAGGGTCTGGGAAACAGCTAGAACCAGGCACTCTTCTTGGCTGGACTCAACCCAGAGAAAGAGGGATTCACATGCTACTGCCTCTTCCTTCACAGGCTGCTGGGTGAGGAGACTGACGTGAGCCCAGTGCTGCTGATGGCTTCCTGAATTTCCTGAGTCCACTCATTCCCTTCTCTGCCCCTAGACAACCCGACCCTTAGCCAATAGAGTGTGTCATGGCTTTACTGTATCTTATACCCAGATAGGTCCTTGTTAAAAGTGGGTGTGGTGACAAACACTTGTAAGCTTGACAAACACTTGGGAGGCTGAGGCAGGATGGCAAGTTTGAGCCAGGCTGGTCTAGAGTATATAAGGAGACACTGACAACCGCATACTGTGAGAAGGTCTTGTGGACATGTTCTTGTGGGAGATCTATGAGGCTGAAGCTTGGATTCAAAGCTTTCCAGAGGTACCTGATGGTACCTTAATGGTACTCAGCCATTAAGTGTCTGAATTGAGCCCTGGGCAGTTCCACTTGGCTCACCAGGGCCTGAATCTTCTTACTGCCCTTCTATTGGGAAAGTAAGGATTAAGAGATGGGAAAATCCGAAATGGGTATTAAATAGCAGCTTTTCTTCCCAGACTTACAGCCAACTGCCTATGCCTTCCTTTGCTTGCCCAACCCTGGCCTCACAGTGCCAAGCTGCCTCTCCATTCCAGGAAAGGACAGGGTCTTCTCTGGTTGGGAATTTCAGGGCACACTGGACAGACGTGCCTGAGTAAGTGATTACAGAGCCAGGGACAACAGCTTAATAATTTGCTCATCGCATCCTGAAGGCCTCTGTTGACGTACGTCACTCAGTACCTACTGAACCATCTGCAGAGGCTCTGAACTGAGACCTCAAGTAGGGATATTTCCATCCTCTCTAAACCCTCTCCCTCACTCTCTCTCATCGTCATCTTGTTCTTTGGAAATACAGGAAATACATGACTGACTGACTGCTATCCACAGACTGACTTCTCAGTGTGAAGAATAAGAAATCATAAAAAGATACTCAAATATGACCATAGAGACAAGATACAATTATTTATCTATCAGATTGGCAAAGATGGAAACCCCTGGTAATGTCCAACCCTGGTGAGGGTGTGGAGGAAGAAGCATACTTGGGCCTGTCTTATGTAAGTAAGCACATATGGCTATAGCTTTGTTGAAGGCAGTTTGACAATGGCTAGCTGGTTCTCAACATGTATACTTTAGTGCCAATGATTTGCTTTGAGGACTTAACCTACAAAGCCACTCTTATCTAGTCATGGGGTATGTGAAGAACAAGCCAGCCACTGTATACACATATATATGTATTTGTGGCGTCTAATCTCAAGGCCCAGCCCCCAGGTATTCAGCCTTTCCAGCTCCCACACACATGCCGTCCCTCATATCAAGAGAAAGAGCTTGAATCGAAGTCCCTGTGAGTCTGGTCTGAATTTGCAACTGGTCTAGATCACAGGTTATGACAGGGGTTACATCCTGGATCCTAGTCCTTTGCTGTGAGATATGAGTGGGCTCTCCTGGTGACATACCCACCTAGCTACTAGCTGGCTCCAAGTACCAGCTATTATCGCTTTTGTCAGCATCACAGGACAAAGGAACCACTCAGGCAATCAGAGAAACATGAGAAATAAGAAGGTACTGCTTAGAGTTGGGAACTTAGCTCAGTGATAGAGCACTTGCTTAGAAAGGGGGTAAGGCTGTGGGGCTGGTCCTAACCTTTCTTTCTCTCTCTCTCTCTCTCTCTCTCTCTCTCTCTCTCTCTCTCTCTCTCTCTCTCTGTGTGTGTGTGTGTGTGTGTGTGTGTGTGTGTATGTGTGTGTGTGTAGGGAATGTAGGGAAGATGTTGATATGGAGGCCAGAGCCTTGTGTTTGCTTCTACTGGTCTACTCTCAAATTTTACACTTCAATTTCTTTTTATTTATTTACTTATGGAGACATCCCTCAATGGCCCAGAACTCTGTATGTAGACTGAGCTGGCCTCTTGTCTCTGCATCCAGAGTGCTGGAATTACACACACAAGTTTAGCCCACATTCTCACACTCCCCACTCCCATTTCAGAACTTTATAATCCAATGAAAGATGGAGGATAGATCCTAAGCCTTTCCCCTCTGGTCCCTGACTCCCTGAGGTCACAGGACAGGCAGGTATATGCAGGCTGTCCACTACCGGGCCCTTTGATAAAGCACACAGTCCATAGGCTATTTCCACTTCTCACAGCCACCCAGCCAAGTGGGCGTTATTTTTTCCTATTTTAGAAACATGACCGTTGAGGTTCAGAACGGACTGATAACTTTCCAAGTCTCATACATCTGAGTGGTGGAAGCAGAGTTTGAATGTAGGCAGTCAACCCCAGTGACCCTCACTGACACACACACCCTACCTCTGCCAGGGGTTGATTAGGAAGCAGCTGAGTGCAGCATCTGCTGACCAGGTGTGCTGCCACAGAAAAAGACAGCATCCTGTCTCGTTCCCCCATTGAACAAGCCCAGGGGCCAGGTGTTGTTCATGCTGGATCTCCAGCCCCTTGGAAGAAAAATCCCTGCCTGTTTGGGGCTCATGATATAAGCCAGGAGCCAGATATCGACCACGTGTTGTGCAAAAATGAAGGCTAAGAAAAAGAAACATAGGAGGGAGTGTGTGTGTGTGTTGGTAGAGTATTCACTTAGCATGAACAAAGCCCTGGATTTGATCTCCAGTGCCAGATTGAACAGGAGTGTTGGTACATCCCTGTAATCTCTGGACTTGGGAGGCAGAGGCACGAAGATCAGAAGTTCAAAATCATCCTCTGTTAAATATCTAGTTTGAGAGCAATCTGAGCTCCATGAGAGGACTAGGGTTTGATTCCTATTCGGGTAACTTACACCTGTCTGTAATTTCAGTTGCAGGGAACCTTAACCCTCTCTAGTTTCTGTGAGCACCAGGCATGAAAGCAGCGAGCAGATATTTGAGCAAAATACCCATATGGATAAAATAATAATAACACCAACGAGAGGGATACCTGGCCTTGTCTGTGACATAGGAAAACAGTGGTGCCAACTTCATGCACTGAGTGAATAAACTGCTGTGAAATGCTTAGAGCTGTGTGTACCGTGGAGTACCAATAAGTGGGGTGATGTGCTAAAACCTGACTGCACAGGCTGTAAAAAAAAAAAAGGGCGGGGGGTGGGGAGGGAAGATGCAGAACAAACACATGTTAGCTGAGTGTAACTGAGAGACCGGCCACCATCTGGGCCAGATCAGTCAAGAGGACTTCGTAGGAGCCTCGCTGGAAGCTGGAACAAGCTCTGTTGGCAGGGCAAAGTCGTCACCCTGCCCTGAGGGCTCTGTAGTGTCCCCACACCAGACAGAGGTGCCGCCAAGCTCCTGCTAATGTGGTTAACTGGGCCTTATCTCAGAGCGGAGCTGGGCCTCCATGCCTGACCGGCTGTGCTGACCGCAGGGAAAGCAGCCGGAAGAAGCCTGCTGCTGCCCCCAGCAGGAGGGTGGATGGTGGCCCGGCTTTGGAGGAAGTCTACAGAGTGTGTTATTTGTTACAGGGTGAGGAGGAAGCTGTAAGAGGTCCTCTGTCCTCCATTAACAGCAGGCTGGAGTCAGACTGGAGCCGCAGGCTTCGCAGTCAGCCTTGTTTTTAAACACACATGGCCAGTCCAGGCCTTTTAACCTGAAATACCCCAGGGTTCCCACAGGAAGAAAACAGTAGTCTTTGGTCTACAAACCCCACAGCTGGGTGTAGCTTAGGGCATTTCTTTTCAGCTCAGAAACAAACAGAAGATAAGAATATTGTGATTTAAAAAAAAAATGGTGAGGGGAACTGTACTTTTAAAACAGATTATTCCAAGTCAGAGGTTCTGGATACTTATAATGTGGTTTAGTCCCAACTTGTTATTGTACATAGGCAAAGCTAAGAGCATATAAAAATAGATTACTCTTGTCTGCAGAGGAATACAAATTATTTCTACCTCATACCACTTTGGAGTATCTTTTCCCCTCCTCCCCAAGTCCTTCTCATGACTGAAAACCACCTAAAAGTTCTTGAAGGGCTGAGGCTGTGACCTGTGTACAAGGCCATAGAATCTGGTTTTTGAAAAACGTACACCCCTCAATACGGGTGTGTCCACCCCAGATTACACTGACCTGTGGGGTTTTGACAGTTCTCAGTTTATGATTGCTTTGATCCCATTTAGAACAAGAGAAGAACTCTCATAGAGCAGGTCACAGGCGGCAGCTCTGTACCCAACCCCAGGAAACCGAGAGAAAGAGGGACTCCCAGGAGCTTTAACTCAGGCAGCATCCGTGATGTCTGCTGTTAGAAGTTCTAATCCAGATGCTGGCCTCCGAACTTACACTACTCAGATCTTTGAAGGGCCACTGACAAGAACATCAAACAGCTAGAGATTGACATCACTAATCTGAAGAAATCCCTCGTTTCGCTGTCTGAAGAGACCTCCTATTGGACTTGATTTACTCTATCACAATAGAAAAGGCTGTATACAGCTCTTGTGTACAGCCCTTAAAGAAGAATGTTGCCTTTACATAGACAAGACAAGGAGGGTTAAAGAGAGCATGAAACAGGTAGTGAAGGCCCTAAGAAAAATCAGAGAGAGAAAGAGACAGATGAAGGCTGGTACAAGAATTGGTTTTCAGCCTCTCCAAGGTTGTCAACCCTATTTCCTCCCATCTTGGGACCATTATTTGGGTTCTTTTTGCTTTTTTCTGCTGGTCCCTGGCTCTCAAATAGGAGGACTAACTCTGTGATACAACAGATAAATAATTTGGTAGCAAAACCTACTCAGATACATTATTATAAGTTAGCTATGGAGGACCACAAGACTCAAGATGAAGTTGTTACTTTATACAGGGTGTTTCTAAAACCCATCTCCACCCAACCTGAAAGAGGGGACTTCTGCCCCTAGACCAAGCAGAGAGGGGCCACACAGAACCCCCTCTGACAGATGATCTGAATTCTTGCTTAGGCTTTGAGGCTAAGCACTGCAAGGGAATATAAATAAAAGGTAAAAATATCTATCTGGGTTCCCTGAGGGTCAAGCCTGACTGCATAGGGGTTGATGTCAAAAGTATCCCCTCTCCAGGAAAAAGACATCGGGACGGGTATGGCCCTCATGCCTCACTGGACAACGACAGGGGGACCGGAGTCATTACAAGGTCCCCTTCAAATACTGGAGGTCAGGCCTCTATCCCTGCCTTCACAAGTTTAGAATTGCCACAGCCCTTCTATACTTAGAGAAGGGAGGAGATGTCAGGGGCAGCCCTGCTTACACACTGAAGGCCAAAAATCAACCATAGGCCTAAATCAGCAATAGGCCTGTCATACGTGTATACTAACACCAAGTCTTGAGTCTCAGTGGAAAAACATTGAAACAGATGGCTATAGGTTAATGTAAACAGGCAGCTTTTGTGGAAATTTACAAGCCTGAGTAATCATAGACCTTGTAAATAGGTAGCCTTGGCAGACAATACCAACCTAGATAAGGACAAGTGAATCATAGGCAGAGTCATAGTGACTTGTCCCCTGAACCTTCACCCAGCCGATACCCGGTTCTGAAAGATATCTGTATTCCCCCTGAACACTCACACTCCAGTGTCATTCCCATCCCCACATCCTGCCTTTCTGTGTTTATAACCCCTGTGTGAATGAATTACGATTTGAGAAAAAATAAATTATAAATAAAAAAAAAAGAAAAGAAAAAAAGAGAGAGAGAGAAGAACTCTCAGAGGTGTGCCAGGCTTGAAGTCAGAGGTCGTCTCTGCTTCTGGGAGATGAATACCTTTGCATGAGTGCCTGGGTAGTGTGCTCTGTCTTTCCTCTCTGACAGGTATGTACAGTGGGGTCTCCATGACCCAGCAAGAGTCCATCACCTTAAATGTACCTGCAGACGTGCTAACATCCTCTTTAGGGATCTTGGTCCAAGGCCTGTCAGCTTCTAGACTACCCCAGGGATCTGCAGGGCCCTGTCTATTAGCAGGGGCATCAGGGCCAGGAGGCTAGTTCAGACAGGTTTGTGTCCTTTAAGCCTCAGAGGAAAAGAAGCACAGAGCCATGCCTGATGAGGACAACGGGGTTCATTCCCAGAGCCTTTAGTGCCTTACCACGTTGGAGTTCTGTGCTATCGCCCAGGCTTCCCCACTCTACAAGATTCCTCCCAAGCCCAGAAGAAAGGTTGAGGCAGGAGGATGAGAACCCATACTAGTTAGTCAGACTCAGTGGGAACTGGCCAGCTTCTGAATGCAAGTCTGTTTACTAAGAGATACACAGCCCCAACCCTACAATGTCAAATTAAACACGAACCAGGAAAGAGAGAGAAAGTGCTGCACACACCCTGCACACAAACCCACGAACTCTTCTAGTTAGCATGGGGAAGAATGTAAGTCAGGGGTGGCGATTTTTAATTAGAAAGGGGGAACTAACAGAATCTCAAGGCCATGCCACAGAGTGGCTTTAACCCTTGCCACTCCAGGGCTGGTTCTTTACAGGAATGGCCTTGCTGCCAGAGAAAATGTAGAAGAAAGGCATTTATTTAATTCCATTTATCTTTAGAAGTTTTGTGTGTGTGGTGTTTATACAGTTTATAAACAAGCATGCACACGTATGAGAGTCAGAAGAGTCCATTACATGTCTACGTCTACTGTTCTCTGTCTTAATTTCTGAGACTGAAGATCAGCCTTTTGGGCTAGGCTAGCTGTCTAACAAGCTCACAGTATATGCCTGGCTCTGTCTTCCACCCTTAGGGCACACATGGCGGGCTGGAGATTTGAACTCAGGTCTTGTGCTTTCGCTCAAGAGTTCTTACCCAGTGAGCCATCTCTTTAGCCTCACACTAAAAGAGTTTCTAAGCCTTATTAACGGAAGAATCATTAAGGGATGGGAAGAGGACTGGAGAAGAGGGAAGAGGAAGCAGAGGGGAGGGGAGAAGGAGGAGTAGGGATGAGAAGGCTGGGGTAGGATTGGGTGGGGGTTGGGGGGTGGGGCGGGGGACATGTCTTTCGTAGCCTGACCATGATGGTTCCACTCTCAGCCCTCTAGATTAACAGCCACATAACTGTGAACTCACCTTCTAATTTCATTTTCCTAGTTTGTGGAAAGAGCTGGTGTGGCTCGCACAAGGCCGTTTCAGGATTAAAAGAGAAACGAGATGATGCACAAAGTGTGTGTGTGGGGCGGTGATTTTCCACCCACAGCCTAGGAGAAGTGATGGCCACTCCCTGGCCACTGTCAAATTAGCTTCATTATTACCTCGTCTCCTCCTTAACATGTCGGAGGCAGTCATTTCCTCTAGGGAATATAATGCAATAAGCTTTCTCCTGTCCATATTGATTTCAGTATGTGTGGGGGTGGTGGGCGGAAGTAGTCACTGCCCTTCCTTGAATGGATTGAAACCACCCGACCCACCCCACCGGGTCAACTGAGAGTGAGACGTGGCATCCTACATGGGAGACTTCAGCCTCTGTCAACTCACAAGGACCTCGGATGAGGCCCCCTGTCCCTGTTCTTTCTCTCTGCTCAGCGCTCCCCTAAACAGCATTTGACTCTACCTTAACTTGCTAAGATAGCTCAGTGACACAGTCCAGGGAGCCACTTGTCCCAGTCTGTGTGAGAGGAACAAGCAGGACAAAATAGGCCTGAATCTTTCTAAAACAAAAGTGGGTCATTTTAGAGGTTGTTGTTACATCCCTGCAAGTGCTCTATAATCTCATTTAAGCAGCTAGTGTATAGATAACACTGTGGGAGGAACATAGTAGGTCCATACATAATAAACATCTGTTAAGTGCCTGAAGGGGTAGAGATATCAGCAGGTCCACACAGTGGCTACTCTCAGCATTCACGTTAAGATGGAAGAGGCATAGGTGAATCTCCACCCCCCACCCAACCCCCGCCACGAAGTTTCCAGTTAGAGGGTCCCCCCAAAAGTGGTTTGTGACCTCTAGAAACATTTCTGATCCTACAAAATTTGTTTAGAAAAGAAGTTTTTGTTTTGTTCCCCTCACCTCTTCATTTTACCCAGCAGACATACAGCAGGCCCTAAGAAATGGGTGTAGAATAAAAGGTGGTCAATAATCACATTTACTGATGCCAAGAACCACACTGTCTACTGACACAATTGTCTGCCAGGCAGCTGTGTCTGCTTCCTTCCACTGGCTACTTGGCCCAGATAGCATCTTCCTAAATGGCATCACACGGGCAGGCCCGGCCTGGGAGCACAGCGTGCTGGTCACTCTAGGGACCTTAAGGAGTACAGTGGTGTAGCAATAGGGTCAACAATGGACGCCCAGCATTTGTACGGCAGACACCATGCTGGCTGACTTACATCTGATGTAGCCTTTTTAGGGGACCAAGATCTTGCTGTATCCCCCCCCCCCCCAAGCTGGACTTGAATACCCAGACTCAAGCACTTCTTCTGGAGTAGTTTGAAGGATAACACCAATAGAGTCTTTAATTCTCACAATTTTATGATGTGGATTATATTACCCACATTGTACAAAGACAACAACTGAAAGACACAAAGCAGCATGCTTCAGATTACATGGCTCCCCTACTCCAGAGGGCTTGTTACCTCTGTGATGCCTGCCGGGCCCCTGTCTGACCTGTTTGACTCACAGACATCTGCTGGGCAATTTCCTAGGATAGAAAGACTTTCCTATCTTTACCCCCTTATAAAGGCCTCCTTGTCCTTCAAAGCTTTGTTCAATGGCTGCTTCTTTCTGACGTCTTCCATAGTCCTTCTCACAGCCAAGGGCAGAATCACTGCTTACCCTCTAGCCCCTGAGGTTAAGGGCACCATGCCACAAGCCCACCACACTCAGGGCAGGAATCAGGACTCCCTCCTTCAGCATGGTACAGTCTGCACCTTGCAGAGTGACTGGCCTGATACTTGACAGGCCTTTAGTAACTGCCCTGTAATTAGATGTCTATGGCTCCCAGCAAAACAGAAACAAGTAAGCCCTCTGTCCCAAGGTACCCCATGTTGTCCTGTCTGCTCTCAGGGAAGCAGCTGACAAATGGGCAGGAAGGGGTGGAAACAGAAGGAAGAGAATCAGAGGAGTCTTCAGACAGCCCTGGGCAGGAGGTCACCCAAGCAAAGCTATCAATGCTATCAGTCCTGGGTGGGCATGGCCCTCACTCCACAGACAGGCCTAGCAACACTATCTCTGCCCACCTAACATTCCTCTTTTTTTTTTTTTTTTTTTGGCTCCTCACTTGCACTGGCTTCTTTCCCTGTGTGTCTAAGATGCCACCTCAGATAATAAAATTTCTCTCTCAAGAGAGCCAGAGAAGGTTCTTAACTTCTAGGCCTCAGGCTTTCTGGCCATGGGAACCGGAGGTCATTCCTCAGTAGGCCCAGGTGCTCCTGTTTTTCCCATCTCTCATCAGAGGATTTGAGCAAAGAAGGGAGAGGAAGAGTGAATCATCACTGAAATGGCCACAACCGTCCTGACTTGGACTGAGACAGGCACCAGAGTCCCTGGCTGGCAGAGCAGGGGCTCTGCTTATTCAGCAATAGAACAGACAAAAGGCTTCTAGAAGGCCCCTCGAGCCCCGAGGTTCCAAGATATTTCTGGAGACAGATCACATGTACCTACAGGCAGGGGTGGCTGTCATTTATTGTTCAGACGGAGATCCCTGTCAAATGAAAGTAGTTCCAGGCATACCTGGGCCTGCCAGAGGCCAACTGGGAAGCCTGGTCCTTGCACCTGTGCAGTTTGAGGACAGAGAACCTTCCCTAAAAGCCAGGATTATAGAGTTGAGGTTCAGACCTGGGGCTGCTGCTCAAACTTTCCCAGAAGAAACAGTCACTTCTTGAAGAGTTTGGCAGCCCACTTCTCCCAGGGTAACATCAACAGATATGTGATGTCACAGCATTAGGTGGGTTTTGCCTGTGTCCCCTGCTCTCTGCTGTGAGAGGTCTGCACATGACACATGCTATTTCTGGGTAAAGCAGCTGCTGAGTGGAGAAGGAGGAGATGATACCAAACACTGAGACTACAGAGACGCTCTAACAGGGCTACTCCTGAGGGGTAGCAAGGTTTTAACTGCCTCTTCCCAGGTGGACAGGTCAGGTGCCTTGTCACTGGCCTCTGACTTCTGGGTAGAGTCCTTCTGTATAACATCCTCTGGGGTGGATGGGGGATGGGAGGTGACTGTAAGGGTAAGCTGAAAGGTGGAAGAGTAAGGACCACACTTCTCCCAGGTCAGAATGTGGGTGGGGACTCCCTGCTTCCCTTCCTCCCTCCCATCTCACTGTAGTTAGAATAGTCCTCAGACAAGAGGGCAAGTTCCAGACTGTAGGACTCAGGAACAGCCCTCTTCCACCTGGATCTGAGTGAGCTGAGTGGATCAATCCCCATGCCCCATGTAGACTGGGGGATTGTCTGTGGTGATGGCCCAGGAGGCTCCTATTGTATGATTTCTGCATCTCCCCGTAACCCACCTCACCAGGGATAAGTAGCCACTGGTGACCAAAACCCCTTTATCTTGCAGGTTATTGCAGAAGAGAGAGAGAAAAGGAGAGAGAGAGAGAGAAGGAGAGAGAGAGAGGGAGGGAGGGAGGGAGGGAGGGAGG
>NW_021604736.1:1008333-1027683 GCF_004785775.1 Grammomys surdaster | reverse complement strand
AGAGAGGCAGAGAGGCAGAGAGGCAGAGAGGCAGAGAGGCAGAGAGGGAGAGAGGCAGAGGCAAAGGCAGAGGCAAGCAGATCTCTTGAGTTCGAGGTCAGCCTGGTCTACATAGTGAGTTCCAGAACAGTCAGGAATACACAGAGAAACCCTGTCTCAAAAAAACAAAGACTGTCCAGCTTTTTGCGTCAGGTAGCCAACCCTTATGAGTTTTCCTTAGGAATTTACAAGATGGTCACAAGAAAAATTCACAGAGAATCTCACTTTAAAAATAGATTTATTTATTTGTGTATTTGATGGGAGTTTTGTCTGCATGTGCATTTGCACACCAGAAGAAGACACAGGATCCTGTGGAATACAGTTACAGACCCTGTGAATCACCATGTGGGTGCTACGATTTGAACTCAGGACTTCTGGAAGAGCAGTCAGTGCTTTTAACTGCTGAGCCATCTCCACAGGCCCATTTTGTTTTTTCTTTTTATAGCAGAAATGTAAACCTGTCCAGATGAGAGTTAGACTGGCTAAGTAAATAACGCTGTACTCACTCAGTGCAGTAGGATCCAGTTTGTAACACAGAAAATGTAAGGGATTCATAAAAATATTTATAATGCATGTAAAATCAAACAAGAAAGCATGAAATAGCATCTGTGCTGATCAGTACTCTGCAGGAATACCAGTGCCTAGGGGCAAAGATCTAAGGGAGATAGTTAAAAATAAAAGCACTTATTAAATTAAGGTGCTGTGGTTATAAGGCATATTTTTCTCTATGAAGATTTTCTTTACTATGCAATATATTTAATACATAGTTAACATAATATTGTTTCAATAGTTACATGTAAAATGGGGGAAATCCCAAAGCAACAATGTTACATAGTAACCATGACAGCCTCACTTCTCTACAGTCCTGTTTCACAGAACACTTGGTAAGAGAACAATATGGTGCTGTAGATGGAATGCAGGCGCGGCTCGGACAGGGCCTGAAAGGGAGAGCCGAGTAGCCCTGGATAGGCTGTGTAGTTTTCTTATCAGAAATATAAAGACAGGACGATGCTATCTGTCTCTCAGAGGCTTTTTAGGATAATGGGTCAATATATCAGAGGAGACAAATAGATCAGGCCAGGGGGTTAGGGTTCGCTTCCACACATCCATTCAGGCTGACATTTCCCACTCCATTTTCTACATGCAAGTATCAGTCATTCAAACTGAGCAGTGGGCTCCTTAAGGTTGCTCCCCACCCCTGGCCCCGAGGGTAAGCCGGGTAATAAACTGTGAACCACAAATGATGTCTTATTACCATTAGGTGAATGTTGGACAGATAACCCTTTGGCCTGTTGTTAGTCGGGGCAAAGTAAGTAAAAACTGGAAAACACATGGCCATTTGAAAAGTAGGTGACGAGAACTTGTCCCTTCAAAGCAGAGCAAGAGTGAAGAGCCCTGGGCCTGCCATGAGAGTTCCACTCCAAAGATCCTCCCCACCCATTCCAAAAGACTGAAGACCCCAAGTCTCTGAGGAGGAAGGAACCGAGTCTGACATCCTTCCTTTCTGCTTTGGTGGAAAGCTCTGGAAGCTCTGCACTGCCTGCCACAAATGCCGGCACTTGTGGACTGGAGAGAACACACGTGTGGCCCTCTGGCTGCTTTCCAAGAAAGTGGGGTGATCTCAGGGAAGAGTGGAGGAAATGAAGTTTCCTCCAGAGAGCCTTGAGCTCCCAGTCATCTTCATCCTACAGCTTCCTAAAGATGGGGTTTCCGCGGCTCCTTCCTCAAAAAATTAGGAATTCAGCCTTTATCCCAACTTGCCAGGAAGAACTAAATTTCAGGGTAATAAGAGAGGGCTGGTCTTTACAGATTCAAGATTACAGGGCCAAAACTTAGGAGGTTACCTTTGTGAGGCCCCAATGAAATAGAGGATTCCTTCAGGGATAGTTAATATTGGTTAAATCTTGTCTTTGGTGAACTGGATATTCATGAGGTACCAAAGCACTGTCCCCTGCACTGTGTTGTGTGGTGACTGCAAGTAGAACCATGGTGCAAGTAATTTGACACTGACTGGACCTTCTTACTCTAGACACAGTCTGAACCGCAGGGACGAACAAGATATGCCTCTTAATGGGAGGCTCCAGGAAGTGGGGTGTGTGACCATGCCTGAACAGAATTAAGCCGGCAACCCTAACTTCTAGCCTCCCTGAAGGCAGGTGATGGATAGGAAAGGGTCAAACATCACTACCAGGAGACAGTCAGACCCACCTCACAGGGGCCATAGAAGGAAAAGGAGAGCCAGGAGCCAGGAATGTTCTAGAATAAAAGTATCTTAAAAGCCATAACTTCCAGAGTTGATATCTGGTCCTGATTTGAACAAGTCTGCTGTAGGAGATATTCTGGGGACAACTGAAGAAATGCAGATGTGGATCTGGTGTCTAATGGTATTTATGGCATTTAAATGTTGTGACACAGCACTGAACCCCCTGAGGAGAACACTCTTACTTAGACATGCACATGGAAATGTTCAGGGAAACTGCACATAGCTTGTAACATACTTAAAGAGTTTGGCTTTTTAAAAAAAGGCCGGCAAACATGATCAAATGTTACCGATTCCAGTGCTGTTTGTACAAATGGAACGTATAAAATGTACAAATGCAGTGCCCAAGGTACCCCAGGCAAAATACTAGAGACAGAATACAGAATAGTGGCTGGGCATGGTGTCACCGGTCAACTCATCCTAGCAGCAGGCAGAAGTGGGAGAATCAGGATCCCCAGAACCCACATAAAGCTGGTAGAAAAGAACTGGCTTCCAAAAACTGCCTTCTGAATTCTACACTCATGCCTGCCCACCCACCACACAATATTTAATACATTAATTAAGAGATAGAAAGGGAAATTTTTTTTCTTTCAGAGGACTGGAGAGATGGCTGAGAGCACTTGCCACAGAATCATAGGGGCCTGAGTTCAAATGTCAGCACCCAGCTAGCAAGCTGGAAGTGGTCTCCAGGGGTCCTGTAGCTGCAGGTCTGTGGGGAGCAGAGATAGGAAGACTGCTGTGACTTGCTAGCTGTCAGTTTAGCATGAAAAAAAAATACAAGCTTCAGGTTCAGGGAGATACTTTGTTTCAAAGGAATAAAACTAAGAGAAACACCCAATGCCTTCCTCTGGCCTGTGCTCCTGGGTCTGTCTATACACAAGTGAGCAAACACTACATACACAAAAAATTAAAATTAAACCAGGTGGAGAACAACTGGGGAGAGATGCCCAACATTTATTTCTCTCTTACACACACACACACACACACACACACACACACACACACACACATATATACATGTGTATACACCCTTTGTGTATTAAATCTCAAGGACTAATCCTGCTCCTAGATTTCTGTTTATTTTATGTGTACATACATGTGTCTGCGAGTATATGTCACATTGTGTGGGTGCCTGTGAGGGCCAGAAGAGGGCAATGGATTTGGGTGCCCTGGAGCTGGAGGTTCAGGCAGTTATGAACCCTGGCGTGAGCTCTGAGAACCGAACTCAGGTCCTCTGGAAGAGTATTAAGTGATCTTAACACTAAGCCACTTCTCTGGCCTCACTTTCCTAGAACTCTATAGCATCTTGTAGAAAGGAGAAGGTGGATTCTAAAAAGTCTGAATGGATATAAGTACTCTGACCCCTCTGACCATAGGAGACAGGCATTCTATAGTCTGAGCTCTTTCTAAAGTAAAGCCTTTCAGATCCTTGGAAATCACACTGGTATCCATTCTTAAGATTAGAGGAACAGCCCCGAGAGGGTAAGCTTTGGACACAAAGGTGGTTCAGCTGATGGATAGTGGCTTTTGGACAAGGCTCAGTGAAGACAGAACTTCAGTCCTTGAAAACGAAGTTTTTATGCTTCTTGTCTTGAAAGGTCCTTGGGGCTAAAATCTTTGAAAGATCTATCACCCCCAGCCTGGCCACGAGATTCAAGACTAGCTGGTTGGTTTCGAAGCACCGCTCACCATTGACCATAAACTTTGAATCCTGTAAGGCTTGTTGGCAGCCAGAAAAGAAAACCACGTATCTGGCTTAAAAGTGCTCACTTTCCCTTGTGAAAACAGGAAGACAGAGAGACACTCACTAGAGGTGACCTTCTAGCTGCGGGCTGCAGTCACCCTGGCTTCTCAACTGCTGCTACACTCAATGCAAGAACAGGGGTCTCTCTCTCACTGAGGACCACAACCGCAGCTTAGTTTAGGAGTTCCTGGTTTGTGTCAGGACACACTGAGTTTGTGGTATACAGAGAGATCCCTAGCCCCTCTGCCCCACCACCCCAGGCCTGCCCACCACGCATTCTCTGAGTGGGACTTGAGGATCCATCATGTGTGGTCTTGTTTCCCTCGATGTCCTTCGAATACCCCAATCACACCTGAGTGCCGTGGGCTGAATTGTGTTTTCCCAAAATTCTGAAGTGAAAAGCTGGAGCCATCTGGTGTGACTGCATTTGGAGACAGCGCCCTTGAGGAGGTCATGGGATTAGTGATGTACACCCCAAGTGACACTTTTAGAAAGAGTCAGATCGCTTGGCAAGGACTTGCTTGCCAGTTGACTAGCAAGCAAGAAAGGAAGTCGTCGCCAGGAACCAGCTGAGCACCTTGAACTTCCCAGCCTCCTGAGCTGTGAGAAAATTGCTTGTGTTGCTTAAGCCACGCTGGCGAGGTATGTTGCAACTGCCCGACCGACCTGGTAATAAAACAGCGCAGGGCGGTCTAAAAGTTTGAAGAAACACTTTCCCAAGCGAGCGTGCTTGTGCTTCTGGCAATCTGCACATGCAGGTACTAGGAGACTGGAGGCAGGTTCCCGGAGGCAGTCAGCAGGGGTCCTCGCTGCTGAATGAGGGGTCCACCTGTCCTCCCAGTTCTACAGTGCCTTTCTCACACCCACTCCACTCCCACCCCACCCCCTACCCCTCGAACAAGCCATGGTCTCCGCCTTGCCCCCATGCCCAAGTCTAGTCTAGGAGGTAAAGAAAAATACAGTGCTGACTGGGGAGGCGGAGGCAGAGGCGGGGAAGGCTGCTCGCCTTGTCGCTGTCCCAGAGCGAGCAGGGGCCTGGCGGGAGTTGCTTTCCAACACGTCCCAACATGTGTTTCCAGTAACGCGGTTTGTGGCCGCTTTCTTGTTCTTATCGCTCCTCCCGTGACCTTTGCTGGTTACAGACTTACTGACTGGAGCCAGGTGGATTTGTTTGATTTCTGTTGATGTCATTAGGAAGAGGAAGTGCCAGAAGGGATTACCTCAAGTTTAAACCTATTTCCAGCAGAGTCCCGGGGCCTTTAATTACACATCTTGGGTCTGTTTGGTAAAGAAGTGGTCAAAGATGTGCTTTTTATCTCCCTTGGGATCTCCTGCGACTGGCAGCATTCCACGTGTGCCTGGCGTGCCTGCGGACTCCAGCCGGGCTGGCAGGGAGGAGGGGGAGCCGGCGGCGTTCAGAGCTGGTGAGGAGCCTTTTGAAAAACAGGGCTGGGGAGTCCTTGGCCAGACCAGGATATTTTGGAGTGGAAAGAGTAGAGGGGGACTAGGAACTGCACCTAAAGGGAACCGAGAATTTTGTTGGGGAAAGGGTAGAGAGGGGGGTGGGGATGGAGTCGGGGTTGGGGGATGGACACTGGTCAGCTACTGCTGAATCACAAGGAATAGTACAATCAGAAAGCTAAGTGCCAGCCAGGTCCAAAAGCAAATTTCCCTCCGTCCTAACCCACCTCTCTTCTTAATTGTCTCTTCTTTGTAGATTTATTTCCTACCTTAGCACTGAAAGAGTAACCCAAGTCCTACGGATGGGCAACGGCCAACCCTGGGATTGACCAGGAGATACATAGCTATGGAGCAAACGAATGGCATCTTCAGCTATCAGTACGCCTGGGCAGAGAGATCTGACTAACAGCTAGCTGGTCCTCAGAAAATCCTTCCTTCCCTCTCTGATTTCTCCAGGTTTTAAGGGGCCCATTCCCCATACTGCACGTTATGTTGGCCTTTATTCAGCTTGCCATATAAAGTCATTTAAGACCCAAGACCCAAAAGCTTAACATGTAAATGCAGCTTTATTTGAGAGTTGTGGATGGTGGCTTGTAATCATTGTTACCATTTTGATGAGGAACGTGGCCACAGACTCATGTGTTTGACATTTGATCCCCAGCTGGTGGTCTCTCTGGAGAAGGTTATACAACTTCTAGGGCTTTAGCTTAACTTGCTGAAAGGGATGCTGGGAGTGGGCCTTGAATGTGACATTAACTTCAGGTTCTGGCCTGAGAGCTGCCACAAGAGTCAGCTCCATAGCTGCCTCTGAAGATGCTACCACTGTCCCTAGGACTGTCACTGTGAACGGAAATCCATCTTTCCTCCTTGACGTTGCTTCCTTTGGTTATTTTTGTCACAGTTAAGAGAAAGACAGGGAGGGTCTTTGCACATTTTGGAATAACAGTGAAGGCAGGAAATTAGAAATTATTCTCTGTTTGTATGAAAGACAGCTGGGCAGGTTAAGTGTGCACACAATTTTACATAATAGGACTCAAGTTTCCCTTTAGCTTTTGCCTTAGTTGGGATGGGACTTAGGAAGGACTGGAAATGTGAACAGGTGAAATCTAGCCAGAGGTTCCCTTCATCCTAGTTAGGGATCCCTTTTTTGTCTGTATTCCACCCCTGGCAAGACTAATCTCCATTATTTCCATGCCCACCCCCAGGATCTAGTAAGTTCCCTAGGAGAGAGCACACAGCTAAAGCACAGAGCCTTTCTTGCCTGTTTCTGGAATTATTATTTATTATTATTTCTGGAATTATTATTATTGCTAGTAATAATGATGATGATAACTTTTTGTCCTGATGTGTCATTGGACTAATTTAAGCAGGTCCTGAGAGACACAGGCATAGTCTCCCTCAGAAGAGGCACCTCTGTGGGGTCAACCCAGTCATTGGTGAGGTTCTTGGCATCTCCAGCACACCCCAGCCTACTTCTGAGAAGGAGGAGGTAGTATGAATGTGATCTTAATTTGCCCTCAACTGTGCTGCAATATAGACATGCAGCCTTTATATCTTGCACCATTTCTCCAAGGCTAATACCAATACGGTGCTGGAGTGCCAAGGATGCTCTCACAGGTAATACAAACACAACGATGGCGTGCTAAAGGATGCTTTCACACTATTATAGTAGCACAGTGTTGGTGTGCTAAAGGATGTTCTCATCTTAATAGTTCACAGCAGTGGCTACTTCATGGATATTATTTAGGATGAGGCTGAGTAATGACCAATCTAATTGGATAATTTAAATAATAAGCTAATGGTATAATGACCTACAAGTAGCACAAAGTTCAGGAAACAGACATTTCCCCACTGTGTGCCAACTAGGCAATTTAACAGCGTGCATAAAATGACTATACTTACTTTAACCTCAGCTAATAACTTATTTCAACTATTTATTGGATGAGAAGGAGTAGGAAGTATATCATTTCTCCTCACTGGATGGTGGTGGGGCCGAGCAGATGCAAAGACTGCAGCTCTCCACACGAGTCTGCATAACTGCACTGGAGACATGGGCCTCATTCTAGCTAGAGCATGATTTTGTCTAAATAGTAACTCTTGAGAACTTCAACAAATCTTCCTAATCAACAATGGGCCTCATTCCCAAGAGCTGTGGATTTAGAACACCCAGGTTCAGAGTTGGATATTGTAGTACATACCTGAAATCCCAGCACCAAGGAAGCTTTGGCAAAAGGATTGAGAGTTTGAAGGTAGACTGGCAAGACCCCTGTCTCGACCAAGCCAAACCAAACCAACCAAAACAAAAAAAGGTTCAGATCCTAGACAATTATCTACCTCGCTCTGTGACCCAAAGCAAATACGATCTCTCTGTCTCTCTGTCTGTCTCTTTCTCTCTCCCTCTCCCCCTCCCCCTTTCCTGTTTCATGTACTCCAGGTTGGCCTCAGACTCTCTATATAGCTGAAGTTGACCCCAAGTGCTGGGATTTCAGGTAAGTCACAACTCTGGAAGCTTCAGGGTCTTCATCTGTAAGATAGAACTTAAAATCTCGACTCCAGAAGATTGTTCTGGTAACTTAGTGAGATAACATTTATAAGGCAGTGAGCGGCAACTGGTACAGAGCAAGGGCTTGGAAGGTAGGGTAGTTATAAGAGTAAATAACTAATCCATGTCCTTGGTTTTGGTCGAAAGGCCGAGGACATGTGCCTAGGAGGTGGCCCAGCAGTTAAGATCACTTGTTGCTCTTGCAGACAACCAGGGTTCAGTTCCCAGCACCTACGTAGTAGTTCACAACCATCTGGCACTCCAGTTCTCTGAGATCCCATATCCTGTTCTGGCCTCTCCAGACACCAGCAGACAGGCAACATCTAACAGATAAAAATAAAATAAATAAATCTAAAAAAAAAAGCCCCTTAAGATAAATGCAAAGAACTCTTTCCTGTTTTAAGAACTTTGTCTGCATACATGTGTGGTATGTGCGCTCCAGTGAGCAGGGCAGACGTGGGGGTCAGAAGACAACTCCTGAGAATTGCTGCTTTCCTTCCACCACTGGGTCTCAGGACTTGAACTTGAGTTGTCAGGCTTGGCAGCAGACACCTGCTGACCCATCTCCCCAGTGTGTGTGCACGTGTGCACGCGCACACATGCGTGCATGCATGTGTTTTGTTTGGGTTTGGTTTGATTTGGTTTTAGTTTTTCGAGACAGAAGATCTCTCTGTGTAGCCCTGGTTATCCTAGAACTCAATTTGTAGACCAGGCTGGCCTTGAACTCAGAGATGTGCCTGCATCTGTCTCCTGAGTGCTGGGAGTAAAGGCATGGGTCACCACTGCCTAGGCTGGTTTTGCCTTTTCAAGACAGGACTGTGTAGTCCAAGCTGGCCTCAAACTTACAGAGATCCTCCTGCCTCAGCCTCTTGAAAGCTGGGGCTACACCAGGCCTGACCTCATAGAACTCGTTTCTAAAATAGGCTACTTAACCCCTCTCTGCTCTGAGGATAATTATTTGTCCAGGAAGATTTAATTCATATGGTCCAGGACCATCTTTGCCGAAGAATTGTTCCTGAGAAATATGCAGAGACACCTGCAAGTCTTTCCTGTCTCAAAGAGCTCACCATCCTCTAGCCCCTCATATGACCTTAACCTATTCTAGGATACCCCATATCTGGTGAACAAGGGCTATCTCTGTCTATGTCCACATTCCTGTGGCTTAGAGTCACCTTGCCTTGTACGTGCACCCCCAACCAGACTCCAGTTGCCCTGGTGGCTTCTTTCATCTCTATGAGGGTAGAAAGCCTGTTGTGTTTGTTTGCTCCATGTCAGTACAGTACAGCCTGCCCACACTCTGAAGGGTTGGTGAATTCAGGAGACTCCTCAGTCTACAGGGGAAAGCCTGGCTAGATGAACTAGATGCTGATGGGGTGGGTCTGCCCTTCTGTTGTTTCTACTTAAACATCATGGGATCCTTAGGGAAACAGAAAAACTTTTGTGTTCTAAGCATGCACAACTGCTGCCTGGAGCCCAATTTGGACATGCCGTGGCTCACTTGGTGGAAATGTAGTGAGAGAAAGGCAGTTTCTTGTACCTTATCAGATAAATGCATACGGGGAACACCAAGCTATCTTTACCTACCACTTCACAGATTCTCAGCAATCAAGATTTAGGAAAAGTCTTCTAGAAAATTCTCTATTGATCATTCAAGCAGGATAGGTGGCCAGCTCAAACCATGGCCTTCCTACATAACCCTGGAAAAAGAGGCTTGACTCACCTCACAGGAGGTGTATGCTTGCATGCATCCTTATATGTGTGTGTGTTTGTACGTGTGTGTGTGCACGCACTTGCATGGGTGCATGGTGGGAATGTGTCAGGACCTGGTGAGTTTACCTGCTCTTAGATCCTGTATTCCCAAAAGGAAGTCAGGAGCAAGCTTAGAAACACTCCTTCAAAGACAGAATACCTGAGAGGTTTTGTGTGGTTTTTGTTTTTCCACAACCACTGAGTACTTACAGCTCTGCACAGCAATGCATCCTGTGTGAATCTTTCTTGACTATCACTTGGTCCAGAGTTTGACTCTGCCACCCTGAGCAATCTGTGCTTTCCTGGGGACCTGCTGGCTAAGATAGAGTTTCAGCTGTAGTCTCACCAGACCCAGGCCATCCACACCAAGTTCAAATCTGGGAAGCACAAATCTGGGAACTGAAACTGACAGATGATACTTGAGACGAATAAAGAAGCCGTGGATTGGCACCTTTCATTTTTGCTATAGCTCTTCACTTAAATATTGGCTATTTAAAAAGAAAAAAAAAGTCCAATTTAGCCAGGTGTAGTAGTATATGCCTTTGATCCCAACACTTGGGAGACAGCAGCAGGATTTCTGTGAAGCTGAGCCCTGGTCTACATAGTGAGTTCCAGGACAGCCAGGACTAAATACAGAGACCTTGACTTGAGGGAAAAAAAGCAGAAACAAAAACAAAACAAACAAACAAACTTGCAGAAGACTAAAAACTACCATGAGCCCTCTAACATGAATTTGTTCCTCCAAACGTTTCTGTCTGTCTGAATCATTTCAACAGTTTCCATCTTCTCTGACGTGGAGACTGGAGAGTTCTCAGTGGCTTGAAGACTGTGTGTTCTTCACACAATAGCTCCCAATTAGCAAGAGTGGCATTTGAGACATTAGACTGTTAGGTAGTATATGAGGCACTTGCAGACATAAGGTCTGATTTTGAGCCCCAAAGTCCGAGTAAATGATGCTGTGCGTTTGTAACCACAACATGGGGAGGGAGAGACAGGTAGATTCCTGGGGCTTACTAGCTGCCCAGCCTACCCCACTTGGTCAGCTCTGGGTTATACACTGCCGCAAAACAAACACCTGGTGGGATGACGGCTCAGCAAAGGGCACTTTCAACCTGAAGATGCAAGCCTACCCAAACCCACACACAGATGGAAGGAGAGAGCCAACGCTACCAACTTGTCCTTTGACCTCTATACATGTGTTGTAGCATGTAATCTCCTTACACATATCATACATATGCATCTCATACATACACACACCTCACACATGCACATACAATAATAATAAAAAATTCTAAAATTCAAGCAAGCAAACAAACAAACAAACAAAACCCTGGAGAGCTCCTGAGGAATGACATAGACGGGGCTTGGAGTACAGCTCACTTACCTATCATGCAGGAGGCCCTGGGTTTGAGCACTGTGGTGATTAAAGTAAATAAAGCCCATGAAGAATGAAACGGAGCTGAGAGCATGGTAAATAAGAAAAGTCACCTGTTACTGTGACAGTCATTATATATTTACCAAGGGTTTAATGTTTCACATGGTGTAATTCGATGCAAATTTCCAACCAACGAAGAAACTGCATCTCTTGGACACTGCATGGTTGAAGACCTACAACCAATCAAGATCGTCTATGACTGATCTGGTCACGTAATAAAAATGGTGTAGGAGGGGCGCTAACTCAGCAAATGAGTGCTTATTGAATTTATAGTGTTTTCATGGGACTGAGTGCTGAAAATTCTTTGCTGGGGGAGCAAGGACTTTGCTTGCTTGGTGGGAAAGAATGCGAAATGATCCCTTTCCGACTAATCTTCGAGGATCAAGTGAATACGCACATGAGCTTCCACACAAACTCTTGCAGGCATTAGAGAAAAGCAGTGCACCACATATTCTCATCGGGGCTGCGGGGATCTGGGAGGGAAAGAATGGCTTGATTAATCAGGGCTGGCCTAATAATAACCTTCAGGATTGCAGGAATGAGGAAAAGAGAGTAGGGTATGCAACTACAGTCCCGAGATGAAAATGAACGCCCTAGGTTGAATGACAGGTTGAGGCTTTAGTGTGCCGCCCCTGGATTTAATGCAGGTGCTGGCTGGTGTGTCACAAAGGGTAGTGTTGTGTGCAGGGCACCTTAACCTACCTTATCTTCTTTTTATCTTTTCCAAATCTATGTCTCTGCGTGGATATATGCATGTATGTGCAGATGTTCATGGAGGCCAGAGAACATGCAGGAGCCTGTGGAGCTGAAGTGATGGCTGTGAGCCATATGACAGGGTGCTAGGGACTGAACTGTCTTCTCTTGATTGCTCCACCTCTGTAGCCTCTACTTACATTAGCTTTATTAAGAACTAAACACAGCCTTGGTGCTGAGGATGGAGCTCAGGTGTCTCAGCACACAATCCCCAGGACCTCATAAACCTGTGTGGCGCCCTGTGCCTGTATTCTGAGAACTCAGAAGGTGGACACACAAGAATCAGAAGCTCATGGTCATTCTCTGCCACTTGGTAAGTTGGAAGCCAGATGAGGCTACATGAGACCCTGTCTCAACAGAAAAACAAATAACTAAAGCCCAGAGAAAACATGTTAGCACACAGATAGGAACACCAAAGTGCAGGCAGGGCAAGCAAATGAGCTGGGCTAAGGGACGGGGTCGAGCCCTAGGCTAACAGCTTCCCTCTAAGATGACTGGAAGGCTTAGGATGCCAGTTCCAGAGTGTTTCTCTCTGCATCCTTCTAGGCTTTCTGGGGAAGACTTTCCAGTAGGCAGTTGTCTTTCTCTCTTTTGGAGCACTTGGCTTTATGAAGAACTTTGGCAGACTTCTAAACAAATTAGTGTTGATGATCACAGAATGAAAGGTGAAAAGTCTCCCAGCACCACACAGTCTGGGTTACTTGTCTGTTGCTGCCACAGAGTAACCTGACAGAAGCAACCCAGTGGCTTATTTGGGTTCACAGTCCAAGGTGCATGCAGTCCATCACAGTGGGGAAAGTCGAAGCAGCAGGCACGCTGAAGAAGAACACAACGAATGCTTCTGCTCAGCTCATTCCTCCCTTTTATATAGTCCAGAATTTCAGCCCAGGAAATGGCACTACCTGCAGTGGAAGAATCTTCCAACTCAATTAGCCTAATCAAGATTCCCCCAGAGGCATACCAGAGACCATTCCCCAGCTGATCGAAGCAAGTCAACAGCTGGGATTAACTATTGCATCAAGTAAGACAGAGGAACATTGTGATAAACTGGCACCCATGTCCTCATCAGCTAGTAAAAACTAAATGTGTACTGAGCTAGAAGTATAGTTTCTTTTTTTTTTTTTTTTTTATTGGATGATTTATTTACATTTCCTATGTTGTCCCCTTACCCCATCCCCCACCACCCCCTCGGAACCCCCAATCCCCTCGCCCCTCCTCCTTCTTCTCTGTGGATGTAACCTCTATCGACACCCCCCCACTCCCACCTCCCCACCCTCAAAATTCCCACCCCCTGGGGCATCCAGCCTTCATGAGGTCAAGGTTCTCTTCTTCCACCTATGCCCAGCAGGGCCCTCCACTTTTACATATTCAGCTGAAGCCCTGGATCCCCCCCTAAGTGCTCCCAGGCTGGTGGTTTAGACCCTGGGAGCTGTGGTTGGTTGGTATTGTTGCTCTCCTCATGGTGCCACAAACCCTTTCAGCTCCTTCAGTCTTCACTCTAACTCCTCTATTGAGAACCCCATGATCAGTTCAATGGCTAGTTGTGAGCATCTGCCTCTGAATATGTCTGACTCTTGAAGAGATATCCATATCAGGCTCTTATCAGCATGCACTTCCTGTCTTCCACATCAGCATCTACCTTTGGTGATTGCACATGGGATAGATACTCAGGTGGGGTGGTCTTGAGACAGCCCCTCCTTCAGTTTCTGTCCCTCACTTTCTCTCCATATTTGCTCCCTTGAGTATTTTGTTGCTCCTTCTAAGAAGGACCGAATCACCCTCACTTGGTCTTCCTTCTTTATGGACTTCATGTGGCCTGTGAGTTGCATCTTGGGCATTTCAAGGTTCTAGGCTAATATCCAATAATCAGTGAGTGAATACCATGTGTGTTCTTTTGTGATTGGCTTACCTCACTCAGGATGATAATTTCTAGTTCCATCCATTTACCAAGGAACCTCTCGAATTCATTGTTTTTAATAGCTGAGTAATACTCCATTGTGTAAATATACCACATTTTTTGAATCCATTCCTCAGTTGAAGGACATCTGGGTTCTTTCCAGCTCCTGGCTATTATAAATAAGGCTGCTATGAACATAGTTGAGCATATGTCCTTGTTATATGTTCGAGCATCTTCTGGGTATATGCCTAGGAGTGGTATAGCTGGATCCTCGGGTAATGCTATGTCCAATTTTCTGAGGAACCGCCAGACTGATTTCCAAAGTGGTTGCACCATCTTGCAGTCCCACCAACAATGGAGGAGTGTTCCTCTTTCTCCACACCCTCGCCAGCATCTACTATCACCTGAGTTTTTAATCTTAGCCATTCTGACTGGTGTGAGATGGAATCTCAGGGTTGTTTTGATTTGCATTTCCCTGACGACTAAGGATGCTGAACATTTCTTTAGATGCTTCTCGGCCATTCGAGTTTCTTCCGTTGAAAATTCTTTGTTAAGCTCTATACCCCATTTTTTAATAGGGTAATTTGGTTGTCTGGAGTCTAATTTCTTGAGTTCTTTGTATATATTGGATATTAGCCCTCTATCAGATGAAGGATTGGTAAAGATCTTTTCCCAATTTGTTGGTTGTCATTTTTTCCTATTGACAGTGTCCTTTGCCTTACAGAAACTTTGCAATTTTATGAAGTCCCATTTGTCAATTCTCGATCTTAGAGCATATGCCATTGGAGTTCTGTTCAGGAACTTTTCCCCTGTGCCCAAGTATTCAAGGCTTTTCCCCACCTTCTCTTCTATTAGTTTCAGTGTATCTGGTTTTATGTGGAGGTCCTTTATCCACATAGACTTGAGCTTTGTACAAAGGGATAAGAATGGATCAATTTTCATTCTTCTACATGTTGTCTTCCAGTTGAACCAGCACCATTTGTTGAAAATGCTGTCCTTTTTCCACTGGACAGTTTTAGCTCCTTTGTCAAAGATCAAGTGACCATAGGAGTGTGGGTTCATTTCTGGGTCTTCAATTCTATTCCATTGATCTTCCTGCCTGTCTCTGTACCAATACCAGGTAGTTTTTATCACTATTGCTCTGTAGTACAGCTTGAGGTCAGGGATGGTAATTCCTCCAGAAGTTCTTTTATTGTTGAGAATAGTTTTCGCTATCCTGGGTTTTTTGTTATTCCATATGAATTTGAGAATTTCCTTTTCTAACTCTGTGAAGAATTGAGTTGGGATTTTAATGGGGATTGCATTGAATCTGTAGATTGCTTTTGGCAAGATGGCCATTTTTATTATATTAATCCTGCCAATCCATGAGCATGGGAGATCTTTCCATCTTCTGAGATCTTCTTCAATTTCTTTCTTCAGAGACTTGAACTTCTTGTCATACAGGTCTTTCACTTGCTTGGTTAGATTCATACCAAGGTATTTTATATTATTTGCAACTATTGTGAAGGGTGTCATTTCCCTAATTTCTTTTTCAGTCTGTTTATCTTTCATGTAGAGGAAGGCTACTGATTTGTTTGAGTTGATTTTATAACCAGCCACTTTGCTGAAGTTGTTTATCAGGTTTAGGAGTTCTCTGGTTGAAGTTTGGGGGTCACTTAAGTATACTATCATATCATCTGCAAATAGCGATATTTTGACTTCTTCCTTTCCTATTTGTATCCCTTTGACTTCTTTTTGCTGTCTAATTGCTCTGGCTAAGACTTCCAGTACTATATTGAATAGGTAGGGGGAGAGTGGGCAACCTTGTCTAGTCCCTGATCTTAGTGGGATTCCTTCAAGTTTCTCTCCATTTAGCTTGATGTTGGCTACTGGTTTGCTGTAAATTGCTTTTACTATGTTTAGGTAGGGGCCTTGAATTCCTGATCTTTCCAAGACTTTTATCATGAAGGGATGTTGAATTTTGTCAAATGCTTTCTCAGCATCTAGTGAGATGATCATGTGGTTTTTTTCTTTAAGTTTGTTTATATAGTGGATTACATTGATGGATTTCCGAATATTGAACCATCCCTGCATTCCTGGGATAAAACCTACTTGATCATGATGGATGATTGTTTTGATGTGGTCTTGGATTCGGTTTGCTAGAATTTTATTGAGTATTTTTGCATCGATGTTCATAAGGGAGATTGGTCTGAAGTTCTCTTTCTTTGTCGGGTCCTTGTGGGGTTTGGGTATGAGTGTAATTGTAGCTTCATAGAACGAATTGGGTAGTGTTCCTTCTGTCTCTATTTTGTGGAATAGTTTGAAGAGAATTGGTATTAGGTCTTCCTTGAAGGTCTGATAGAATTCAGCACTAAAACCATCTGGTCCTGGGCTTTTTTTAGTGGGGAGGCTTTTGATGACTGCTGCTATTTCCTGAGGGGTTATGGGACTATTTAGATGGTTTATCTGCTCCTGGTTTAACTTCGGTACCTGGTATCTGTCTAGGAAATTGTCCATTTCATCCAGGTTTTCCAGTTTTGTTGAGTATAGGCCTTTGTAGTAGGATCTGATGATTTTTTGAATTTCTTCAGTTTCTGTTGTTATGTCTCCCTTTTCAGTTCTGATTTTATTAATTTGGATACTGTCTCTGTGCCCTCTGGTTAATCTGGCTAAGGGTTTATCTATCTTGTTGATTTTCTCAAAGAACCAACTCCTGGTTTTATTGATATTTTGTATTGTTCTTTCTGTTTCTATTTGGTTGATTTCAGCCCTGAGTTTGATTATTTCCTGCCTTCTACTCCTCCTGGGTGTATTTGCTTCTTTTTGTTCTAGAGCTTTTAGTTGTGCAGTCAACTTGTTAGTGTGTGCTCTTTCCAGTTTCTTTTTGTAGGCACTTAGAGCTATGAGCTTTCCTCTTAGCACTGCCTTCATGGAGTCCCACAAGTTTTGGTATGATGTGTCCTCATTTTCATTGAATTCTAAAAAGTCTTTTATTTCTTTCTTTATTTCTTCCTTGACCAAGTCATCATTGAGTAGAGAGTTGTTCAGTTTCCATGTGTACGTGGGTTTTCCATTGTTTTTGTCATTATTAAAGACCAGTCTTAGTCCGTGGTGATCTGATAAGATGCAAGGGATTATTTCAATCTTTTTGTATCTGTAGAGGCTTGTTTTGTGACCAATTATATGGTCTATTTTGGAGAAGGTACCATGAGGTGCTGAGAAAAAGGTATATTCTTTTGTTTTAGGATGAAATGTTCTATAGATGTCTGTTAAGTCCATTTGGTTCATAACTTCTGTTAATTTCAAAGTGTCTCTGTTTAGTTTCTGTTTCCATGATCTGTCCATTGCTGACAGTGGGGTGTTGAAATCCCCCACTATTATTGTGTGAGGTGTAATGTGTGTTTTGAGCTTTAGTAAAGTTTCTTTTATGTATGTAGGTGCCCTTGCATTTGGAGCATAGATGTTCAGAATTGAGAGTTCACCTTGGTAGATTTTTCCTTTGATGAGTATGAAGTGTCCTTCCTTATCTTTTTTGATTAATTTTGGATGAAAGTCGATTTTATTTGATATTAGAATGGCTACTCCAGCTTGTTTCTTGGGACCATTGGCTTGAAAAGTTGTTTTCCACCCTTTTATTCTGAGGTAGTGTCTGTCTTTGTCACTGAGGTGCGTTTCTTGTATGCAGCAAAATTCTGGGTCTTGTTTGTGTATCCAGTCTGATAGTCTGCGTCTTTTTATTGGGGAATTGAGACCATTGATGTTAAGAGATATTAAGGAAAAATGATTGTTGCTTCCTGTTATTTTTGTTATTAGAGGTAAAGTTATGTTTGTATCTTTTTTGGGGGTTGTTGGAAGATTACTTCCTTGCTTTTCCTAGGTTGTAGTTTCCCTCCTTGTGTTGGCATTTTCCATCAATTATCCTTTGAAGTGCTGGGTTTGTGGGAAGATATTGTGCAAATTTGGTTTTGTCATGGAATATCTTGGTTTCACCATCTATAGTGATTGAGAGTTTTGCTGGGTATAGTAATCTGGGCTGGCAATTGTGTTCTCTTAGTGTCTGTATGATGTCAGTCCAGGCTCTTCTGGCTTTTATAGTCTCTGGTGAGAAGTCTGGTGTAATTCTTATAGGTCTGCCTTTATATGTTACTTGACCTTTTTCCCTTACTGCTTTTAGTATTTTTAATTTGTTTTGTGCATCTGATGTTTTGATTATTATGTGACGGGAGGTATTTCTTTTCTGGTCTAGTCTATTTGGTGTTCTGTAGGCTTCTTGTATGTTTATGGGCATCTTGTTCTTTAGGTTAGGGAAGTTTTCCTCAATAATTTTGTTGAAGATATTTACTGGCCCTTTAAGTTGAGAATCTTCATTCTCATCTATACCTATTATCCTTAGGTTTGGTCTTCTCATTGTGTCCTGGATTTCCTGGATGTTTTGAGTTAGGAGTTTTTTGCATTTTGCATTTTCTTTGACAACTGTGTCAATATTTTCCACCGTATCTTCTGCATTTGAGATTCTCTCTTCTATCTCTTGTATTCGGTTGGTGATGCTTGCGTCTGTGACTCCTGATCTCTTTCTTAGGTTTTCTATCTCCATGGTTGTCTCCCTTTGAACTTTCTTTATTGTTTCTATTTCTAGTTTCAGATCCTGAATGTTTTTGTTTAATTCCTTCTTTGTGTTTTCTTCCATTTCTTTAAGGGATTTCTGTGATTCCTCTTTAAGGGCTTCTATCTGTTTACTTGTACTCTCCTGTATTTCTTTAAGGGAGTTACTTAATTCCTTCTTATAATCCTCTATCATCATCATGAGAAGTGATTTTAATTCTGAATCCTGCTTTTCAAGTGTGATGGGGTGTTCAGGGCTTGCTATATTGGGAGAATTGGGCACTGATGATGCCAAGAAACTTTGGTTTCCGTTGCTTATGTTCTTGCGCTTGCCTTTCGCCATCTGGTTAACTCTAGTGGTACCTGCCCTCACTGTGTAAAACTGGAGTCTGTATTTCCAGTTATCTTGCTTATTGCAGAGCTCCTCAGAGTCCAGAGGTCTCTGTGGTCTTATGCTCCTAATCTCCTGGGTGGAATAACTCCTGGGACTCAGGCCACCTCTTGGATCTGGAAATCCTTCTGCTCTGAGTGCAGTGGGTCCTCGATGACTCAGGATTCAGTTTCAGCTGCTCTGAGTGCAGTGGCTCCTGGATGACTCAGGATTCAGTTTCTCAACAGGACAGGAGCAGACCAACTCTGTGTCTGCTCCAGCCCAGAGGACCAGGCAGGGGCAGAAGGGAAGTGGAATTCCGGAGGGGCGGGGTTTGGGTAGCTGCTGTGCCCTGGATGTCCCTGGCTCCCTGATCTATCTCTGGGGTTTAGGGAGTGAGATGGAGTTCTTACCAGCTGCTCTGAGTGCAGTGGCTCCTGGATGACTCAGGATTCAGTTTCTCAACAGGACGGGAGCAGACCGACTCTGTGTCTGCTCCAGCCCAGAGGACCAGGCAGG
>NW_021604736.1:1002005-1003333 GCF_004785775.1 Grammomys surdaster | reverse complement strand
ACTGATTTCCAAAGTGGTTGCACCATCTTGCAGTCCCACCAACAATGGAGGAGTGTTCCTCTTTCTCCACACCCTCGCCAGCATCTACTATCACCTGAGTTTTTAATCTTAGCCATTCTGACTGGTGTGAGATGGAATCTCAGGGTTGTTTTGATTTGCATTTCCCTGACGACTAAGGATGCCGAGCATTTCTTTAGGTGCTTCTCGGCCATTCGAGTTTCTTCTGTTGAAAATTCTTTGTTAAGCTCTATACCCCATTTTTTAATAGGGTAATTTGGTTGCCTGGAGTCTAATTTCTTGAGTTCTTTGTATATATTGGATATTAGCCCTCTATCAGATGAAGGATTGGTAAAGATCTTTTCCCAATTTGTTGGTTGTCGTTTTTTCCTATTGACAGTGTCCTTTGCCTTACAGAAACTTTGCAATTTTATGAAGTCCCATTTGTCAATTCTCGATCTTAGAGCATATGCCATTGGAGTTCTGTTCAGGAACTTTTCCCCTGTGCCCAAGTATTCAAGGCTTTTCCCCACCTTCTCTTCTATTAGTTTCAGTGTATCTGGTTTTATGTGGAGGTCCTTTATCCACATAGACTTGAGCTTTGTACAAAGGGATAAGAATGGATCAATTTTCATTCTTCTACATGTTGTCTTCCAGTTGAACCAGCACCATTTGTTGAAAATGCTGTCCTTTTTCCACTGGACAGTTTTAGCTCCTTTGTCAAAGATCAAGTGACCATAGGAGTGTGGGTTCATTTCTGGGTCTTCAATTCTATTCCATTGATCTTCCTGCCTGTCTCTGTACCAATACCAGGTAGTTTTTATCACTATTGCTCTGTAGTACAGCTTGAGGTCAGGGATGGTAATTCCTCCAGAAGTTCTTTTATTGTTGAGAATAGTTTTCGCTATCCTGGGTTTTTTGTTATTCCATATGAATTTGAGAATTTCCTTTTCTAACTCTGTGAAGAATTGAGTTGGGATTTTAATGGGGATTGCATTGAATCTGTAGATTGCTTTTGGCAAGATGGCCATTTTTATTATATTAATCCTGCCAATCCATGAGCATGGGAGATCTTTCCATCTTCTGAGATCTTCTTCAATTTCTTTCTTCAGAGACTTGAAGTTCTTGTCATACAGGTCTTTCACTTGCTTGGTTAGATTCACACCAAGGTATTTTATATTATTTGCAACTATTGTGAAGGGTGTCATTTCCCTAATTTCTTTTTCAGTCTGTTTATCTTTCATGTAGAGGAAGGCTACTGATTTGTTTGAGTTGATTTTATAACCAGCCACTTTGCTGAAGTTGTTTATCAGGTTTAGGAGTTCTCTGGT
>NW_021604736.1:925677-1001905 GCF_004785775.1 Grammomys surdaster | reverse complement strand
CTTCTTTTTGCTGTCTAATTGCTCTGGCTAAGACTTCCAGTACTATATTGAATAGGTAGGGGGAGAGTGGGCAACCTTGTCTAGTCCCTGATCTTAGTGGGATTGCTTCAAGTTTCTCTCCATTTAGCTTGATGTTGGCTACTGGTTTGCTGTAAATTGCTTTTACTATGTTTAGGTATGGGCCTTGAATTCCTGATCTTTCCAAGACTTTTATCATGAAGGGATGTTGAATTTTGTCAAATGCTTTCTCAGCATCTAGTGAGATGATCATGTGGTTTTTTTCTTTAAGTTTGTTTATATAGTGGATTACATTGATGGATTTCCGAATATTGAACCATCCCTGCATTCCTGGGATAAAACCTACTTGATCATGATGGATGATTGTTTTGATGTGGTCTTGGATTCGGTTTGCTAGAATTTTATTGAGTATTTTTGCATCGATGTTCATAAGGGAGATTGGTCTGAAGTTCTCTTTCTTTGTCGGGTCCTTGTGGGGTTTGGGTATGAGTGTAATTGTAGCTTCATAGAACGAATTGGGTAGTGTTCCTTCTGTCTCTATTTTGTGGAATAGTTTGAAGAGAATTGGTATTAGGTCTTCCTTGAAGGTCTGATAGAATTCAGCACTAAAACCATCTGGTCCTGGGCTTTTTTTAGTGGGGAGGCTTTTGATGACTGCTGCTATTTCCTGAGGGGTTATGGGACTATTTAGATGGTTTATCTGCTCCTGGTTTAACTTCGGTACCTGGTATCTGTCTAGGAAATTGTCCATTTCATCCAGGTTTTCCAGTTTTGTTGAGTATAGGCCTTTGTAGTAGGATCTGATGATTTTTTGAATTTCTTCAGTTTCTGTTGTTATGTCTCCCTTTTCAGTTCTGATTTTATTAATTTGGATACTGTCTCTGTGCCCTCTGGTTAATCTGGCTAAGGGTTTATCTATCTTGTTGATTTTCTCAAAGAACCAACTCCTGGTTTTATTGATATTTTGTATTGTTCTTTCTGTTTCTATTTGGTTGATTTCAGCCCTGAGTTTGATTATTTCCTGCCTTCTACTCCTCCTGGGTGTATTTGCTTCTTTTTGTTCTAGAGCTTTTAGTTGTGCAGTCAACTTGTTAGTGTGTGCTCTTTCCAGTTTCTTTTTGTAGGCACTTAGAGCTATGAGCTTTCCTCTTAGCACTGCCTTCATGGAGTCCCACAAGTTTTGGTATGATGTGTCCTCATTTTCATTGAATTCTAAAAAGTCTTTTATTTCTTTCTTTATTTCTTCCTTGACCAAGTCATCATTGAGTAGAGAGTTGTTCAGTTTCCATGTGTACGTGGGTTTTCCATTGTTTTTGTCATTATTAAAGACCAGTCTTAGTCCGTGGTGATCTGATAAGATGCAAGGGATTATTTCAATCTTTTTGTATCTGTAGAGGCTTGTTTTGTGACCAATTATATGGTCTATTTTGGAGAAGGTACCATGAGGTGCTGAGAAAAAGGTATATTCTTTTGTTTTAGGATGAAATGTTCTATAGATGTCTGTTAAGTCCATTTGGTTCATAACTTCTGTTAATTTCAAAGTGTCTCTGTTTAGTTTCTGTTTCCATGATCTGTCCATTGCTGACAGTGGGGTGTTGAAATCCCCCACTATTATTGTGTGAAGTGTAATGTGTGTTTTGAGCTTTAGTAAAGTTTCTTTTATGTATGTAGGTGCCCTTGCAGTTGGAGCATAGATGTTCAGAATTGAGAGTTCACCTTGGTAGATTTTTCCTTTGATGAGTATGAAGTGTCCTTCCTTATCTTTTTTGATTAATTTTGGATGAAAGTCGATTTTATTTGATATTAGAATGGCTACTCCAGCTTGTTTCTTGGGACCATTGGCTTGAAAAGTTGTTTTCCACCCTTTTATTCTGAGGTAGTGTCTGTCTTTGTCACTGAGGTGCGTTTCTTGTATGCAGCAAAATTCTGGGTCTTGTTTGTGTATCCAGTCTGATAGTCTGCGTCTTTTTATTGGGGAATTGAGACCATTGATGTTAAGAGATATTAAGGAAAAATGATTGTTGCTTCCTGTTATTTTTGTTGTTAGAGGTAAAGTTATGTTTGTATCTTTTTTGGGGGTTGTTGGAAGATTACTTCCTTGCTTTTCCTAGGTTGTAGTTTCCCTCCTTGTGTTGGCATTTTCCATCAATTATCCTTTGAAGTGCTGGGTTTGTGGGAAGATATTGTGCAAATTTGGTTTTGTCATGGAATATCTTGGTTTCACCATCTATAGTGATTGAGAGTTTTGCTGGGTATAGTAATCTGGGCTGGCAATTGTGTTCTCTTAGGGTCTGTATGATGTCAGTCCAGGCTCTTCTGGCTTTTATAGTCTCTGGTGAGAAGTCTGGTGTAATTCTTATAGGTCTGCCTTTATATGTTACTTGACCTTTTTCCCTTACTGCTTTTAGTATTTTTAATTTGTTTTGTGCATCTGATGTTTTGATTATTATGTGACGGGAGGTATTTCTTTTCTGGTCTAGTCTATTTGGTGTTCTGTAGGCTTCTTGTATGTTTATGGGCATCTTGTTCTTTAGGTTAGGGAAGTTTTCCTCAATAATTTTGTTGAAGATATTTACTGGCCCTTTAAGTTGGGAATCTTCATTCTCATCTATACCTATTATCCTTAGGTTTGGTCTTCTCATTGTGTCCTGGATTTCCTGGATGTTTTGAGTTAGGAGTTTTTTGCGTTTTGCATTTTCTTTGACAACTGTGTCAATATTTTCCACCGTATCTTCTGCATTTGAGATTCTCTCTTCTATCTCTTGTATTCGGTTGGTGATGCTTGCGTCTGTGACTCCTGATCTCTTTCTTAGGTTTTCTATCTCCATGGTTGTCTCCCTTTGAACTTTCTTTATTGTTTCTATTTCCATTTTCAGATCCTGAATGTTTTTGTTTAATTCCTTCTTTGTGTTTTCTTCCATTTCTTTAAGGGATTTCTGTGATTCCTCTTTAAGGGCTTCTATCTGTTTACTTGTACTCTCCTGTATTTCTTTAAGGGAGTTACTTAATTCCTTCTTATAATCCTCTATCATCATCATGAGAAGTGATTTTAATTCTGAATCCTGCTTTTCAGGTGTGATGGGGTGTTCAGGGCTTGCTATATTGGGAGAACTGGGCACTGATGATGCCAAGAAACTTTGGTTTCCGTTGCTTATGTTCTTGCGCTTGCCTTTCGCCATCTGGTTAACTCTAGTGGTACCTGCCCTCACTGTGTAAAACTGGAGTCTGTATTTCCAGTTATCTTGCTTATTGCAGAGCTCCTCAGAGTCCAGAGGTCTCTGTGGTCTTATGCTCCTAATCTCCTGGGTGGAATAACTCCTGGGACTCAGGCCACCTCTTGGATCTGGAAATCCTTCTGCTCTGAGTGCAGTGGGTCCTCGATGACTCAGGATTCAGTTTCAGCTGCTCTGAGTGCAGTGGCTCCTGGATGACTCAGGATTCAGTTTCTCAACAGGACAGGAGCAGACCAACTCTGTGTCTGCTCCAGCCCAGAGGACCAGGCAGGGGCAGAAGGGAAGTGGAATTCCGGAGGGGCGGGGTTTGGGTAGCTGCTGTGCCCTGGATGTCCCTGGCTCCCTGATCTATCTCTGGGGTTTAGGGAGTGAGATGGAGATCTTACCAGCTGCTCTGAGTGCAGTGGCTCCTGGATGACTCAGGATTCAGTTTCTCAACAGGACGGGAGCAGACCGACTCTGTGTCTGCTCCAGCCCAGCAGACCAGGCAGGGGCAGAAGGCAGAAGTATAGTTTCTAATGCCTGCCTGAAAATATGTAAGGCCAGGAGGCTGTCACCCACACACATACACACATGCACTCACACACACACACACCTGCACTCTTTTGCAGTTAGTATTTATCAAATAGAGACCAAAGCAATGCTACAAGAAACCATGTACAGGGGCTGAAGAGATGGCTCAGAGGTTAAGAGCAGCACTGACTGCTCTTCCAGAGGCCCTGAGTTCAATTCCCAGCAACCACATGGTGGCTCACAACCATCTGTAATGAGATCCGGTGCTATCTTCTGGCCTGCAGGTGTACATGTAAGCAGAACACTGTATACATAATAAACAAATCTAAAAAAAAAGAAAAAAAAAGAAAAAGAAAAAAGAAAAGAAAGAAAGAAACCACGAGTACAGCCAAGCCTATTGGCTTATGCTTCTAATCTCAGCACTAGGGAAACTGAGGCAGGAAGATTGCTGGGTTTAAGGCCATGACTTGGGCAGCAAGGTGAGTTCATAAGGCCTAGATATATACAGGTGAGACTGTGTCTTAAAACAAGCCAGCCAACAAATGGCTTTGGTTCATTTTACACAAAATAGTTTCTAGTCATTTTATAAACAAAACAAACTTAAACAATACAGAAATGAACTTTAAAAAAAGAATTTCTGCCAGTTGAGATGATGCTGGTCTTTAATCCCAGCACTAAGGAGACCGAGGTAGGAGTTCTGACTTAATAGAAGGAAAGGTAAATAAACGTTTTGCAGAGTGGCATAAGCACCAGTTGCCGTTATTTTATAACTGGATGGTGGAGCATTTACACACTTAGTTTATTAGTGACTTCCCCATAAATGTTTTAGGAACACATTCCCCATAAAAGTTCAAGGCCAGCCTGGTCTACATAGTAAGTTCTAGGCCAGCCAGGGCTAAATAGACCCTGTCTCAAAGCAACAAGGCCAGACTGTAATTATTTTTTCAAAAGTGGAACTTGGAGCTGGAGAGATGGTCCAGGGGTTAAGTGCACTTACTACTCTTGCACAGGACTCAGCTTCTTTTCCTAGCACCCACATAGTGGCTCACAACTTGGAACTCAAGTTCCAGGGGAGTCTGATGCCCTTTCCTGGCCTACACAGGCACTTCATGAACATTCACATTCATGCAGGTAAAACACTCATACACATAAAGATCTTTTTAAAAAGAAAAGAAAGAGTGCTCACTGTTCTCCTACAAGAGCAGTTGGTTCCCAGTGCCCACGCCCAGCTGCTCACAAGCACCTGTAACTCCAGCTTCAGGGATCGTCTGGCCTCATGGGCACCTGTACTCCCCCAGCATACACACACTCAGGGACACGGACACACACAAATAAAAATAAATCAAAAACAAACAAACAAACTACAATTTGTTCATTTGCCATTACAAGACCTAAAACCCATTCGTGCTGTTTCTGAGGGGGATAAAGACCACACACGGAGAGATCCCTCAGTGACTTGGAGTCTGAAAACATAGGCAACATTTCTTAGCTTCTTTTTCAGCTGTCTGATGTCACCCAGGAAGCGCTCCACGGAGCTGACTTGGACAAACTTTTGACCTCTGTCTGGCCCTGCTTCCTAAAACCTTTATGGGAAAGTCACTAAGTGTGTAAATGCTCCACCATCCAGTTAAAAACTAACAGCTACTGGTGCTTACACCACGTATTTACTGCAAAACATTTATTTACCTTTCCTTCTAGTAAAATACTTACTTATACATAAAGGACAGTAAAAATATCCACAGCCTGCTATTAAACTTGATCTGTTCTTACTTACAGGCTTTCATATGCTGTTTTTGGGTAGATCGGGCATTACTTGAAAACAAGCACCCAGTAAGGGCCTAACTGAGATTAGCACCAAGGCACAAACCCAGCCATTCGTCCAATACAATGTCTGTCCTGAGAGTTTCAATGACTCCATCTGAAAGATCAAATTGCCTGTTAAAATGGCCAATATACTTCTAGCAGTGAGTCACTTGTGTGAAAATACCACCATAAAACACATTAGACTTTTGGGGGGTTTCTGTTTTGTTTATTTAACTTTAAACTGCAGTCTGGTGAATTTAATTCATCACATTTTTGTGAAAGTACTGCAGCGGCAGCAAAGGAGAACCTCTTGGTAGGTATTCAGTCTCTTCTTGGAGACAGAAGCATATGTAAAGAAAAATGACCTTACTCGAGACTTTTCAAAATCCTTAGTCTTTCTTTTAACTTCTGCTGACTCCATTTTATGGGGTCAGGGGGCTTCTGCTACCAGCTGGCAGTGCACATGGATGGTCTGGATGATCATCTTGGGACAAAGAACAGAAGGTGTCCATCTGCTCCGCCCCACACCCCTCCAGTCCTTTCTCAGCCCCCAGGCTTGGTTTCCTAGGCTATCGCCCTTGCCAGCAGCTTCATCTTCTCGACCTACAGTCCTTTAGGGGAAGGACTCTAGAGAAACATAAAGGAATGGGACACCAATGAAACTCCTTCAGAATCAACAAGTGCTTGCAAAAAGGCTAAGATCTAGGTAGTGATTTTCTTTGTTTCCTTACGTTGCGTTCTGGATAAAGGGCTGGTGAGAGGTGAGATGGCTCACTGGGTTAATGTGTTTGTCCTGGAAACCTAATGACCTGACCTTAGTCCCTGGATCCCAAGACAGAAACTCCCTACAGTTGTCCTGTGGCCTCCACACACATGTACCCATGTTCACACACATACACATCTCACACAAAAAAAAAAAAAAAAAAAATCCCGGGCAGACTGAACCTTTCTGAATTACTGGGTCTTTAAAAATGAAGCAGCCAACAGGAATAAGCTGACTCTGTGTAATTTACGAAAGCTTGATTCACACCTAGGACTATACTCACAGAAGGTCCTGTTAAGGGAAGCACAGGCTGAGAGCAGCACATCTGTTGGACTTGTTCCATGTCACTGACATGGCCCCATATAAACCTCTAGAACTCTGAGGTCTTCTCCTCATGGCTCTGGAAGACTGCACACATAGAAGCAGTTCTTAGAAGGGACACACACACAAACTCAACTGCAAGCTGCATTCAGGCCAGGCTGTCTGTCTGTCTGTCTGTCTCCTTCCTTCCTTTCTCTTTCTTCCTTTCTTTCTTCCTTCCTTTCTCTCTCACTCTCTCTCTTTTTTGAGACAGTCTCACTGTGTAACCCTGACTGGCCTGGAACTTACTATATAGACCAGGCTGACCTTGAACTCAAGAGATTCACCAATGCGGTACTTCTTAACCAGAAGGTAACATCTGGATTCTGCTTTTTCTATCAACGCTGTGTCAAGGATTTATTTATTTATTTATTTATTTATTTATTTATTTCCATTAGGTTTGGCTCCACTTTGTCCCACCAGGCTGTATCACTCTTCAGATGTGACAGTTAATCTTCTTTGTCACCATGGCTGGATTTAGAAATCACCTAGGAGACACACCTTTGGATATGCCCATGAGGCTGTTTCCAGAGCAGGTTCATTTTGAATGAAGGTGCCAGGCACCCTGGCATTGGCTGGGTACTGGACTTGATACTAAAGGAAAAGGCAGAAAGCAGGGGACACTGGTTCCCTCTTCTCTGCTTCCTGGCCAGGGCCAAAGACCAAGCTGTTCCCACTGCCCCACCTTCCCCAGCCTCCACACTTCTAAGTTTCCCTTCTTAAGCCCCAAGCCAAAGGAAATCCTTCTTCCTTTTGGTCACAGCAATGATAAAATTAACAAATACATCAGACAACTAAAGAAAAATAATGAACACTGCTTCTTCCTAGACCTCCAGGACACATCTTCTAAGATTTCAAGGAAACTGCTTTTCTCAGTTTGGATATCTATCAACACATGATCACTAACAGATGGGAAATCTCTTTTCATTTCCCACATAAATGACAGGGCTGCTGCTTGTGGTGCTGAATCGTGGTCACCAGGCTTTGCAAATATCAAGCACATGCTCTGCCACCATACTGTACCCCAGCCCGTAGGTGATTTTAATTAACTGCTTTTGGAGAAGCAGGAACAATATGCAAAGCAAGTTGGATGGTGTGGATGTCACACAATTCCCATCCCAACTTGCAGCTGGAGCAACTGCCTGCACAAACCTGTGGACACCCCTCTTCTTCCACAACACTCTGCAGTTAGGTTTAAGAGATTTACATTGAAGGCTGGAGAGATGACTCGGTGGTTCACAGTGCAGACTGCTTTTGCAGAAGACTGAGTTTGGTTCTTAGTACCGAGTCAGGCAGCTTCCAACTGCCCACAGTGCCTGCAGCTCCATGGGCACCTGAACTCACATGCATACACCCAGACAGAGCAACACACACATGCACAAAGTTAAAAGATCATAAAAAGCCGGGTGGTGGTGGCGCATGCCTTTAATCCCAGCACTTGGGAGGCAGAGGCAGGCGGATCTCTGAGTTCGAGGCCAGCCTGGTCTACAGAGTGAGTTCCAGGACAACCAGGGCTACACAGAGAAATCCTGTCTCGAAAAAACAAAAAACAAACAAACAAAAAAAGATCATAAAAAGCCAGGTGTGGCGGCTCACATCTTCATTCCCAGCACTTGAGAGGCAGAGACAGGTGGATCTCTGAGTTCGAGACCAGTTTTAGACCAGTCAGAGTTAAGTGGGGAGGCCATCTCAAAATCCAATAAACAAGAACACATCTTAGACTTATTACTGTAATTTTAGTAGTTTGCTTTTTTAAAAAGACATTTGTATGTGTAAATACGGAACACTCCTATTCCTCTGAGGCAGAGTCTCTCCCTGAACCTGGGGCCCATTTTTTTTTTCTCAGCTAGTCTGAAAGCCAGCAAGCCCAACAATCCTTCCTTGATGCTGGGGTTATAGGTATGTGCTAGACTCTGGACTCATTTTGTAGATGCTGAACTCTGGTCCTCATGGTTGTACAGTAAGTGGTCTTAACCTGAGTTGTCTCTCCAGAATGTTTTGTTTTTTTTTATAGAATGTTTATTTACTTATTTGATGTGTATGCACGTGTGCCAACATGAGTTTATGTGCATCATGTGTGTTCAGAACTCCATGAGGGTTAGAAGAGGCCATCAGGCACCCCAGAACTGGAGTTACAGTCAGTTGTGAGCTGCCATGTGGGTACTGGTAATCAAATCCAGGTCCTCTGAAGACGCAACACATACTCTTATTTATTGTTTTTTGAGACAGCTTTTCTCTGTGTAGCCCTGGTTGACCTGGAATTCACTCTGTAGACCAGGCTGGCCTCAAACTCAGAGATCTGCCTGTCTCTGCCTCCTACCTGCTGGGATTAAAGGTGTGCACCACCACCATGCTGCAACAGGTACTCTTAACCACTGAGCCATCTCCCCAATTTCCCTTGTTTTTAGATGCTTATTCTTGCTTGTGTGCGTGTGTGTGCTGAGGCATATATGCTATAGAATACATGTGTAGAGATTAGAGGAAACATCAGGTGTTGGTTCTTGCTGGCTACCTTAAGTCAGGGTCTCTTGTTTTTTCCTATTGGATATGACAGGCCAATCGGCCCATAGAGCATGGAGGGATGCTCCTGTCTTTGCCCATCTTGCGGGTCACAGACACTGTAGGTGGTGCCATCCCTAGGCAGGTGGTTCTGGGAACTATAAGACAGCAAGCCATGAGAAATAAACCAGCAAGCAGCACACTTCCATGGCCTCTGCTCCAGTTCCTGCCTTAAGCGTTTCTACCTGCACTTCCCTCCCTCAGTGATGGACTGTGTTGTGGAACTCTAAACAGATAGAAACCCTTAAACCCTTACAATCTGCTTTTGATCATGGTGGGTTTTTTTTTTGGTGTGCGTGCGTGTGCGTGTGCGTGTGCGTGTGCGTGTCTATGTCTGTGTCTGTGTGTCTGTGTGTTTTGAGACAAGGTTTCTTTGGCTGGCCTTAACTCAAAGAGTCACCTGTCTCTATCTTCTGAGTGCTGGATTAAAGGTGTGCACCACCAGACCTGGCTTGGTCATGGCATTTTAGTACCACAATAAACCCCTAAGACACATAAAGTTTTAATTTTTAGAATATACTCTGAGGCCGGGTGGTGGTGGCGCACGCCTTTAATCCCAGCACTTGGGAGGCAGAGGCAGGCAGATTTCTGAGTTCGAGGCCAGCCTGGTCTACAGAGTGAGTTCCAAGACAGCCCGGGCTACACAGAGAAACCCTGTCTTGAAAAACCAAAAAAAAAAAAAAAGAATATACTCTGGATTATTGTATAAAATTAGAAAGTGTTTTCATAATCAGCAAATGTAAACTCCAAAATTAAACACTAATCTACAGCAAAAGGTGCTACACAAGAGACATTTATTAATGTTCTATTGTATTTACAGCTTCATATAGCAACCAAAGTGAACTAGCACTTGGGCAGCAAGCACATCATTCTACAGTTATAACAGTTGTAAAAGCAAGGAGTACAGAATGTTAGGGATCCTCTCAAAAGTTCCAAACTAATTCTTTGCTCCTGACCCTCTGAGATTCTAGCCAGTTTCCAGAATAATATTTAATCAGAATCTGTCTTTGTCCTTTCCATTTTATATGAACTACACAGAACTACAGAATGAAAAGGTAATTTCTGAATATAGACTATGATAAATTAATGCTTATTTACCAATTGAGAACATTTTTTGTTAACACTACAATGAACTTTGCACTATGGTTTTGCTTCCAGATGTTCACACACAGTACAATTAAACATATTTCTAGATTAATTTGAACAGGAAATATGGATTATGTGCAGAAATGCAGTCATAACCAAAGTTTCAACTTTTGAGAAAACCCCTTTTCAAATAGCCAGCCTTATACATAGCTTACACTAATCTGTAATTTCAAATCTGCTTTGAGATGGAGGATGAATAAAGCAAGATTGCCCCCTACTGACTACAGGGACATGGCTCATGCTATTTAAAATGACTACAAACAATATATAAGGCATTATTAATAATACATCACAGACTTGATTGCAAGAGCTTTTTCAAACATTAACCACTAATGATTCGATGATTACAGAATTCTGCATTAACTATTAACATTTTACACCTAGGAACAAATAGAGAGAAATGATCTTTTCAATAGTACTTTATTTTTTAAAGCAGGTGACTGTTCCTCCATTCTGGTGGTGATTCACTTCCTGCAGGTGCTCTCGCTTCTCGAGGGACTTCATCAGTGCAGGAAGCCTTTGCCAGAAAACATCTGCCAGAGAAGGACACTGAACAGTCAGACTCCAGTTAGCTTGTTATGTTGGCTAAGAGCAGGGTATAGTCACAGAAGACAAGAGGCTTGGAGACATCCATGCTGCATTTCAACATAATTTGAAGATTTCTATACATGGACATCATAGTAGCCAATAAAGTCAATTTTTGGTGCTTAACATCAAGCCCCTCCTCCCACTATAAATAACTGGTGTGCTCTCTCTGAAGATTATTTATGTGTATGGGTGTTTTGTCTGCGTGTATGTCTGTGCTCTGCATGTGTACAGCACCTTCAGAGATCATAGGAGGACATTGAATCCTCTGGGACTGGAGTAAAAGATGGTTTTGACCACCATGTGGGTGCTGGGAAATGGAACCCAGGTCCTCTGGAGGAGCAGCTAGTGCTCTTAACCTCTGACTAACTTTCCAGTCCCAGTATACTCTCTCTTAAAAAACAAGTCAGGGGTCTGGAGAGATGGCTCAGAGTTAAGAGCATTGACTACTCTTCCAGAGGTCCTGAGTTCAATTTCCAGTAACTACATGGTGGCTCACAACCATCTGTAATGGAGTCCAATGCCCTCTTCAAGTGTGTCTCAAGACAGCTACAATGTACTCATTTATACAAATCAGGAGTTTCTCACTCTTCTTTCTTCTGTTCTAACATAAGAGGGAAAAAAAGGGCCATTTCCTAATACAACAGTTGTTACCATTCACTTGACAATTCTGTCAGATCTCACACAGGAAAAATTCCGTGAGGATACCAGTGATGTCACTCTTTATGTAAACTGTAACAAAGTTAGAAAGTGAATGTAAACTCACCTGTCCTATCCCACAAATGTGCTTTAGAAATGTAAAGAACCAAGGTATTGGAGCTGGAGAGATGGCTCAGCGGTTAAGAACACTGGCTACTCTTCCAGAGGCCCTGAGTTCAATTACCAGCAACCACATGGTGGCTCACAACCATCTGTAATGGGATCTGATGCCCTCTTCTGGTGTGTCTGAAAACAGCTACAGTGTACTCATATACTTCAAATAAATAAACCTTTAAAAAACTTTTTGAAGCTGGGCAGTGGTGGCGCATGCCTTTAATCCCAGCACTTGGGAGGCAGAGGCAGGTGGATTTCTGAGTTCGAGGCCAGCTTGGTCTACAGAGTGAGTTCCAGGACAACCTGTGCTATACAGAGAAACTCTGTCTCGAAAAACCAAAAAAAAAAAAAACAAAACAAAAAAAAAACAAAAACAAAAAAAAAAATTTTGAAAAAAACAAAAAAACCCTCAAGGTATCTGGGAAGCATGTTTTTCAGAATATATGCAATTCCTAACCAACTTTTAAAAAGTATTATGACAGAAAAGTATACTTTTAAAATGATGTCTGTGTCTATGTATGTCCCTGCTCTGTGCTAAGAACTGAACTCAGGGCCTTGAGTGCTAAACAGATGTGTATCACTGAGTCAAATCCCCAGCCCCGTACATACATGTAAGTATAATTCTCATGGAAATAATGTGGGGGAAACTTTAAGTATCTCTTGATTGTAATGCCAAAAGAAGCTTAGAAGTCAAAGAGACAATGGAACGACTGGAACTGGAGTTACGGATGTTGTAACCACCATATTAAATGCTGGAAACTAAAACCAGGTCTGCAAAAGCAGCAAGTACTCTTAACTGCAGAGCTAGCTCTTCAGACCCCATAGACGAGTCTACTGTGATCACTCCACAATTGTTTTTGTTGCCCATAAGCAAATCTGGAGGGGAGTATCTTCTCAATGGGGTTCCTTTTCCTCAACTCTAGCTTGTGTCAAACTGACATAAAACTAGCTAACACACTAATGATTTCACTTCCTTACACAATTCATCTTGTTTGTCCTGCATTCTGGATAGCCTAAAGAAGTCTCTACTCTTTGAGTTTTGAATGTTTAGACAGAGTCTCTCTATATAGCCCTGGCTGTCCTGGAACTATGTACACCGACCGGGCTGGCTTCAAATTCACGGAGATCTGCCTGATTACCACCATGCCAGGTGAGAGATGTCTCTATTCCAACACCCTCTGTAAACAATAAGTTCAGTCTGGAATGAAAGGTGTATTTTCTCTATGGAGTTACTTCTGAAATTCCCTACCTATGGTCTTTCTGGCACAGGCAAGCCTATACAGCTTGCTTATAACTAGGAATATTAACCACCAAAGAAGGCCAGATTCAGTGAGGTAATGCCGTAATACTTCATGCAATGAGGTTTAACTGTATCTTCTAACCAAAATATCTGTTGACTAAAGAAATAAAATATTCTACATGTACGTCTGGGTAGAGAGGTTTTATAGTCTTTTCAATGAACAAAGGTCACTCATGCCTACAGAATCTTACCATTTCCCTCCAAGGGATTTTGAGAGTTAATTGGTAAGGAAGCAATTAGATTTGTAGACACTGCTTTCAAATCCTAGTCCCTTTACCTGGGTTCAAGACTCTCTGGGCACACCTGAGTGATTTCATACCAACTACCATACGAGGCTGGGCAGAAAGCAAATAAATGTTCTGGTGCTCTCAGACAGGGCCACTCGTTTACTTGTGTGCAGGTTTCTGACAACTTTTAAAGCACACCACAGAAACCCTGCTCAAACCATTCTCTGACAAGTTCCCACAGCACTGTCCTAAAGACTGGTGATGCGCCGGGCGGTGGTGGCGCACGCCTTTAATCCCAGCACTTGGGAGGCAGAGGCAGGTGGATTTCTGAGTTCGAGGCCAGCCTGGTCTACAGAGTGATTTCCAGGACAGCCAGGGCAACACAGAGAAACCCTGTCTCGAAAAACCAAAAAAAAAAAAAAAAGACTGGTGATGCAAATTGTGGCCTAGCAGATTCATGACTTTCAATGTACCACTCAGAAATATTCTAAAATTTTAGAAAAATCAAAGCTACAGAACATAATCCCATCAAAACCCCTAACACTGGAAAACAGCATTGTTAAGCAGTCCCTGTGTCTTGGCTACTATTTGCTGTGCACTAGAAGATGAACAAAGTGTGCAATCCCAGCACACTCAGACCCTCCCTGCTTCTCTCTTCCCCTCCCCTCCCTCTTCAAGAGGGAGTCAAACCTTGTACGCCGAGCTATACTCCCAAGCCTGTCAAATATCCCTCTAAATAAAAAATGAGGACAATAGACAGAGAGAGGGGTGATCTCATACCACTGGGGAATTTACAATACTATGGAATTCCTACAGAATAGTTCTGTTTGCAAGGATGAAGTATGAGCTGAGCTGCTGTCTGTTTCTGTTCTGCACTACACCTCAGGAGACTGAAGTTCTCCCACACATAGCCAATTTCCACAAGTTAAATTCTACTGTCATTTAAGGTTTGTGACAACTGCAGCACATAGCTATCACAAGGCCTTTTCTGGGCCTTCAACAGGACTGGCTTTTAAATGGTGTTCAAGGTTTTATCAAACACACAATTCCAAAAGCCCAAAAGACAAAGAGTAAAGTCTGCAAAAACATAGCCTGCCTTATTTGGACTCCCTGCTTTATTCAAACTATCTTACTCTTCAGGTAGCTGCTGGTAAAAGACGGGAGTTAGACACTGGGGAAAACTGTGTGAATCAGTTCAGTGCTTAGTTCTGTTCCAGTAAAAGAAAGGTCTCCCTCGTTCCCTTGGATCTGAGATCCTCTCTACCAATCTGGGTATGCACCTGAAAGCAGGTGGCAAGAAAGGTCCAAGAACTAATTTTAAGAGATGGATATCTTAGTGGGCTTGTCAGTAGTGCAAGCAAGAGGGCCTGTCCCTGATGTACCTGCTGACTTCCCTCACGGCATTCTGGGGCTCTGTGAGATTAGGGAAGAAGGAAGAGGCCTGATGGGCTCAATCATGCCATCAGTGCCCTATCCTGCCCCCCCATTACTACTGAGACCCTTGCCTGTATGTTGCCAAAACACTTCTCTTCTTCCCCTTTGCCCTCAACAATGGCTTTCTGCAGATACCACCCCTCCAATAAAAAAGGGTGGAAAGCCAGGACCTTTTATGGTCTCCTTACAGTGGATGTGCCCCATCCGAGTCTCACTCTAAACTCTGCAATGCATCCCATGATCATAACAACAAAAAAACACAGCCCCCCCAACCCCTCCTCCAATACCTTTAATAAATAAAGAGAACTCTGGTCCTGGGGAGATTTGAGAAAGTTTCTGGCATCTTCCGAACTTTTGCGTAATTGATAAATCCTCTGAGAAACAGGAGAAAGCCTAATTTAAAAAAAAGAAAAGTCAAGAATGATTTTCTAATTTCTACATTACGTCCCTTCCCCAGAACTTCCCCCATTGTAACAGGAACGTGTCATTTTCCTGCTGAAGCCTATTAACATGGGCAGTTTTCTCCAACATTTCCAAAGGATTTTCTATCAGATTATCCAATGGGCTATTCTTGAAGGGAAGAAAAACTCTCAGGTGTAAAGGACTCTTTTGCACAGGATCTAATTGGTCTCTAAAGGAAATGGAATGTAAAGTGGGACCACACATTTACATCTGGAGGACTCACAGGGAAGCCTATAGAATCTCCCTGCAGAGTTCCCAAACAACAGCCACACATCTGACTCCAAAAGGAGGGCTTGCACATGGGTTTTGTAACACCAAACCAAACCAAACCCAAACAAACAAACAAAAAAAAACCAAAAAAACCAAAGACTCCAAAAAACAACAACAACAAAAAACCTAAATGGGTTTTGTTGTTTTGTTTTCTGAAATATGGTCCCAATATACAGACCAGTCTCCAACTTGCTATATGGGAAAGACTAGCCTTGAACTCCTAATTTTCTTGCCATCATCCCTGCAGTTTTCTGAGATTACAGGCACACACCACCAGAATTCTGCTTTTCTCAAGCTTAATTATGATCTCTTCTGTTATTTCATTGTCTGCCAACAGTACTTAACATTGTCCACTAGATGTCAGCATACACTTATGCAGAACTCCAGTTTTCTATCCCCCCCACCACCACCACCACACACACCCAAACAGGCTTTTTCTTAGGAGTCCAGGAAGTTGTCCTAACTGTCCTGGAACTTGCTCTGTAGACCAGGCTGGCTCTGTGTCTGTCTCCTAAGTGCTAGGATTAAAGGCGTGAGCCACAACCACCAGGCCCCAGTTTTCTACTGGTCAAGGTGGCTGGACACAGCAGACTCACACATTTACCCTCAGATGATGAGAAGCCCCTCAGATGAAAATGTACTCTTAACCCTGTTTCAGACACTCTTAACACCATTTTAATATCATTATTGACATACAATCTGCAGATATAAAGTTCACTGCATACAATGCCCTGGTTTAAATGTATTTACTGACTTGTACAACAACCACAATCTAATATAGGGGCATGCTTATCACCACTCCCAACCATTGCACTTGGCAGCTGTTACTCATTTGCTCCCTCCTCCTCTTGCTGAGCCTCAGGTAATAATTAGTCTATTTTGTTTTGAAGAATTTTTACATAGACTTCGTGGTAAAAAAACAAACAAACAAACAAACAACTTTTTTCTTTTTTCTTTTTTTTTTTTTTGGTAAACCAAAAGCTCAGAAATATAGTATAGGCTAACCCTCACATGCTGGGTCTCTTGAAATGGAATGACCAGCAGACCATGTGGGAATACATTTGCTAGACATTTCAAGTGCTGAGAAAAGTTTAAAATGTTAAGATATTTATGTAAAATATCTTGATTTTTAAATGTTCCCAACTAATTTAAAACATCTTTAAAAATAACAGGGGTAAGTGGGGCAGTGGTGCACACATCTTTAATCCCAGTACACAGGAGGCAGAGGGAGGCTGATCTCTGAGTTTGAGGCCAGCCTGGTCCAGGACAGCTAGGGCTAAACAGAGAAACCCTGTTTTGGAAAAACCAAAACAACAACAACAATAACAACTGGGGTAAACAAACTTCTAGTGTAGGTTAGCTGTAACTCCTGAGCTCCCAGTTTGGGTATATGCTCTGTACAGAAACCTACAGACACTGCCAAAGAGACCCAAAGAGGGCTGGAGAGAGGGTTAAGACCACTGACTGCTCTTCCAGAGGTCCTGAGTTCAATTCCCAGCAACCACATAGGATCTGATGCCCTCTTCTGGTGTGTCTAAAGACAACTCAGTGTATTCATATACATAAAATAAATAAATAAATCTTTTAAAAAGATAATAAAATATCAATCTATCCTCCATGAAACACTGATACAGAAATCAATCCATTAAATTTCTTTTATATTGGAAACAAGCCATCTGAAAATGCCTTCTGTCTCTCCTGTGACCCATCTGGAATTCAGTCTACCTTTAAAGCCAATAGGTGATCAGCCTTACTCCTCCTCATCTCTTTCAAATGGTGCTAGGAATTACAGCCAGGACTCAGCACGCAAGGCCAGGGTCCTAGGCCACTGAGCACACCACTCAACCCAGCCTTTCTCTCAGAGTCCATCTAAGAGAATAAACAAGCCAACATATTATTCCTCTTGAGCCACTCATTTTTATTAAACTCGTGGAAATCAAGACAGGGAGAACTTCACCCTTTCTCTTCCTGGAACTGTTAGATTCCAGTAAGCAAGAGTAGACAGTGCTCCAGTACAGGAGGGCAGAGAATGATACCATGCATGACTTGCATTTTCTAAGATGCAGAATTAGTAGTGAAAGGATCTGGTGACTAAGAAAGGCAGGCCTCAACTCTCAAATCCTTGCTGGGCTTAGGTGTTAGACTGAGCTAGCCAGATTCATTAGCAACAGTCCCACCAACAGCTTTGCCAGAGGATACAAGAAGGCATGTAGAGCAGGAACTAGACATGATGATGCACACTTGGGAGGCAGAGGCAAGAAGATCAAGCAAGCTTAATGGCTTCCTGATCTACACAGTGACTTCTAGGCCAGCGATAGGGTACATAGCAAGACGTTGTCTCAAAAACAAAACAAGATGACAGTTCAATTATAAATCTGAACACCAGGCATGGTGGTGCATTCCTATAATCCAGTACTTGAAAGGTTCGGGCAGGAAGATAAATTCTAGGTCATCCTCAGCTACATAGCAAGGTTAAGGCCAGTCTGGTCTACATTGAGATTTTGCTTAAAAAAATAATAATGAAAAAAGAAAAGAAAAACAAACAAAACAGAAAACAAAGAAGGCCAGGTATAACTGCACAAGCCTTTAATGCTAGCATTTGGAAGTCAGACGCAGACAGATCTTGAGTTTGAGGCTAGCTGGTCTATAGAGTGAGTTACAGAATAGCCAGGGCTACACAGAGAAACCCTGTCTTAAAACAAACAAACAAACATTAAAAACAAAGAAGAAAATAAGGTCTAAACCAGAAAGAACTTTTGGCAATAATCAAGAGTCACATCCTGAGAAGCAAGCTTTCAGACAAAGTGATAATGTTACAGGTACCTAGTGTCAATCTGATCATCTTTCTTTTGGAAACTTTGCTTTTAATTACATGTATGTCTGTGTTGGGGTACATGCAGGGGTTCTCACAGTCAGACATAGGTGCTAGGAATCAAATTCGGGTCCCTGCAAAAACACCCTGAACTTTTAGCCACTAAACCATCTTTAAAAGCTACTGGGTTGCTCTGCTATTGCTTTGCAGATATGACAGCACTGATAAGGATGGTCTCTGTAATTTCAGCTTATCTTTATATTATATCTTTATAAATAACAAAGCTACATTAAAATAACTCACCCCAATACAAATTTCCTTAATGATCAGGAAGAAAATAATTTAAAGTAAACAAGAAAAATAAAAATTGTAAGTAATCTGGAGATTACCAGCTAGACTGCCCTCATGTGTGCAAGCACACAAATGTGTATATGTATTTATTTATGTATAGGGCTTTGATTTTTGTTTTGTTTTGTTTTTCTTTTTCTTTTTTTGAGACAGGGTTTCTTTGTGTAGCCTTGGCTGTCCTGGAATTTGTTCTGAAGACCAGACTGGTCTCTAACAGAGTTCTGCCTGTCCCTGCCTCCCAAGTGCTGGGATTAAAGGTGTGTGCCACCACCACCCAGCCCTAGTTTCAAATCTTCCTTTCACTGTAAAGTGAGTCTTCTTATCAATGGTGAACTACAGAATTCTAGGAAGCCCATAATTTCAGAAGTTATGTGTATTAGAGCTATATATACTTTTTTTTGTGGTCTACTGACAGATCTAACAAAAGATGGCTCACATACATACATTTTAATACAATTAGTTACAGTACGCTTATAATAAACTTGGGGTTAAGTTTGCAAACCCTCTGTCGAAGCAACTTGCAAGTAGAAAAAAAGTTATACTGTAGAGTCATTAGCATGCCCCACTGATGACCATTAAGTGGACTAGAAGCATTCACAGCCTCTAGTAACATGTATGCTACTCTACTGGTGGAAACTAGTTAGCCTTTAAGAAAAACATCTGAAAATTGCATTTTAAATTGATGGTTAATACTATACAGTGAGATGAGGCTTTGCTAAAGTAATTTTAGCTGTCTAACTTAAGACATTTTTAAAAAATTAAAAGATAATTTTAAATTTAATTTTCTTATGTTAAAAGTACTTACCTAAAACCAAGAACACCCACCAGAGCCAGTACTGGCCATCAAAGTATCCAGGGAAATAGGTGGAAAACTGAAAGAAGAAGAAGAAAAAGGCAAAGACTTCATTTCAGCCTAACAGAACAATTTCATATACTAATTTAGGGGCATACAAAACACGACTGCCATCAAGAGCATATACAGGTATTTTTAAAAATTTATTTATATAATGTGTATGTTTTACATAAGTATACACACACACACACACACACACACACACACACGCCACAAGAGTCTGGAAGAGAGCATCAGATTCCCCTAGAATTAAGTTATAAATGGGGGCAGAGAGATGGCTCAGTGGTTAAGAGCACTGACTGCTCTTCCAGAGGTCCTGAGTTCAATTCCCAGCAACCACATGGTGGCTCATGACCATCTGCAATAGGATCTGATACCCTCTTCTGGTGTGTCTGAAGACAGCTCAGTGTACTCCTATACATAAGATAAATAAATCTTTAAAAAAAAAAAGTTATGAATAGTTGTGAGCCACTATATAGGTGTTGGGAATTAAATCCAGGTCCCTTGCAAGAGCAACAAGTTCTCTTAACTACTGAACCATCTCAACCATAATAATTTGTAAAGTAAGATCTATTCCAATTTGAAATTGTTTTGACAAATGTAAATTGACTTCTTTAAATGGAAAAAAAAAACCTTTAAGGTTCTCTGCTATATTATAGACTCTTCCTTATTTTGCAAGTACACAAAAGAATGTTTTTTGTTAGTGTTCAGACCAGGGAGTGGGGGGTTAGGTTGTAAATGTACAGCCCAGTCTTGCTCTTTCTGCGTCAGCCCCCTCAAGTGCCGAGATAACTCGCCTGTGCCACCATACTCAGCTCTTAGTTTGTTAAAAAAAAAAAAGTGTTTACAGTCCCTGGCATGGCAGTGTCCCCATCTGAATCCGTTTCTATTTCTACTGTGTGTACGCAGTACTAGAAGCGAGTATTTGGCTGACATCACTGCCTCCACGCCAGTGACCCTCAATTTGTTCCAAGCCCTGACTTCTGAACTTTTTATTACATAGTTCACAGTAATCCGTATACCTTTGCCAGGAACTGGCACAAGGCATTCTTTTGGAAAGTAAGAATTGAAGGCCTCTTAAAAGAGAAAAAGAATACAGATGGCCCTCAACAAAAGCAATTAACTTAACCAGGTGTGGTGGTGCATGCCTTTAAACCCAGCACTCAGGAAGCAGAGGCAGGTGGATCTTTTGAGGTCTACAAAGTGAGTTCCAGGAAAGCCAAGGGTATTATACAGAGAAACTTTGTCTCAAAAAACAAACTACAAAATGAAACAAACAGAAAAAGAAAAAAGCTGTTAACTTTATGATAGAACAGTACATTCAGTAAAAACCATCTTTTGCATTTGAGTCTTTTCCCAGCCTTGGGATAGGTAGGTTGAAACGGTTTCTCAGGATGCTAGGTGGTGGTAGCCAGCCACAGCTCTCAGTCAGCATCGAGATCATAGTGCCAAACAGGCATCATGAAGAACAGCTGAAGCTTGGCACTGTGAGAGGCCATGGAAGGCCATTTGGTGAAGGTGCAAGTGCAGTTGCAGTTGATGGCCCAGGACTGAAGGGTCATGCAAAGGATTTGAGGCTTGGCACCATAAAGAGAGCCTATGAGAGGTTACTGGTCAAGCGTAGTTGCAGCAGAAGACCCTATTGTATTGGAGATGCCAGTTCCATGGGATGATCACCAAGAATAGCAGCAGCAGTGGACATGTTAGGATACTAGGCTGTACCACTCATCAGGGTGAATAGATTATATGCATGTACAGTTCATGTTCTTCTGTGAAATACTGTTGTGTGTTAGTGTGTTATCTGTGCCACCAGCTTTTACATCTGAAATGAACAAGAGCTATAGTAACGAGTCAAAATCTCAGCTCTCCCTCCTGATGCTCAAGTACTGATCTAATGAACCTCTATAGCAGGACTTGTTTTGGTGGGGAATAGAAACTTTTTCAAATTTTTCTGACTTGGTAAGCCATTCTGAGCTTGGTTTTGTTTTAGATACTAAGGACACCTAATAACGTAAGATCAGCCTTTCTATCTAATAGCCTACATTTTTTGGCCATTTAGTAAAAAAATTTAGTGTTTAATAGATTTGCAATTCATTTTACTTTTCTTTGGAGGCCCCGGTGTCCAAAGTCTGAGAATTAAAGCAGCATTCCTTCTTTGTCCATGGGAGATAGCCTCTGAGACACTCATGAATGGCTGAAATGGCAGACAGTTTCAAAGCCTATGTATATGTATACACAATCTTTCTGACATATGAACCCTTGATAAAGTTTGATTTATGAATTAAGTACACTAAGAGATTAATGATAAGTGCCATAGAAATGATTAACAATGTACTGTGATAAGTTATATGAACATGGTTCTTAAAAGAAATCTTGCTGCCATAAAGATCTGAGAAACAGTATGGGATTTTTTTTTCTCTTTCATTATTGTGTGAAACCTTTCACTGAAAAGAAGTATGTGGCTTCTCTTTGGCGAATCCAAACTGCTGGTATCACTACTTTTGCAATTTGGAACCCTCACCATTTAAAATAAGGATTTATTAAGCACAAGCACTGTGATACCAAGATGACCTGATAACCAGGATGGCTCCTGAGCAAGACAAGTTTTGAATAGGATGGTTTGAAAAATTATTACTGTTCTATATGGCAATATAGAACAATTGGGGCCAGGAATGGTGGTGCAAGCCTTTGATCCTAACACTATGGAGATAGAGGCAGGTGGATTGCTGCGAGTTCAAAGCCAGCCTGGTCTACACAGCAAGACCCAGGTCAGCCAGGACTAAATAGTGAGACATCTCAAACCAATGAAACAAACAAAAAAACCTTATTAACTGATTCTTTCTAGAAAAACTCAGACTTTAACCAGAGGTAACTGAAATTGAGAAGCAGAGATACAGAAGGCTCCAATGCATACCTACTTTCTTTTTTCTTTCTATTCCGTGTGTGTGTGTGTGTGTGTGTGTGTGTGTGTGTGTGTGTGTGTGTGAGAGAGAGAGAGAGAGAGAGAGAGAGAGAGAGGGGAGAACCTCAGGTGTTGGTCTCTGTGTTATATGCAGACACTAGCTGACCTGCTTCCCTTCCAGAGATCCTTCTTTGCCTCTTATCTCCATCTCCCCACAGGAGCACCAGTATTTCAGAGCATGTACTACTGTATCTGGCTTTTACAGAGGTTTTAGGAATCCAAAAATCAGGACATCACATTTGTGGCAAGGACTTTCCCCAGCTCCTAATATTTTCTTTCTAAATAAAGTAACGGTTAAAATTTAAAAAGAAATGACAACTTCTCTTGAACTTGGGCCTTAAAGTCCATGGGTTTTGACTGTTTCTCATTTTCCCTAAAAGTCTATGTTTTTAGATGAATATAAATTAGCTCTCCAGGGAAAAGCCCACAATTATTTAATTTTCAAAGGATTTTGGATTCCTAAAGTAGCCAATGAGTTCTTTAAACCTGCTTTGAAAAACTGCAATGGCCAATTAATATCCATTAATTAGTTATGTGTGTGCTGTTTATATGTAATGTGCATGCATGATGAAACATGTACCTGTGCTCTGTCTGACACATGGAAGCCAGAGCAAGACATCAGGTGTCTTCTACCACTTTTCACCTAATCTCCTCAAGACAAGGTCTCACTAAACCAGACGCTTGCCTTTTGGACTAGACTGGCTCTGGGATCTGTCCATCTCCACTTCCAGTGCTGTGGAGGTTACAGACTTGCACAGTTATCACCACCTTTTTATGTGGGTGGAGGACACTCGAACTGAGGTATTCACACTTGAAAGCAAGTGCTCATACCCACTGAACCATCTTCCCAGCCACAGTATGACAATTTATAATAATCTGGCTTTGTCAACAAACTCATCTGAAGACAAAGGATACTTGTTTTGTTTATAGACAGGATTTTTCTGTATAGCCCTAGCTGGCCTGAAACTCACTGCGTAACTAGGCTGGCCTTGAACTTACAGATCCACCTATCTCTGCTGGGATTATAGGTGTGGGTCGCCCATGTGTAGCAGCAAAGTATACTTTATTGAACGCACTGATGAATCTGATTCAATATCTACGCTTTCTATTTTTTATTTTTATTTTATTTTATTGAGACAAGGTTTCCCTGTCTATCCCTGGAATAAATAAAATAAATTTGTCTGAAACAAATTCTGTAGACCAGGCTAGCCTTGAATTCACAGAGATCCACTTGTCTCTGCCTCCCAAGTGCTGGGATTAAAGGCAGGCATCATTACCACCAGGAAACATCTAAACTTTTAAGGCATACTTTGTATTGGATCCTGAACATGCATATCCTGAACATGCACAGAAGCTCCACCAAGATCAGGCACTTTATCAAGGAGCATCCTGAGAAGACTAGGGATGGCGAGAGTCCTGAGTTCTAGGAGACTGAACATAAGTGCATCCTAAGCTCACTAAAGAAATTTTAGAAACTCAGGCCAAGCATCGTGTGAACCTTTGCTCCCTCTTTGAAACCATTTTATATAGCTGTGTGGCTGTAACAAATTAAAGCTAGTTTTGTTTTGTTTTTTAAAGATCCTAAATGTTCTAGAATTTAAAGTATTTTATGCAATTTCACCTGGGTATTCCTATATCAAAGACACACATTTCTATAATTTTATTAAAAGAAATTCCCTATGTAGCAGTAGATATTGCTATATAGCCTTAGTCCTAGAAGGAAAAATTAGGGAAAGATAAAGTTGTGAGATTAAAAGTTTAAGAGAATTAACTTGAAGGATGCCTACCTTTTGTGAGACAGTAAAGAAATACCCTTTGTGTCATAGACACTCCAGACTATACATATTCATTAACATATTTTAAGCATCAAAACAACCTGTAAGATAGATCACCTGCTTGAATCTGAACATGAAAGATGGAGACAGGAACTGTGTGCAATTGATTTTAGCTCCCTTTATCATGGAACCAGAACAAAGACAAACCAAATTATCACTTTAAATGTTAAGATAACAAACGGTGAAAATGAAAACATTCAAAGTCATTCCAATTACTGCCTCTCTTCATGATCTATGTTCTCTGCTATCCAACTTACCCTGACAATAAGGATCCACTTAATTAGAGAAAGACCAAATCCTGAGATGGCCCCATACCTTCCCGCAGCTGAGGTGGTCAGACAAAAAGACAAGAAAAATCCAATCCAGTTGAAGAGGAATGCCACTGTAAGAGTGGAGGGAAAAGATATGTTAGCCAAGAACAGGAGTGTGCTCTACAGCAGCCTCCCCACAAGAGCCCTCTCTTCCATCTCTCTCAAAAGCAAAGGGAAAGACTCTGAGTCTCACGCTTGTTCCTCCATGGGCGCTGCTGTCTTTGCTGCCATACAGGCTGGAAAGTAAACTAAACACTTTGGAAATTAAACTGGAGCCCCAGAGGAATGTAATGCAAGTTTCTCATCCTCCTGCTCTGTTTTCTGACAGCTCTTACCGTCATTTCCTTTGCACTGTGCTTTCTGTGCTTTAATCGAGTAAATAAAAAAGTGCTCACTGCTAAGTGATGTGGATAAAAACATAAATATATGGCCTGGGGGTGGTGGCGCACGCCTGTAATCCCAGCACTTGGGAGGCAGAGGCAGGCGGATCTCTGAGTTTGAGGCCAACCTGGTCTACAGAGTGAGCTCCAGGACAGCCAGGGCTACACAGAGAAACCCTGTCTCGAAAAACCAAAAAAGAAAGACAACATAAAAAGAGGGAAACCAGACTGACTTTGATTTTTTGGGTTTGTTTGTTTGTTTGTTTGTTTGTTTTTTTGACCAGATTGACTTTGATCTATCAGAAAAATGTAAGCTTACAGGACAAAACCCATCAAAGTTGCTGCACTCCTACTTGGCCACCTGAGTATGAGCAGGTGTGACAACAGTGGACCCTGTGGGTCTGGAGGATTAGATTTGGCCTGTGTACAAATGAAGCACCCATAACTGCTTTAACCACACTTTCCATTAATGGCTTCAGAGCACGTGGGTTGTAGGAGTGACTGGTATGTATATACTTACTGAAAAACGTTAACATAAAAATCCCATCATTTCCTATCCTCAGCTGGTCAGCATCATCAAAATCATCCCGACCCACAAAATCTTCATCCTAAATGAAGAAAAAAGAATTAGGCAAGGTCATAATGAATTACTTCTAGACAAAAGAATAACATCAGGAAAAATACAAGGAATGAATACAAGGATCTAGGAGTACATTTATTACTGGTTCAATTCAGAACTACAAACATTAACACTCAGTAACTTAGAGCAGTTATGAATCATTTTAGTATCTCCAGAGCCTTCTAATTATTTCATAGTCCAAGCTACTATTCTTAATTTTTAAATTAGATTTATTTTTATTTTATTGGTGTTTATGACTGCATGTATGTCTGTGTGAGGGTGTTGGATGCCCTGAAACAAGAGTTACAGACAGTTGTAAGCTGCCATGTTGGTGCTGGAAATTGAACTCAGGTCCTCTGGAAAAGCAGTGAGTGCTCTTAACCCCTGAGCCATCTCTCCAGTTCCACTAGTCTTATCATTAGTTATTATTTGTACTGCAGACTGAACCTAGGTCCTCGCAAACGCCAAGCAAGAACTCTACCATTAAGCTACATTTCTAGCCCCATACCAAATTCTTTCAAGAAAATCCTCAGCTGGGCACATCCTGAACCCCAGAACTCAAGAGTCAGAGGCAGGTAGAACGATTTCTAAGCCAGTCTGGTCTATATAGCAAGTTCTAGTTTGCCAAGGGATACATAATCAGACCCTATCTCAAACAAGAAAAAAATGACCTACATAGGCTCTGTTGGAGGCTGTGGTGGTTTGAATAGATTTGGCCCCAAAGACTCATGTTTTTTAGTCTTGACCCATGGGGAATGGCACTATTAGAAAATGTGGACTTGTTGAAGGAAGTCTGTCACTATAGGGAGGGCGGTGGCTTTGAGGTCTCCTCCTATGCTCAGGCTCTGCCCAGTGTGGAAGATAAGTCTCCTGGCTGCCTGTGAATCAAGATGTAGACCTCTCAGCGACTTCTTCAGCACCATGTCACCCTGCATGCTGCCATGCTTCCTGCCATGATGATAATGGACTGAACCTTTGAATCTCTAAGCCAGCCCCAATTAAATGTTTTCACCTTTTTAAGAAGAGTGTAAAAAAAAAAAAAGTTGCCTTGATCATGGTATCTCTTCACAGCAATAAAAACCTAACTAAGACAGAGGCTTATAATGTCAGGAATCTAGAGCCCATTGAAGAGGAAACACTGGTAATGCAAGTGCTTCCTGAGGCTGAGCCAAGGGGCAAGGACAGAGTGCTCATCCACAAAGAGCACCTGGCTACTCAATGCTCAGCAATGTATGTTTGTACTGGAATACAGAGTTGACAACTCAGTTCTTACTGACAGATAGGATCTGTCCATTCTAATCTGAAAAGACAATTATTATTTTTACAGTCTAGAAGGAACATGGTCCTGGCTAACACTAAGTGGAGACTATGTATTGAATGATTTGAAAGTAACTTGGATACAACTTCAAAGTAAAAGTGACCACACTTTTACAGAGCTCAGTAAGAGCTTCTCAAATGAAAGCAGAATGTCTTTGGGACAAATAAAAGTTGAAGATCTATAACAAATGCTACAGGAGTTCTCTCTGGAGCTTGGGACCTATACAGGGACATTGGCAGTGGTCACTTTCTTTTGTAATTTAACAAACTTCCTCCACTGTTGGAAAATTTTATGATACATAATTTGTCTTATACTTTCAAAAATTAGCAAATAATCAGGCTGGAGAGATGGCTCAGTGATTAAGAGCACTGGCTGCTCTTCCAGCGGTCCTGAGTTCAATTCCCAGCAACCACATGGAGGCTCACAACCATCTGTAATAGGATACAATGCCCTCTTCTGGTGTGTCTGAAGACAGTGTACTCATATACATCAAATAAATAAATACATCTTTTAAAAATAGCAAATATCTAATATTCTGACTTATTAACATTAACAGAATGTGATTCCAGATTGAAACTAGTTCTGTATTAGTATTTATTTTGTGTAATTACTCAAAGATACACTACAAGGATAACTAAGCTAGCTTCTGAGAGCACTGTCTGTATCTTTAGTTTTTCTTCTTATCCTCTGTATACCTGTGACTCCTATCACGTTGCTAAGCTCATGCTTTCAAAATACCACTAGTCTTTTCATATTCTTATTTGAAATTTTGAAGATTCTCCCTAAGCTACACACCAGTTGCAAATGTTTCAGCTTATTGTTCCAAGGATACAAGAAATGAGAGTTCTGGTCACATCTCCAGACTCCATTCACAAACTCCTTGCTCACATAAAACCAATCATTCTATCCACAAAACCCCTGGTTGAACAAATGTATGTTCTAGGTTTTTCCCTCTATCAGAACTCTAGGTTATCGACAAACCCAATCTTCTCCGTATGATCATCTAGTAAAAAGACGAAGTTCTTGATGTCCACAGCTCATGTGCAGTATAGGTATGAGTATCTGGGAGCCTTTTACCTAAGCTGGATGGTAAGTAAGATCGATGCAAACAAATCTCCGTACTTACCCACTGCAAAATATATTCCACTCTATATAAAAGTACCTTTATATATCTACCTTTAACAAGTTCCTAAGCATGCAGATTTGTCTAAAGAATTTTAAGTGTTCTGTAATTAATCTGAGCTAATTTCTATACTGATCTATTCACCACAGATTCCAACAGGTCTTCAGAGTGCAGTGACAAACTTACATAAAAAAGATGAAGGAAACCTACCTCTCACTGGAACACTGGACAGAAGTTAAGCACTATTATAAGTACTAAACCAGAGAGGGAACACTTCTTTTGGTGACCTAAGAGAGGCATTGCTGTGGCTGGCACAAAAAGTAAGATGCATAACATGTGACATATGACAGGCATAAACAGAAACCTTCCCTTGCATAAAGACCTGCTGTAATTTGGTGCAAACTCCTTCCCTGACTTTATAAGTAGGCTGTTTGGGTCTACTTGGTAAGTTGGTTAGAAGACAAACTCTTCTGGCTGCTTCCTCAGTCTGCAATGTCAGACCCAATAAAAGGATCCTCATTCGGTCTTTACTTGTCTACTTTTAAGTAGAGCTAAAGGTCCAAGGCTGCACAAGAGTAGGCACGCTAGAAAGTACTGCCTGCTGCTGCCACTTGCTGAGTGTCTGCTTATTTTTGATTCCTTCCTTCCAGCATCCCATGTACTTCAGGCTGACTATGAACTCAGTATGCAGCTGAGTATGACCTAACACTTCTAATCCTCCTGCTTCTACACCCAATGTGGTGGGATTACAGGTATGTGCCACCATATTTGAGGTATGTTATGCTGGGGATCAAACCTGTGGTTCTGTACATGCTAGGCAAGCACTCTACCAACTGAACTACACTCCTATCTGCAACAATCTTAAACACCTGCTAACTCCTATCTCCAGCAAGCTGGGAAGAATCTGAACTTACAAATGGCATAATCTGGAATGTTTATCTGGATGATGCTAGGTTCATGAGTTTAATTCAATGATGTCATTTGTATTTCTTCTCTTCATAGGCATCCCTAACAGCTATTAGCTAATACCAAAGTGTATACAAATCAAAGCATAACCCGTGTATTTCCTAAGTCCTCTCCTCCTACCCCTGGAGGCTTGAAAGGAAGGTGGTAGTAGAAATAGTCTTAGAAACACAGGAAAATGAACAGGTCAATGATTTTCTGTCTAGTGCATCATATTCAGGAAAAAATGCTTATTATCCCAAAAGAAAATGTATATGCTTAAAATTGGCAGTAATCAAGACAATTCTAGTAACACAATAGTGGGATAATGAAAATAACTGAATTCCAACTAAGCAGCCCAAAACAACAAAGATAAAGAAAGTGCTTACTCTTCCAGGAACCAAAGGAATTGTAGCTTCAGTCTTGGTTCTCTCTGCCTCGTCATAACTGGGCAGTGTTGTAGCCACATTATACGATGGGGGCTTTGGAAACCCAGATTCATCTTTGTAGTCAAAATATGCTGCAGAAAAAAAGGAAGTAACAAAATCTATCTGAAGCAAAGGATATTTATAAATGAATGTAACACTCAGGATGACTTTTAAGTGTATATTTAAAAACCAAATTTACCACTCCTTTAATTCCAGCACTCAGAAAGCAAAGGCAGGTGGATCTCTGTGAGTTCAAGGGCAGCCTGGTCTACAGAGCAAGTTCCAACCCAGCCAAGACTACACAGTGAGACTCTGTCTATAATAAACAAACAAACAAACAAGTAAAAACAAAAACTCACTTTACATCTTCCTTATTCCCAATTGTTTTGGATCACTATGAATTCAACAGGCATTTCCTTCTGTGGAACTGGGAATCAAACCCAGGGCCTTGTGCACTGTAGGCAAGAACTATACCACTGAACTGTATCTCCAACCCTCTTTTCACTTTTTATTTTGCCCAGGCTACCCTTGAACTTAGAATCTTCCTGTCCCAGACTCCTAAGTGACCACTAAACCTGGTGATTTAAATAAAGAAAGAACACTTAGGCAAACACTTTATATGAGTCAGCATGGTAGCACACGCCTGTGATCCCAGATACTTGGGATATGAATGATACAGGGTCACATGCTCCAGTCCAGCTTAGGCAGCATAGCAAGATCTCCTATCAAAGGGTTAAAAAGCCTTCTCATGTGCACTAAGACCTAGACTGTGGTTTCCTTTTATTAACAAATTTAAAAGAAGGAAACACCTAATATCTCTGTGCTCTTGTTCTTACACTCATGTTTTTACTTCACACTGTTCTCTGATGTGCTGAGATAACCAATTTGGTTATAAAATAATCCTCTCTATAAAATCTTCATTTCCTCTTTTGAACAGTGTATTTCTAGCTCACCAACTACTCTTACAAAGATTCAGCATAACAGAAAAGATATATTTATAAGATTTACTTCTAATTTTTTTAAGTTTTGTAAAAAGAAAATCCTATAGTTCATCTCCCATTTTCTTTCTTTTATTCTCTAGTTATAAATTAATTTCTCTATTAAAATTTTCTCTCTGAACAAAGTCTTGCTGTATAATCCAGGCCTCAAACTACCATTGTCCTGCTTTGACTTCCAGAGTACTGATATTAGAGGTATGAGCTACTACAGCTAGTAAGTTTAACATTTTCATTGTAATGCATTATTGAAATTATAGCTCATCAATGCCCCTCATTAACAGAAAACAGAAAGGAAATAATAATCTCCCTTTTTCTCATATTTCTCCTCGTCTTTAACAGGATCTAGCCATATATAGAAAGTCTGTACTCAAACTGTCTCCAGTCTCAGCCTTCCAAAGGCTATTGCAGGCATGAACTATCATGCCCAGTATTCAGGTGCCGGCTGTGGTGGCACAACCCTGTAATCCTGACTCTATCTGGGTGGAGGCAGGAAAACCAAGAGTTCAAGGTCATTCTCCCTATACCTAGTTAATGAAGATAGCCTGGTCTATGAGAGACCTATTCTCAAAACAAAACAAAAATTCAATATCCATTTTTAAAACATAATAAAAATAAATAACTTCCTTAATTTGGTCACAAATGTTTAGAAAATACCCATCAGCATGATCCAGGCTATAATAGCCCAGTGACAGAACACCTGCCTCATATATATAGGACCCTAATTTCAGTCTCTAGTACTGCAAGCAAACACCCAAAGAAAACAATAGTCATTGGTAAATTATTTATTAAAAGCTTTCTCCCTCATGATTAGAGAACAAAGGGCTGGAAAGACAGTTCAGAAGTTACAAGTGCTTTCTGCCACTCCAGAGGCCTCCAGTTTAGTTCCCAGAATCCGCACTATGAGCTCACAATCTTGTAACTGCAGCCCCAGGGGATCCCATCCCCTTTTCTAGCCTCTGCTGGTACCCACACAAGAATGGCATATATGCACAAATATGTTTATATAAATTTGAAAAAAAAAAAAGGATAAGCCATTAGCTGTACCTGAATATACCAACACTAAACAAAATCTCAGTAAATAGTAGATGTCTGACCATGTTCCCAAGTTTGGCATTACACAGATGCCAACGTTTTGTGGGTATGTGTGTCTGTGGTATATGCATGTGTGTTTGTGGTGAACACTTTTGTGTCTAAGCATCCATGTATATGGGGAGGCTAGAAGTAAACACTGTATATCTTTCTCTATCACCTCTCCCCTCCCCCCATCCCTATTTTATGTGCGGGCTTGTGTGGGAGAGGGTATTTGGTGTACCATGTGTGCTTATGTACAAGTTCATGTATGTGCACATACATGAAGGCCTGAGGTTGACAATGGATACTTTCCTCTATCTACAGTTTTTGAAACAAGGTCTCTCAGTTAATTTGGAGCTCAGCAATTGGCTACACCAGCTGGCCAGAGAGCTCCTGAAATCTATCTGTCTCTACCCACTAGCATTGCAGTTACAGATATACATGAAATCCTGTCTCAAACTCAAACTCACTCTGTCTCTTTCTCTCTCACACACATATCCTCCACAGCTGATAAAGACACGACCCATGCTGGGCAGTGGTGGCGCACGCCTTTAATCTCAGCATTTGGGAGGCAGAGACAGGCGGATTTCTGAGTTCGAGGCTAGCCTGGTCTACAGAGTGAGTTCCAGGACAGCCAGGGCTATACAGAGAAACCCTGTCATAAAAAAAAAAAAAAAAGACAAGACCCCACTATCTAATTGGATTTATCTACCAGAGATTATATCTAGTTATAATCTCTATGTCAAAAGGAGAATATTTAGAAAGAATAACCAACCCCCCCCAAACCAAAAAATTTTACAATTACAGAAGGTAAGATATTCAAATATTCATCAGTAAAGGAATGATTTGGGGTAGCAAAACATAAAGGACTTTTGCTCGTGAATGAAACAGTGAATCTAAACTCTTATTAATGAGGTGGGTACATACATTTAAGGGAAGATTAATATTCATGATCAGAGTCTTGTAATCCAGGGCTGGGGAACAAACCCAGAGCCTCATACACGGCAAGAAAGCACTCTACCACTGAACTATATTCCCAATCTCTTGGTGTCCTAGTTTTAGGCTGATAATCTACAGTCCTCCCAAAGTCTGAAACTTAGCAGGGTGAGTTTGTGGAGATCACAAATAAAAGAACCGTAACTACTATAAGGGAATCGAAATGCGAAGACCAAGACCAGAGCTTAGACACTAAAGCCAGACTAGAGGTAAGATGCTGACCTATGTTCCACAAAACTAAAATGGAGGCCTTATGACCCCAGCCTACCAATGGAATCAATCTTATATCAACTCTCAACAGCCTTCCCAAGATCCAAAATAAAAGGATGCTAAGGCTGTTAAGGCTTTACAAAGATGAATGTCTTCAACTTTCTTATGATGAAGTAGAGGCTGGGGTTCAGCAGTGGCACATGGCTCTACTTGCCACTCTGCCACAATCCTGTTTTATAAAATATGGAATGGCTCTATTCAAACTGGTGAATTGGAGCTGAAGCTCAGTGACCAAGAGTACTCTGCTCTTGCAAAAGACGTGGGTTCGATTCCCAGCACCCACATGGTAATTCACAACCATTTGTAGCTCCAGTTCGAGCAATCTCATAGATTCCATGCAAGCGAAAGAAACACTCTCACATAAAATAAAATATATAAACCTAATTTTAAAACAAAACTGGTGAACTTTGAAGGACTATAGCAGAAATGATTATCAGAAACTCTAGCTACCAAAAGTTCTACTAACATTGTGTTTTTTCTCACATACATGAGAAGCTTCTCTAATGAAGAAATTATGAAAACTTAGGTGATCACTCAGTTCTTCAACCCTTCCCTCCCTCCCTCTCTCCCTTCCTTCTTCCCTTCCTTCCTTTCTTGTTTGTGTTTTTATTTTGGTTTTGTTTGTTTGTTTTTGAAACAAGGTCTCATGTAGTCCAGGCTGACCACCAACTTGCAAAGCACTTCTCCAGGGCTGAGGCTGCAGGTGTTTGACATAGCAGTTTCCCCTCCCTTTATGAGTCAGCTGGAATGAACCTGAGCTCTCCAAAAAGGTAGCATGGTAAATGGGGTTTGGGGCTTTGGCTTCCAGAGTCTTCTTTTGGCTTTGCTTTGTAGAGGGTCATCTTCACCCTTCATTGGCCTTACAATGTGTGTCTGTTCCTCACCACTAATAAAGCCCTTCTTTACCAGCTGGAAAAAAGGAAAGGTGTTTTCACCTTGGGCTACAAATTAAAATTCAAGCCATAGAAAACGTATGGAAAGCTGATGAGAAGACAAACACCAACCAACATCTACTGGACAAGTCTGAGTAGGTTAAGCGTCAGGCAGCCCTGGCTTCAGCACCCACCTGCACTCTCTGCAGTGACACTGCTGTATGGTGGAGGGGCATCACCTGCAGTCTGCGCAGGTTCCCCAGGCTCCTCTTCATTCTGCAACTGAATAAAAACATCAGTATTAATATACACATAAGACAAATTGTAAAGATGCAAACCTAAAACTAGAGTAGCCTATCTGGAAGGCTGCCTGACATTGTGTTTATTTCCTACACCTTAAAATGTGCAAACTCTCTTCTAAAGTACCCTATTCCCGGGAAAAAATACTTTACAGAAATAATTAGACAAAAAGAAGTTACTCGAGAATGACACTCCAAGTAGGCATGGTATATTCATGGTAGACCCAGCACTTGAGAAGCTGAGGCAGGAACATCAAGAGCTGTAGACAAGACTGGACTACATAAAATATGAGGGTTATCAAAAAACAGAAAAAGCTAAATATAGCCCAAGCTTGCTCCAAATTTGTCAAGAAGCTGATGAAGGCCTTGAACTCCTGACCTTGCCACCTCTGCTTCTCAAGTGTTGAGATTACAGGTGTATGTCACCATGCCCAGCTATCAAAAATGAGATTCAAGGAAAAAAAATGTAAGTGAAGAAAACTTAACAACTTGGATACTTATAGAACTATTACATGAAAGGCTGATTTTTTATCAAACTACACATTGTTTAATTTTGTTTGCAAAAAGGTAAATATATAAATGGAAAGATCAAGAATGACACATATCTACAATTCAGCACTACCTCTAGGTAATGGAAGCATAAAGGATTTCTTCTTGTTTACATTTAGGCTCTAATTTTCAGTACTTAACATTCATCACTCGCATAGTTTCTTTAGATTCAGAAAAGCAATCTGATAGGACAAAGAACAAAAATAGGGAAACCAAGCCTTACCGTTTTATTCTGTTTCTAAGTAGACATTTAACATTAAGTAACTGAGACAGTTCTGAAAACATAAACTCCTAACCTCTGTTAGCACACTGTCTTTTCCCTATCTCAGCCTTGTTCTGGGTAGCTAGATTTTTCAGTTCTTTAATTTAGTGTTTTAGAGGTCGGAATCAAACTCTGGACTTTAGGAATCCCAGGCAAGTGGTTTACAGCAGAGCTGACTCTCTGGGTCCTCCAGTTATTTTAAACAGCTCACACTGGGAGAGAGGAAGAGAGGGAGGGAGGGAGAGAGAGAGGGAGGGAGGGAGAGAGGGAGAGAGGGAAAGACAGGGAGGAGAGAGGGAGAAAGAGGGGGGGAGGAAGAGAGAGAGAATATGCCTATTGCTGCTGCTATGGATGACCCACCCAAGTCACTGTCATAAAACAGAGTTGTCTTAATAGATTATAGTTTTTAAATGAGATGTCCTATATTGGAGTTAAACTATAAAGGGAATTTGCTGATGTAAGCAACAAAGTCTGATCTTGTTTTCAGTATTACCACACAGGAAGCCAACTGAAGTGCTTGTGAAACACACCAGCTCTTAAGCACACTTTACAAAGAAGTCCATGGTGAACTGAGACAGAACAGAATGAGCTTGGGGGTCTGACATAAAGCAGAGCCTGTATCAATCTCCAAACATGTGCTATACAGAACTAGATTACTACAAAAATTTAGTTTGACATGGGTTCTTGGGCCATATTCTTAGTAGCATCTATCACCTAGACATTTTTTGCCCCTACCCTCCATCCCTGTGCTGGGTATGAATCCTAGTACAAAGTTTTACCACTGATTTTCATTTCCAGGTCTTGCTTTTTTTTTTTTTTGAGGCAGGGTTTTCCTGTGTATCTTGGGCTGGCCTGGAACCACTAATCCCCTTATCTCAAATACTGGGACTATAGGCATGTGTTATCATTTCTGGCTTGAGCCCATTTTTTAGCTCTAACAATCTAACCTTAAACTTAGGGCACTCCCAAATAATTGCACTGTAACCTAAGGTAAGTTTTCCCTTGGAAATGAAAGCATAGAGGTAAAATAGCTATAGGAAAACCGATGTTCCAGGGACATCAAATAGTCAATTATTCAAAGAGCTCCTTGCAGCAGGGGTCTCCTCAACCAATTGTCTTAATATTATCTGAAGCCCTAGAAAGATGCTCTCAGCCTCCTCATAACTAATGAGCACTGTATGAGAGAAGACAGCACCAAGCAAGAGACAGAACAAGAAAGAGCAAGATGCAAGAATGCAGACTTCATTGTAGCAGTTGGTACCATTCTGTATTTCACTTGGCTTGACATTTCTAACCTGCTTTAAAATTCTGGAGTCTGGTCAAAGCAAGCATGTCTCGTTTACATAACTTGGTTTCAGAAAGGAAGCTTGGCAGTTCTAAGAAACACAGACATTCAAAAAACTCAGGAGGTAAAGAAGTCTGCCATTCCAATAGCTGTAAGATAGGCTGCCCGTCTCCTAGCAACCTGGAAATGTGATAACTCTCCAGCACAGTAACAGATAATAGAGCAAAGAAATTCCAGCCTTCTTAGAAACACCATCTCTTTGGCGAGGAAAAGAGAAACATTACCAGGTCAAGATTTTTTTCCCTCTTAAAATACGGTATTTTAGAACCATACATTTTCAACTAAAAAGTGGAAAAACAAAAGCAATTCCCCCAAAAACATTATGACTATGGAGGCCCCACATGTTGGGCTAACCCCCAACTCACAGCCTCCTCCTCCTCATGCAGAAATCTAATTACTTCCACACTGCTGATGATAAGATTAGGCTCAGGAAAGCTGCTCTAAAACACAACAGTATTTGCTCACAGGAGGGGGCAAAAGTCATGTCATTCCAAAGGCCACATGTGCTGATCACCATCCATGTTTAATAATGATTTGCTGAACAACAGAAACATAAGCATCTGCATTCTCACACTTTAGAACCTCCAGTCTATCACTCACTAATGAAACAGTGAAATACATGCGCCACAACTAAAGTGCAGAACATGCTGGGAAACAGTTTACTTGGTTCCATAATGGATTTTGCCCACTTTCCTGTTCTGTCCCTGGGGACCTTTCTGGTGCAGTCTACCCAGCCATGTCTCTTTAGGAGATCCTCCCTCTGGATGCTCACAGAGAATGAGCATGTTTTTTCTGGGTCAAGGCTGGAAAGGATCCCACTCTTCCATCAGCTGGGTCAAGTGAGCCCAGGTCCACCTTAACTATCACAGTATGGGACTGGCTGCAGTGAGTGGGTCTTTGAGGCAGGTCTAAAATGGGGATCTTAACTCAGAGCACACCAAATGCTACTGAGGAAGGAGGTCTCTGATGGTGACTCTGGAGACTCACAAATACCACCAAAGCTAGATTTCCCTGCCCCCTCCATTACACTGCTTTTGTTAAAATTCAAACCAACTTTATCTTTATTGTGATAAACAATAATGACTTTTTTTTTTTACAAACAAAACCAAAACATTACTTACAAATACACAGAGAAAGCCAGATGTAGTGGCTCACACCTATAATCTCAGTACTTGGGAGGTTGAAGCTGGAAGAACATTAAGGACAAATTCCAGGCCAGCCTGGGCTGCTACACACTGAGATCCTGCATGCCAGACAAGGAGCCATATACAAAATGCTAAGTTTAACATGAAAAAAAGTTTAATATGCTCGCTTTCTCCGGCAAGATGCTAATAAGCTAATAATCTGAAAATTCAAGTGGCTTTTTGCTTTGTCACACTCTTACACTGTGTGCTGACTTTCCCATAATCCCACTTGGTACATGGTCTTAATGAGCTATGATACCTTTTGGTCTTTCTTGATAATCTTTGATTTAAAAAAAATATGTATCGTGAGGGCTGGAGAGATAGCTTGGCAGTTAAGAGTACTGACTTATCTTCCAAAGGACCCAAGTTCAATTTCCAGCACTCACATGGTGGCTTACAACCATCTGTTAACTATGTCTGTGGTATATCAACATATATGTAGGCTAAACACACATACATATAAAACTTAAAATTTTTTTAAACATCATCTTAGGTCTAGAAAGACATCACAGTAGTTAATGCTTGTTTTTCTTCAGAGGTCCTAAGTTTGGTCTCCAGTACCCATGGTCACATGGCTTGCAACCAGCTGTAACTCCTGCTCCAAGAACTCCAATGCTCTTTTCTGACCTCTCCAGGTAACTGTACACACCTGGCATATATACAGAGACCCACACAAAGACACACACAGACAAATAAATACAAACGAACAAAAGCTTACAAAAATAAATCTAAAAAATCTAGAAAGAGGTGCTATTATTTTGTTTTTAAAATTAAGTCTACAAAATATAGTGCATCTAAAATAAAGGGATCATCCTCCTTTGAATCTAAGTACTGTGCCTACTAGAAATAAATATAGCATTTTAAATTAAAATCTGAGCCAGGTACAATGACACTTGCTGGTAGTCTCAACTTGTGGGGAAACTGAGGCAAAAGATTCATTTAAGCCTAGTAGACTAAGGCCAAGCTGGGAATCCTGGAAACTGAGTATATTCCTATCTCCAAAAACAACCAAAACTGCTAGCTATGTGTGGGAAGACAGGCCTATAAATCCCAAAAAGTTAGGAGATGGGAGATGGGAGCATCAGGAAGCCAAGGTCATGCTGGGCTACGTAGTAGAAGCCAGAAATCCTCACTACAGAAATAATATACAGTTCTAATAGAAGCAACTTTGAATTTAGTTAGTAGAAAGATCCTTATAGGGGCTGGAGAGACAGCTTGGTGGATACAGGTGCCTGCTACAAACCTGACAACAAGGGTAAGCCAGACGCAGTGATGTCCAGCAATCCTATAGTGATATAGGAGGTAGACAGAAATATTCTCAGAAACTCTTGGGCCATATATCCTGGAGTATATCGAGAGGCAGAAAAGAGAGAGTCTGACTCAAAACACAAGGTGTAAGGAGGAAACCTCCACAGGCATCCCACAGCAATACACACACCACATATATATCTTCGGATTTAAAACAGCTGTTTTGAGGAACAGCAAAGTAAATCTCGGACTGGATCTTACTAAGAGGCAACATGTAATCTTACAGGAGTGGTACTAGCCCAAGGCATTTACATTATCTAAAGGCCAGAAAAACAACAACAAAAAATTCTTACTACATCAAGTAGGTATGGTTAGGCACACCTATGACCCCAGTCCATGGGAGGCACAGACATGATCTCAAAAGCTCAGATTCCTGGTCTACACTTGAGTTCTGAGCTGCTCTCAATAAAACCAATTCAAAACAAACCTCACAAATCTTTACACCCATATATAAGATGTCAATATATACCTCACATAAACAAAAGAAACATGGCAAATAATGCAAACTAGTTAACAGATCCATAACATTATATTTGCCCTAGTTAATTTGTTGTTGTTGAGTCCTATTTAATTTTATCATTCTAAAATATTTTAGTTTTTTTTTTTTTCAAGGCAGGATTTCTCTGTGTAGTCCTGGCTAATTTTAGTTTTTTTAAAGACTTAATTTTATGTGTATGAATGTTTTATCTGCATGTATATATATAGTACATGTGTGTGCGTGGTGTCTTCAGAAGTCAGAAAAACGTATAAGAGTCTCTGGAACAGAAGTTATAGATGGTTATGAACTACTATGTGCTGGTAACCAAACCCAGGTCCTCTATAAAAATAGCAAGTGTTCTTAACCACTGAGCTCTCTCTCTAGCCCCTGTTGTTATTTTATTTTGTATTTTGTGTTTTTCAAGACAGGGTTTCTCCAAGTAGTCATAGCTGTCCTGGAACTCTGTAGACCAGGCTAGCCTCAAACTCAGAATGCTTCTGTCTCTTGAATGCTGGGAATAAAGACATGTGCCACCATACTCAGCTTTACCTTAAGAGTCTAATCTTTTTTTTTTTTTTTTGGCCCCACTCACTTCAGCCCAAAGGTTTCTATTTATTATGTTAGTACACTGTAGCTGTCTTCAGACACTCCATAAGAGGGCATCAGATCTCATTATAGAGGGTTGTGAGCCACCATGTGGTTGCTGGGATTTGAACTCATGACCTCCAGAAGAGCAGTCAGTACTCTTAACCACTGAGCCATCTTACCAGCCCTCGAGTCTAATCTTTTAAACATCTCCTTACCAACTCATTACTTTAGCATACTCTAAATCATACCGGATGACACAATGTAATTACCAGGAGGCAAACATACATTTCTGTAGATAAATGGTATGAATATGGTATTTTACTGTCACTCAGACGTAGCCAGGGTGAGAACTGTACATTTTATATTACATCTAATTCAACTAATGCACTTTAACCTCATTAAATTCTTTACTTTCTTTCTTTCTTTTTTTGTTTTTTTTTTTTTGGTTTTTTGAGACAGGGTTCCTCTGTGTAGCCCTGGCTGTCCTGGAACTCACTCTGTAGACCAGGCTGGCCTCGAACTCAGAACTCCGCCTGCCTCTGCCTCCCAAGTGCTGGGATTAAAGGCGTGCGCCACCACCGCTCAGCTACTTTTTTTTTTTTTAAGTGTTTTTTTCTTTTGTGTTTATGAAAATACAGTATACTGTGTGTATGTGTGTGTGCACATGCCTACTCGCTTGGGCAGGAAGAGTTCTCTACTGACTTGATATTATTATATTAGGTATATTTTAGGTAATTCTGACAAGGTACAAGAGACTCAACTATATAAAAGGCAATCTGATCTAAAAATGAGCAATGGAGGGCTGGAGAGATAGCTCAATGGGTAAAGTGCATGCCATGTAAGCATGAAGAAATAAACTCAGATCCCCAGTACTGGGCATGGTGGTGTATGCCTGCAAGCCTAGCAATGGCAGGCATAGACAGAAGGACGGCTTGGGGTACTGGCCAGTCAGTCTACCCCTAATGGCAAGGGCAAGCTCCAAGCTCAGTGAGAGACCCATCTCAAAAAATTAAGTGAAGACTAAGTGAGAAAGGCATCCAGATGTCAACCTCATGCCTCTGCACATTGCCTGCATAGGCAAGTACAGCTGCACATATGTGTGCACACTCAAACACCACCAACACACACAGGAGTTAAACATTTTCTCCAAAGACAGTATATAAATGGCCAGTAGACATAAATGCCCAACACTGTTAGATCATTAGAGATATTATGACATAACACTTCACACCCACTAAAAAGACAGAAATGGGTTCTGATGCATATGGAAAAACTAGAACTTTTGGTGGGGAAAGAGTGTTTCTCAAATGGCGAGACCAGAGTTAAGATATATGTCCATATAAAATTTGATGGTACAGAATTACTTGTAATGACCAAAAAATTCATCAACATACAAATGGATACAAGATCTGTGGTTTACCCAAACAATGAAACACTAACCAATCAGAAAAAAAAAGGATAAATTGTTATACTATATGTTGTATGCTTTTATTTATATAAAATGTTTCCAAACTGCAATTTCATGGAGAAAGATTAATGATTGTTGGTAGCTAGGATAATTCAGGGAGAGTAGCAGCTGACTGCTGATATGTCTGAATTTCTTACAAGGTCATGGAAAATAATAAACATGTTTAGAAATTAGGTGGGTTATTCAGCCTAATGGAAACAGTTTTTAATTACTCTACAGTTTAAAAGAATAAGCTTGGGTTGGAGAGATGGCTTGGAGGTTGAGGGTATTTGTTACTCTTGCAGAGAATCTGGGTTCAACCCCTTGGCTCATAATTATCAATAACTTCAGTTCCACTGGATATTTACTCTCTTCTGACCTCCAAAAGTACCAGGCACACATATAGTGAATGTACATACATGTAGACAAAACATTTATTATGTAAACATAAAATAAATCTTTTAATTTTAGATTATTTTAGATTTGAAAAGAATTTTAAGGAAATAAATTTTAATTTAAAAAAGGAAATGTTGCCGGGCAGTGGTGGCACACGCCTTTAATCCCAGCACTTAGGAGGCAAAGGCAGGCGGATTTCTGAGTTCGAGGCCAGCCTGGTCTACAGAGTGAGTTCCAGGACAGCCAGGACTACACAGAGAAACCCTGTCTCGAAAAAAAAACAAAAAAAAAAAAAAAAAGGAAATGTTTTCTATTTTTGAAATGCCAATTCTATACTATATAATTTTACTTAAAGCTTAAAATTAACTGGTCTATAGAGCAAGTTCCAGGACAGCCAAAGCTACACAAAGAAACCCGGTGTGTGTGGGGGGAGGGGAGCTTGGGGGGAAGCCACCTAAAATAAACTATCCAGTGCCAGGCCATTGAAGTCTGTACCAACACCAGCTACTAAGTCTGCTGACTATGATGGGTGCAGAGACACCCAATACACATGTACAAGCTAGGGGGTCTCCCATGCAGCTCACTAGTAGAATACCTACCTACCATGCAAGGTTCTGGGTTCAACTCTCAGCACTGCAAAAAAAATTTTCCTAATTAGCTGGGTGTGCAACACACACACTTAATCCCAGCATTGAGAAAGACAAGGTAGTCAAATCTCTGAATTTGAGGCCAGCCAGGGTTCACAGTGAAACCGTATATCAAAAAAATTTTTTTATTAAAATTTAATGAAGGTAGGCAATACTCTAGCTATTGCCTAGCTTTCTGTTCTTTGCAGTATATTCAATAACTTTTCTTTCTTTTAAAAAAAAAAAGGTAATTGAAAAAATGTAGATACTTACAGATGAATGCTACAAGCAATAAAGGGGCTATGACAATGGCCCCAGGAGTCAGGTAGCATCCCCATCACTACTGTGCATGAGAAATGTGTTAAACACAGACATACTCTATGGGAAAAGGCATTCTGAAGCATGGAAGGCTTGCTGTTACCATGTAGTGTAAAAGCAAATTTGTAAGAGAAACAAACCTAAAAAAAAAATCTGCTAATTACCTGTGATATAAAGTCACAGGTGCTTGACTTATCAACACTCTTCCTGGGGATAGGGATATATACCCCCCCCCTCTCCTTTCCTGTGTATCAAGAATAAATAGCATCAGGCAAGAGATGCTAAGTTTTACAGTTAATGATTTTAAAAAGAAATAGCAACAAAGAATTAGAAACACAAATGAGAAAGACATCCCTGGGTTTTTTCTCTTTAAAAATAGCAATATTGAATAGGGATGGTAGGATGGCTCTGAGGGTAAGGATGCCTGGTATTGAGTTGAGTCTTAGAACCTAAATTCAATCCCAGAAACCCACGTGATGGCAGGACAGAAAGGACAGAGCAGAGTCCTGCAAGTTGTCTTCTGACCTCCAGTGTGTAATCACTGTACACGTGTACATACACACACACACATTTTTATTTTTTTAGAGAAAGAAATCTTGAACATTTGTTATTCAACCTGTAATACATACCATAGCCTGCTTGATACAAATAACTATTTAATAGATGTTTGTGCTACATATAAGGAAAAAAGTGGCATTTTTATCAAATTGTAATTCCTAAAATGCTTTTCCTTCTAAAAAAAAAAAAAAAAAAAACCAACCAACTGACCTAGTCACTAAACGCAATTTAGATACACAGGCTCAAAGTCAATAGCCTTGCTGTGACGTAATTACATTGCTAAATTGTGTGCTGTTTGAATTTACTAAAAAGCTGGCTCTGGAAATGGAGTTATTCAGCTGGGCGGTGATGGCGCACGCCTTTGATCCCAGCACTCGGGAGGCAGAGGCAGGAGGATTTCTGAGTTCGAGGCTAGCCTGGTCTACAGGGTGAGTTCCAGGACAGCCTGGGCTACACAGAGAAACCCTGTCTAGAAAAACCAAAAAAAAAAAAGAAAGAAAGAAAGAAAGAAAGAAAGAAAGAAAGAAAGAAAGAAAGAAAGAAGGAAAGGGAGTTATTCTCTTCCCCTTCAGAATCAAGCATGCTTATCTCAAAATGTCCTTCAAAGCCTCTTGTCCAGGGATGGACTGACACACACACACACCCATAACAGAGAGAAAAGAAAACAGCAAAACAGCCCACAGGTAGGGATACTGTGCCCTTGAGGACTAGAAAGTGAACTATTTTCAACAGAGGGTATTACTGTTTATCCCCCAAAATAAAAATGCCATAAGAACCCATCCATAAGAAGAAAGCTCAACAAGGAACTCCAGCAGAATGCCTCAACTTCCCTAGCAGGTTTTTGCTGGGTGCTGTAAGCACCAGATTACATGGTGTTATCTGCTGTCATTTGTTCTTTCACTTGGGAGCCTCACTAGAGAGGACATTCTGCTCTGCCTAAGTGTCCTTTTCAATCCAGACAGAACTCCCGCTGGCTGCCTCAACTGGTTTTCCCAGTTATTTCTGGTCAACGTTTTTAAGCCCTCAATTTAATAGTATTTTGTTCTATGCCTGCTTCCGTCTGTATCACTTGCTATTTATTCTTTTGCTTGATGTATACTTAATAAATTTATTCATTTAAACCAAAACCAAAACAAAACAAAGGCCAGGAATACCTTTAATCTCAGCACTCAGGAGACAGAGGCAGGCAGATTTCTGCACATTCCACAATGGTCTGATCTATACAGTGAGTTCTAGGCTGGCCAGGGCTATAAAGTGAGATTCTAACAAAAACCAAACAAATCAAAAAAGAGAAAGCCTATAAAACCAAACAACAAGAGAAGAAGTAACATCAAAATCCTGAAAGCTGTAAGTGAGACAGATTCAACAGACAGGGGAAAGCTAAATCTTAAACCAGAACACAAAACAACCAACCTGTTTCACATGCACAAAAACCTCAGAAATTGGTGACACAAGGTACTGATAAGCTGAGCTGAAAAAGATTTGCAAACAGAAAGGAGGGTTGCAGGAACAGTTAAACACTGGAGCTCCCAGGTCTCCTTTAGAAGGCATGAGCTTCCTCTAGCAGGTATGAGCACAGCATCTATCCCCAATACAAAAAAAAAAGCGCTATTCTTTGGAAAGTATAAAAAGGCACTTTGAGGAGACATTAGACTTTTTTTGTTTTTGTTTTTGTTTTGGAGACAGGGTTTCTCTGTGTAGCTGTCCTGGAACTCAGTGTGTAAACTAGGATGGCCTTGAACTCACAGTATCTGCCTGCCTGTGTCTCTCCTGTGTGCTAAGATTAAAGGCATGGGCCACCACTACCCAGCTAAAACATCGGAAGGAAATGGGTGACATCAAGAAAAAAAATGGTTGGAAGATTTGCATACTAAATGCTGAGATTTCCCAATCTCTTCCCCTCATCATCTCTGAAGAAACAGACAGACTTATTATGGGAAACTGGCCAGCTCAAAAGACTCAAAAGATAATGACACTCAGAACAAGCAAAAATACCAAACCAGCCCTCAAGACTGGCAAGTTGGCTCAGCAAGTGACACAGCATTTTCTGCTATGTCTGATGATCTGAGCTGGATTCTCCAGAGCCCACAAGTTGTCCTCTGACCTATACATGCATATGTGCAAACATATAAATAATAAAGATGTATCTGATGCAGAACTGAATTCATTCAGCATTTATAAGTTTCACCTTAACAAACACTGAATGAGAGCTATCTGTTGTGTAATAGAACACAATTCTTGGAATTCACAAGGCCCTGAATTTCCCAACACAACAAAAACAAAACACTAAATAAAAAGTAAAACTGAGGTAGGTATGGTGACACAACCTCATAATCTTAGCACCTGGGAGGGTGAAATAACAGGATTGAGAATTTGAGGCCAGCTGGAAATGCATAGTGAGACTCTCACTTCAAAAGAAAAAGTCATACTTTACATATTCTAAAACAAGAATAAAGCTTTTATAAAACCAGTACAGGAAGATTTTTAGAAATACCTTTCCTACATGCTGAGAAGAAATTTTGTCTAATAAAGAAAAACACATAGGAAATAAAAATTCCCAGAATTCTTTGAATATTTCAGAGATATACAAGCTATAACATTCTCTACTTTAGTGTGCAGGGTATTTTTCTTTATCACTAAGTACTGTTTTATGATGTCACTGTAGTGTGTCTGAAATTTAAAATATTTAAAGAAGAAAAAGTTCATTTCTTAGAAAAAGATTTTTTAAGCTCTTAAAGATAGCTGTAATTAGGGATAGCTAGATACAACAATTATACCAGCACAGAACTCAGCATCTGAATACACAGAGTGCAAGACCAACCCCAACAGCCTTAATTAGGGATAGGGATAGCTAGATAACAATTTTACCAGCTCACTAAAAAATAATAATAATAATAATTCAGTGAAGATATGCCTACCCAACTGCTGAGGTCTTTTCCAATGTAATCAGAGATTCTCATCTCAATACTGTCACTAAAATGTAAAGTCTTAGATCTAAAATCATTTGGATTAAATCTATTTGAAACCTATGAGCTCAAAGCCAGACTGGGCCACAAGAAAGTTGGAAGAAGAGAACCAACTCCATAAAGCTGTCTTCTAGTTTCCACACATGTGTCATGGGATATGTGAGAATCCCCTGTCCTCTTTCTTCCAAACACACACACCAATAGCTGATTAAAAAATAATAAAAAGTTGCTTTTAGGGAGCTGGAGAGATGGTTCTGTGATTAAGTGCATTTCCTGTTTTGTTTCCAGCACCTGTATCCAGCTCCAGGGAATCCAATACTCTTCTGTTCTTAGTGGGTACCCACACACGGAGAGCATATATACATATAATTATTTTTAATTCACAAACTGACAGACTAGACAACTAACGGGAATACCTATTTTTAAGGGCAGTTTTTTTTTTTTTTTTGGTTTTTCAAGACAGGGTTTCTCTGTGTAGCCCTGGCTGTCCTGGAACTCACTCTGTAGACCAGGCTAGCCTCAAACTCTCGAACTCAGAAATCCGCCTGCCTCTGCCTCCCAAATGCTGGGATCAAAGGCGTGTGTCACCACCGCCCTGGCTTAAGGGCAGTTTTTTAAAAAGAAAATATTTTCTATGTCTGAAACTATGCACCAATTTGTAATGTTTCACCATAAACTTACCTATGTATACTTTAGTGGCATTAGTCAGGGCTGGGAATTAACTCAGTGATGGAGTGTCTGCCTTGTAGGCAACAAGGTCCTGGGTTTGATCTGGCGTGTGTGTGTGTGTGTGTGTGTGTGTGTGTGTGTGTGTTTGTGTGTAACAATTTACTAAAGAAATATAACACTATCACTATTTCTCTGGATCAAAGCTACTAGTTTCTACTTTCTACACACACACACAACACACACACAACACACACACACACCAACTATGAAGCTGGAACTCTCAAAATGAAATGAGTCCAGCTTCCTTTATAAAAGTCTAGAAAGATGTTAATGTTCTTAGCATCTCACAGCTACTTCATGACAGAAGTGGGACTATTGCTAATTCAATGTTTCAGTAATCTTTACATTCTCCTCAGTTATCCCCTTTAGATAAGGCCCAAATGAAACTAGATACTAAAATCTATATATCTCACAAGCTTCAAACCAGAATGGAGCTCAGTGGCAAAGCACTTGGCCTAGCATGAGCAGGCCCTGGCTTAGATCCTCAATAGGACCATAGAGAAAGGGAGGGGAATTATTAAGTAGAAATTTTATATGATGTTTGAATGCCATAACACAAAGCTCTCACAAAGGGAACTTGAAAAATCTAAGAGAACTACTGTTGGTTCCCTAGTCTACAAAATTTCCCAAGATATTAACAAAGGCAACATAAGTAAATTCTTTAAAAGTCTATACCTTTTAAAAATAGAAAAGGCGCTGGGAGGTGGTGGTGCACGCCTGTAATCCCAGCACTTGGGAGGCAGAGGCAGGCAGATTTCTGAGTTCGAGGCCAGCCTGGTCTACAGAGTTCCAGGACAGCCATAACTACACAGAGAAACCCTGTCTGGAAAAAAAAAAAAGGCAAACATGACCATTAATAGGAACATGAGAAAATTCTCTATTTTTCTTGAAAAAAAATTTTAAAAGAGACACTAAGGTGTAAAACATATAGACCTTTACAACACAGAGTGAATCTTAATATATATGAATATTAAAAATCCATTTAGACGAAGCCAAGCATAGTGCACAACTTTAATCCCAGGTAGAAGGCAGATCTCTGAGTTCAAGACCAGCCTGGTCTACATAGAGAGTTCCAGGACAGCCAAGGCTATATGAGACTCTATCTCAAGAAAAAACAAAACAAAAACCAAATGAAAAAATCAATTGCACTGGCAGGATGATGGGCAGACCATGACAAAACAATGTCTTATATATGCAGGACACCACCTCTCTCAAGAGAGTAGGGGAAGGTAACTCTAGAACCTAGTAGTTGACATCTATGTGTGCACTCTGCCTTCTGAAGAATAAGAGTTCCCACATGTATATGAGTTAATAATAAACTGAAAGTATTAAACTAGAGAATTAAGTAAACAGATATTAAACGGTAGGAGCCAAATGTCTAGTTGTTGCAGTAGGGGTTTAAAGATCAGCTGAATGAATAAGCTGATGTGATCCATATGCTTGAGTCAGAGTTGGAAATACAGTGTCAACTAGGCTTTGGATAATTTATTTATGCCAATATTGCTTATAGGGCTGAGGATATAACTGAGTGATAAAGCACATATACAGCACATAGAAGAGCAAGGGTTCAACACCCAGCACTTGAAAGAACAAGTGCACAGGCATTTTCTGGCTTTGCTACCTTAGAAGACCTAGAACTAACAATATCCAGGGCAGATCTGGTTTCTGGCATCATTGTCTAAAAAGGAAGCAGGGTTTCTTGGGGAGCACGAGTCATTCTAAGATGATATAAGAAAAGATGAAACTAAAACCAAGATGTAGGTATGTCAAAAGGAACCAGGTATAGGACACAGGACCAACTGAGAATTCCCAATGGTCAAAGCCAGCACTATACGGTGTACTGGAATTATGTTCCCTAATAACTGTAAATATTTATGAGTCCATAGAGATAAAATGATGAAGTTAATGGAGAAAAAATAAATATTCCACCTATAAAAATGGCAAATAATGTGTGCCAATACTTTGCTTGCAGTGTTAGGCCCACCCCTTCCATATGAGCTGTGAGTGCCACCATTCTCACACAGTGAGTTCTCCACACAGCATGGAAGAGGGGCAGAGGACCTTTAAGAAGAGAACCAGACAAACACATAAGCAGTAAGTCTTGCTGTGTACATCTCTTTGAGAAGATGTATTCAGCCATGAATGGAGGCCAAAAGTGGATAGAAGCTGTCTCTCATTTTCTATTTGTCATTTTACTTTTGAGGCAGTATCTCTCACTGAACCTGGAACTCATGGAATCTGCATGGCTGACTGGCCAATAAGCTCCTAGGATCCTCCTGTCTCCACTCCCAACTCTGGCGGTAAAGTCACATAAGATAGCCTGCCTGCACTTTGCATGTGTGCTGGCAATTAGAATTCAGATTCTCATGACTGCAGGTACTTTTACTTAGCCATCTCTCCAAATTGTTGGCAAAATAAGAAATACATAGCCTGGTGTGGTGGTGCACACTTTTAATCCCAGCACTTCAGAGGCAGGTGGATCTCTGAGTTAGAAGCCAGCCTAAGTTCCAGGGCAGCAAGGCCTATTATAGACCCTGTCTCAAAAAAGCAAAAACAAAAGCCAAACCAAAAAGAAATTATATATTCAGAAAAGTGGGAGAGAGCCAAATTTACAGGCAGAGTGTACTAGGTGATATCTATCACACTTGTTCTAACACTACACTTGAATTAATACAAACTGTTTTTCTACCTCCAGCCACCAGAAGCAACTGTCACTAAAAGGTTTGCAAAGCCCAATAGATCTGATACATGTTTACCAGTTGCCTAGTTTATTGGCAACTTGACTTGAGGGTGAAGACTATCTTCAACCTTATTTTCAGCATTATTCTACAACTAAAGTAAATTTTTGAAAATCTTAATTGGTTTAGTCCTGTACAAGAATATGGTTCCTACAAAGCAGTTGTATTTATCCAAAAATAACATCAAAATAAAGAAATCAAAGATTCATTTTAAAGCCTTTGTAATCCCATCATTATGAAAGCTAAAGCCCAAGGGTCCCAAGTTCAAGGTCTGTCTGTGCTACACAGTGAAACCCAGTCTAAAGCAAAACATCAAAGTCATTCTCATGGTAAGATTTATTTTTGGGGGCCGGGCGGTGGTGGCACACGCCTTTAGTCTCAGCACTTGGGAGGCAGAAGCAGGCGGATTTCTGAGTTCGAGGCCAGCCTGGTCTACAGAGTGAGTTCCAGGACAGCCAGGGCTACACAAAAAAACCCTGTCTTGAAAAACCAAAAAAAAAAAAAAAAAAAGAGATGTATTTTTATAACTCAATATAGTACAGTGTATTGTAACTGATGTTTGAAGTAAACATCTATGTCCAGGAACAGCAGTGAAAGTCCTTAGAACAGAATTCCCTAGGGCAACTCAACTGAGTCTTGGCTTCTGTCTAAACCAGGAAGTTCTGTTCTGTTTACAGAGCACAGACAAAATGATGAAGCCAATTAACTCTCCCTTAACAAGTGATGGCTGGTGGATGCAGCCAGAAAGCAAGAATGGATCAAGAATCCACCAGTGCCACAAAAAATGACGCAGAAAATAAGGCTTGCCAAGAGTAGGTCAATTCAAACACATGGGACAATCACAGTTCTGTGGTTCCTGACATTTACAAATACTATTTCCATATTTCTTTTTTTTTGTTTTGTTTTTTTGAGACAGGGTTTTCTCTGTGTAGTCCTGGCTGTCCTGGAACTCACTCTGTAGACCAGGCTGGCCTCAAACTCAGAAATCCGCCTGCCTCTGCCTCCCAAGTGCTGGGATTAAAGGCGTGCGTCACCACTGCCCAGCTATTTCCATAATTCTAACAGATTAAAAAGAACTCTCAGGGCTGGCAAGATGGTACTAGCCACCAAATCCAATAACCTAAATTCCATCTCCAGGACCTGAACAACAGGAGAAAACCAGATCCTGAAGGTTGTCCTCTGACCTCCACTCACATCTACCAAAATTAACATAATCAAGGATTTTGTAAAAGTTCTCATGATATTAACCCCATGTGACATATCTACTTGAAATATCATTCTTTTCTATATTTCACATAAAATGTTTGTACATGAAATAACAGCACAGTGGTATATGCCTATAACCCTAGGACTTGAAAGACTGAGGCAGGAGGACTGTTCCAATTTCAAGGCTAACCTGAGCTACACAGAGTTCCAGGCAGTAATAAGATCTTATTGTCTCCAAACATATAAAACAGAAATAACCAAAAAATTATATATATAGTTGATCCAAAATATAATATGAATATAAATGAAATAATAATGACTATTTAGCCGGGCGGTGGTGGCGCACGCCTTTAATCCCAGCACTCGGGAGGCAGAGGCAGGCGGATTTCTGAGTTCGAGGCCAGCCTGGTCTACAGAGTGAGTTCCAGGACAGCCCGGGCTATACAGAGAAACCCTGTCTCGAAAAACCAAAAAAAAAAAAAAATAATGACTATTTATTGGTATTTACTGAATGCAGGTGATGGTTTCCATAAGGTTTATCACACTACCCTATTTGGTATATATTTGAAATACTAATAATAATTCCAGAACTTAGAAGCAGAGACAGGTAGTGAGTCCAAGGCCAGCTTGGTCTACATAGCAAGTTCCAGAACAGCCAGGACTATATAGTTCGACCTTGTTTCCCCCTCCTCCCCCCAAAAAATTTGAAAATATAATATCATTAAGAAATAATTTCTGGGGGCTGGAGAGATGGCTCAGCGGTTAAGAGCACTGACTGCTCTTCCAGAGGTCCTGAGTTCAAATCCCAGCAACCACATGGTGGCTCACAACCATCCGTAATGAGATCTGATGCCCTCTTCTGGTGTGTCTGAAGCCAGCTACAGTGTACTCATCAATAAAATAAAAAAAGAAAAAAAAAAAAAAAAAAAAAAGAAATAATTTCTGGTCCGATATGGTGGTAGACACCTTTAATACCAATTTATGGGTGACAAAGACAGTTAGAGTTCTGTAAGCTAACCTGATTTATATAGAGTTCCAGCCCAGCCTAAAAAACAATCTAAAAAAAAAAAAACCCAATTATAGCAATAGCCATTTCTCCAAAGCCAATATACAGTCAATATACTGTACTTAACTAATCATTTAGGAAACAGAAATCAATATTGCAAAGGAGATAGCTTCACAACCAACAAACAGATAGCTAGTACTAAGAAACCAGAAGAGGGCTGGTGTAGAGCTTGCCAGCCATGAACAAGGCCTGGCTTCTATCCCTAGCACTGCAAAAAATAAAAATAAATAAAAAATTAAAAAAAAATCAAACTGTTGTTGAGAATATGAAGAAGCTGGAATCTTTATACAGTGTTTGCAACAATGCAAGATGGTGTGGCTGCTATGAGCAACAGAATAGTTCTAAGAAAATTTAAAAATAGGATTACCAAACTATTCAGGAATTCCACTTCTGGGTAAATTCTCATAAATCTCAAAATCCAGGACCGAGAGAGATTTGTACACCCATGTTCTAAAGTGCATTATGCACAAAGACTAAATATTCATCAGTAAATGAATTTATTTTTTACATGTAGCATAGGCAGGCCTGGTGGCATCAGCCTGTATGGAGGGAGGATCAGGAGTTCAAGGTCAGTATACATATACGTATACGTATATGTATGTAGTGTGTGTGTGTGTGTGTGTGTGTGTGTGTGTAAAATGAAGTCAGGCCATGGTACAAGAGACTCCATCTCAAAACAAACATACAACAAAATATTGTTCAGCCTTAAGAAAGAAATTCTGGGGCTGGTGAGATGGCCCAGTGGTTAAGAGCACTGACTGCTCTTCCAGAGGTCCTGAGTTCAATTCCCAGCAACCACATGGTGGCTAACAACCATCTGAAATGGGATCCGATGCCCTCTTCTGATGTGTCTGAAGACAGCTACAGTGTGCTCATATACATAAAATAAGTAAATAAATCTTTTTAAAAAAAAGAAAGAAAGAATTCTCACACCTACTATTTGGATGAGCATTGATGATAGGCCAACGAAAAAAGAAAGTTACAAAAAAAGGAGAAATAACTGCACTTACACTGGTGTCTAGTTGAGAGGCTAGAACAAGCAAAAAGGAGTATTGTTTAATGAGTACTAGACACAGGGCTGATTTCATACATATGTGAATCCACTTAATGTGTGCAGACTTTGTACTTAAAAATGCTTAGGGTGGGAGATGCTCAATGGCAGAACACACAGCTACTCCCTACTCCTTACCAAAAGAGGCAAGGGGATTAAAATGTTAATATAGCATATTTTGTTTGTTTTATACAATCTAAAAATTTTTTTCAAAGATATAATTTATTTATCTTCCATAAACAATGTACCTATGTTTGTTTAAGACAGGCTTTCACTATGTAATCCAGACAGGCCTGGAGGCCATCATCCTACGGCCTCAGCCTCCAGAGCACAAAATCACATGAGTGCACCAACCACTGCGTCCTGCTTCAAGATCTTTCATACATTTTCTTTGATAACTAACCATTTGGCCACAAATACAGCAAATAATCTTTAAAACTGACAAGATACAAAAGAGATAACCTGTGATACAACTATAACTTCTGAAACTTTATAACAAACATGCACATGGGCATTCCTTAGCCCTTCCAAGATCAAGACTTCACCAAATACAGTCTCGCCTGTTAAAGAGATGGCATTATTTCCCTAATCTATCAAAATGCCCTTACAGAACATTCAGAGAACTTAACCCAAAAAGCTATTGTCCCCATGCCTGGTTTATGATGTCATCTGGAATACTATACAAACTTACTGGTGATAACTGCTAATACGCAACTTCCTCAGCAGGCTATGACCTATGTCTAAAACTGCACATTCTGTGGTTTGTTTTTTAATGTATATTGAAACACTACCCATTTATATAAAATTCAAATATCTCAAAATATCGGGCATGAGGTAGCAAAATTCATGATATAGATACAAAGATCTACTGCAACTGCACTAAGGATACTGGATAACCTGCAACTGATGTCCTCAAGCTAGCTGCAGCTGTGAATAAGCCTACCTAAACCTTCCTGAAACTCTGTTCAATATATATTGGATATAGTCTCAGTTTTAAAACTGCAAAAAGGAGGGAAAATCATGCTACAGGGAAACTAAGCTCAGCTTGTCCATAAACTGTCAGTATACTAAATTCAAGTTGTGCATACACCACTAAAAACCCATAAAAGCAAAGGAGGCCAGCAGTGTTAGCAATTCTGAATGAATCATTAGGCTTTCCATTAGAGTCCCTTGGCTGGAGGACCACCTCAGATTAACAGATCAAAAGAAGTCACAGCAGCCTTATGTGACAGTCTAAAGAGTAGTATGTTCCTATCAAGTGGCCTGGACAATTCATCAGTATTCTATAATTCAAAAGCCTTTTAAATATGTATAGTCTCTGGTTACACACTACAAAAGAACAGTTACAGGTATGTGGATAACAAACTTCAATAAGTGTTAAAAATTATAAATATTCTTAGGAACTACCAATAGGTAACTAAGTCATGGCTCAGTCATACAATTACACGCCACACAGGCATTAAAAATAGCTGATAGAGGGGCTACAGATATAGTTCAGTGGTACAGGGCTTGCGTAGAAAGTGAAAGGCCCTATGTTGTAAGCCCTACCTTCAACACTGAACAACAAAAAAAAACCAGGAGATTTGAAAATCCGTATTACTAATGATTGTGTGTCTTTGTACGTGTATATGTGCACAAAAAAGACATGAAAGTGAATGCGCATGGCTGACACTATGGACACATCCAAGTGTAATTAGAAGCTCATGAAACTGCATGAATATATAAAGATGTGCCTGCCTACATTCATGAGTACATAATAGACATGTATACATAGGTATCTGCTAATGAATACAGCCTGTCTTTGGGCCATGAGCCTCTTATATAGGTGAGTATATGAACACTCTTGTTACCACATTTTAGCAGTTTTGTGAACTTGAATAAGTCACTGAGACCCTTAGAGACTTGACTTTGCCATCTATAAAATGAGAACAAACCTTGACTCATAAAAGTGCTGTAAGGGTTCAATGAAGATGGATGTAAACCACGTCTGCTGTGACTGGTACACAATCAACGCCAGCACTCCTTATCTGTGCACACGCACACTGACCATGCTTTTGTAAATTTACATAGCTCTAATCTATAAGAGTATGTGCCCACGTATTAACTTTTAGGAATAGATTTGTGTTTGGCTAGACTTTTTTGGTTTTGATGTTTTATAATTTCTTCTAAGATTTTTTTCATGTCTTATTAAAGATTACTATTTATCTTGTTGTTGTCGTGGCAGGGTCTTCCTGTATCTCAGGCTGGGTTGCAACTAATTTGGCAATGCAGGCTGGCCTTAAACCTTCAATTTTCCTGCTTCAGCCTCCCAATTGCTAGGATTATAGACATGAGCCACCATGCTCAGCAAAATAATTACTTTGAGAGTAACAATATAAAGATGGCCCATCACTAACAACACCTAAATTCTGTATAATTAAAAAGCTACTAAACATTAAGCCAATAAAAGCATAATTTTAATACTCTAACCAATTTTCTGTATTATAGCAGTCAGCCAGCATTACCCCATAGCTCAGTAAGATGGCGGTACAAAGAAAATCCACAGCTCTTCTGCCCATCCAAGTCAGGAATGAAAAGACTGACACTACAAGGTTGGGGGGGGGGGTGATTGTAAATACGTCATGGAGTCTAGAAACATCTATGACTCGAATTTATTAAAACAGGGAAGCAAACGGAGTCCCATCCAAGGTCACAGAATAAAGGCTGTGAAGACGTAAAAATCATTCTGCATGGCCACAATTTGGGGCGTTTATGAAACCAAGAGGCTAAATTCTTACTAGTCATTTCAGGAGTCCAAGCAGAGGCGGAGGCGGGGGCGGGAAGAAGGGGGGATTACAACACAACGCTGAAGACAGCAAAACAAACCAGCAATTGACCACGACAGGGTTAATCTGCAACACGCTTTAATCGTTCTGGTTTTATTTCTACAACGTAGTAAACGTAGATCACTTAATTCACGCCATTTTATGTCGAAAAAGCAGGATTGCCATTTTTGTATGCAAGCAATACTGAAAACATTTGAATTTAACAAAACAGAAGCACGATTACGTTATATTTTTGATTAATACCTAATTTTCCCCCAAAAAAAGTCTAAATTCCCGAGGAAACCTAGTCACACACCGGGAGGGGGAAAAATCTCTTTTCCCTAGGGCCTCAATTTACAGAATCACACAGCAGATAATAACCCAATCATCTGGATATATTTCCTCCCTAGATATGCTATTAAATCTCTTAAACGTCATTTCTCAGCGTGCAAAATACACCCGGGCACACGCCCTGCAGCCTCACGTAGCCCTACATTTTGGGGCCTCTCTAGCCAAACATCGCCTCTTCCAAATCGATTGAAAGCTGCGGGCTCCTCTCTAGCTTCATTTTTTGACTCCAATCTTTAAAGGGTGCGAGGGGGATGGGTTTGGACAGAAACGAGGCTCCGAAACCCTGAGTAATCGCACCTCGCTGCGGACAGCCGCCGGCAGAGGTACTGGAGATTACGATCTTTTCTTCGGAACCCATTTCCTTTACCTTTTTGGCTTAAAAAAAATTTTTTTCACCCCCTGACTTTCCAATGACATCAAACCAAAGCTAAGAGAAGGAAAAACTGATGCCTCTTGGATGGAGCCCCTTAGAGCGCCACGAGTTCAGGCTCCGGGCCCCGCCCGACCTGGGAACCGGGGTTAACGAGGTCCCGCCCGGCTGGCCCGAACCACCACAGGCCCAGGCCCGGCGCGGCCTGCAGAGCCCTGGCGTCGAGTGGCCGGCGGAGGGCGGGGCGGGCCCGGGGCCTCTCACCTGCTGGTACCCGCTGCCGCAGGCAGGCTCCACGGCCGCCAGCGCCGCCAACGCCAAAGCCATGGCGCAGCGGGCCTCAGGGAAGGAGAGCGAGCGAGAGAGCTGATCGGGCGCGGGCGCCGCGGCTGTGGGTCGCCGGGAGGCCGAGAGGTACGCGCCGCGGCGTGTGGCTGGACGCTGCCGACGCTGAGACGCTCTCCTCAGGCACTGAGCGCCGTCACCCAGGCTCCGCCGCGGCCCCCGGGGAGGAGGCGGGGACGACGACGATGACGCTACGCCGCCCCGCCCCCTCCGCACTCTGCCCCGCCCCGCCGGGCCCTGCCGCGCCCCTCGTCCCCATCACAGCTTTCCTGGAGTCACTGAAGTCGCCATCCTGAAGGGTTAAGGTTCCCTTCATAACTGCCATCCTCAGCGGTAAGAGGTCAGCCAGCCACGCGTCAGGGCCCTCATCCCGCCAGTCAAGACCTTGAGGATGTGTGTGCATTTGACATTTAAGTATCCTCAAATAAAGTTTTATTGTAACATGGCCTCTTCCTTCTAGTGTGGCCTGCAAACTCTAAAGAATGTGTCTTACCCTTTACAGAAAGTAATTGCTGACCCTAACTAAATCTTGAGACCAGGTTATTTTTATTAGAGCCTAATGTACGCGGCCGATTAGTAGTTTTTCTGTTCATACAGAAACTATATTACCTGAAACAAAACTCTCCAAGGAAGTGATATCAAAGTCAAAATTAGAAGGATTTATCTAGACATGTGCTGAGGCTATGGCAAGAGAGAGCTAGCCTTGCCTAACTCAGAGCTCTCCTCACTTGGGTGTAGGAATTCCTATGAGCAGCGGTTCACAGATGAGGAAACTGCAAGAGGATTCACTATTTTACTCACTGACACTGAGTTAATGAGGGGAAAAATTGGAATGCAAATTTATTAAGCCAGCTTTCTTCACCATTATCACACAGTTTAAATTATAAACTTTGTTGAGGCAAGAGTGTTTGTCTTCCATAGAGTATGGCTATATTGCAGGCCGGAGCTGGTTCTTTTTATCCTATCTAGGGATCTAGAATCACTGCTAAGCACATATCCATCATGAATGAGGGACTAGGAAGAATCCTTCACTCCTTAAAACATGTTACAATTTCTGTTTCTTTTTCATCGTTTTTCCAAGTTAGTATTCTGCAGTTGATTATAACAGTAGGGCTATCTTAGCCTCTAATTTTTTTAACTTTATCTTTGTGTATTAGTTCTATTTTTAAAATCATAGCTGCTTTGAACTACCCTAAGATTTTCATATAGAGGAACACATAATAATCAATAAAAAAAAATGCTGGGCAATAGTGGCTCTTGCAGCACTTGGGAGTCAGAACTTTGAGTTCAAGGGCAGCCAGAGCTACATAGAGAAACCCTGTCTCAGAGGGGGAAAATTCTATAGAGCTGGAGAGATGGCTCGGCCGTTAAGAACACAAGCTACTTATCCAGGGGACCCAGGGTCAATCCCCAGCACCCACATGGTGGCTCACAACCATCTGTTCTGTAACTCTAGTCTAGGAGATCTGAGCCTCTCAGAGCACTGCAGGCACTGCAGGTGCACAGTCATGCAGAGAAACACCCATACACATAAAATACATATTTTAACTAAATTTGAATAACCTCTAGAAGTGAATATTTTTCAGTCTATGTTTCCTTATCCAAGTCCCTACATAGCTCTGTTTCTAAGTATTAGCATTGACCGTTTGTGTGCAGAGAGTGGAGATACGTTTAGAGAGATGTGAGAGAGGAGATAAACTTAGCAATATGCTATGCTAGGATGTCTGCTAAGCTGCTCGCTCCTTTTCTTTCTTCTCTTTCCTTTTCCTCTGCAGTGCTGGGAACTGAAGCCACTGACTTGTGCTTGCCAGGCCAGCACTCTGACTCTGAGCAGCATTTCAAACCCAGAAAGACAAACTTTAGGTGTTAGTTGCTACACCGGACCAGACAAACATAATGTCCTTCCATGTGGTCTTACATAAGGAAAAGGGGAGGAGTCTGATTTGGAATTTAAAAGCAGATATCATCAGTGGAAAATAGTAATCAGGCTACTCTGTCTAAATTTATAAGTAAGAAAAAAATAAAAAAGCTTCTGTCTGTCCTGTCACATATGGCTGTTACAACAACCGCCACCATCTTGCCGGCTGTTTCTGAAGGAGGAGTTGCTGTTGTCCATCTCTTATGTTTCCCTTAATATCTTTATGCTGCTTGCATATGAGTCTAATATATACAAATTATATAAATAATAGCCTTTCTCACAGGACTTGATCTCAAAAAGCCAAAGAAAATCCTTCATTTCTAATCCTCCTTCTGAATTCTATTTTTTTAAACCCTCAACCATAGTTTTTTGACTAACAACAATATTTTAGTCTCTGTATTTTTTCCCTCTGAGATTCCTAAGCTTTTAACACACAAATCAAGATTCTTTGTCTTGATTCAATACATGTCTAAACTGGAAATTGGAAGATGTTTTCTCTCTCCCTGACTTTCCAATGACATCAAACCAACACAGAGAAAAGAATGGGTGTCTCCAGGTAGGACCCCCCCCCAGCACTGGGAGTTGAAGCTGCCAAGGCAGTCAGTGGGGTGGAAGGCTGCATTGCTTGTCCTGTGGACCCACCCTGGTACACACTAAGCAAACAGGGAGGGTAATCTAAGGCTAAGAAAACTGCACCCAGCTTCATCTCCAGATGTTGTCAAAAGAACTTCCACTAGGATAGTTATTAATTTCAGATTGCTGTACTTAGAAACTTATTTCCCCAGAGAGCCACAGTAATATTTTCCAGGCATAACATTCTTTATGTGACTTGCTGGTGCAGAATCATCCATCCTAGGAGAGAAAGGAAACATTATGGAAAAGTGGGAGCGTAGATCATGTCTGCATTGCTTTCCTTCTCTAACTTAGATAAAATATCTGAAATAGACGTGACTTTCTATATGCATAGGAGGCTTGACCTAGGCATCGCTCAGCTCCCTAAGTAATCAAGTGTCTGTTCAATTTGTTCAAAGCTTCAGGAGTCTAGCGTCTCCTTTGAGCTGCCGAGGCTACTCTTACAGAGAGCTTCAGCTGAACCATGTGGGCTGTTTCACTTCTCCTGGCTGAGTGTTTCCTTTTAGTCATACTGCCTCGCCATGAGTTTTCTTAAGGGCAAAGGTAATTTCTTCATATTCCAGATTAAGAAGTTAGCCACTGGTGACCACTGCTGCTGTAAAGCATTTCCTGGGTCGTGGACACTATCATACACCATCTTTCTAACCTTCACAACGAATGCACTCAGCAAATAACCAGATTGAAGAAATCCATAGCAGTTGTTCAGCTAGGGAGGGATAGGGCCAACGTGAAGAGTCAAGTCTGCCTGACTTAAAATGTGAGCGCTGCTCAGTGCATGCAAAGAAATACAAGGCACCGAAGGGCCAACCTTTGGGTCTTTGCAGTGAAAAAGAGTAGATAATAAGCACACATCAAAGATTATGTTTAATGTAAAAATTCCAAGTTGGAGCTAAAGCTACAGCTCAGTAATGAGTACCTTTGTAGCATGAGTTTAATCCCTAGACAGACAGACAGACAGGACAGATACACACACATATACACACACACAGAGAGAGAGAGAGAGAGAGAGAGAGAGAGAGACAGAGAGACAGAGAGACAGAGACAGAGAGACTGAACTGCAGCCCTGTTGAGCTGAGGAATAGTGAAGAGAGTGGGGCAGTTAGGTAATGACTGAAAAGGAAGAGTTTTAAATGAGGAGCAGGCTTCTCTGCATTGGGAAAGGGGAGAGCACACTAAGCCATAAGCATGCCGGCACAAAAGCTTAGCTCAGCACAGAGCTTAGCCACCAACCCTTTATGTAAAGGGACAGATAATAACTATTGCAGGCTCTGGGGATCATAAGCTGTCTGTGACAGATACTCTGTGTACATTATGTGCTGTCGTTGGATCACAGACACAGCCGTGGATGTTACCAAACAAACTGGCATAGCTGTGGCTAAGGTTTAAATGTCCAAACTTCATTCCCAGTGTAGTTGTATTGAGTTAGGCATGGTGGCACATGCCTGTAACCAGAACTTGACAAAGGGCTGAAGCAAAGGGGCACCACTTCAAAGCCAGTGCAAACTAATAACCAGAGCCTGTCTCAAAAACCAAACAAAAGGTTATAAATGTTACAAATACACCATAGACTTGGAATCTAATTAGAGGCCTAGTTGATTACATTATTGATAGTGATTGATAGTGACCCGGAGATGAACGAAACAAGAGATAACACCAAGACCAAGGGAAAAGGTTCCTCCATGGATGATCACTAGTATTCAATTACAAATACAAAAGAGAGAGAGAGAGAGAGAGAGAGAGAGAGAAACATAAATATGCTAAGCTAACTCCTTTGTCTTAAACAAAGCATATGCTTTATTTTCATCTGTCTTGTGCTTGTGAGTGTTTTGGTCACATGTGAGTCTGTGTACTACATGTGTGCCTTGTGTCTATGGAAGTAAGGAGAGTGCACTGAATCCCCCTGGGAATGGAGATAGAGATGGCCTCTGTAAGCCAGCATATAGGTTCTAGGATTCAAACTCAGGTCCATTGCAAGAACAAGTGCTCTTAACCACTGAACCACCTCTCCATCCCACCATGTATATACTTAAAGTCTGAGTGTTCCTGCATCCCAGGAATAATGCTATAATTGGACCCTATGGGTTGCCACACTTGATACTGCAAATGTGCATTGTCCAGCTCCAGTGTCAATTTAGCTGACCTGAAACTCACTGTGTAACCCAGGCTGGTTTTGAATTCACATAAATCCTCCTGCCTCCACCCCTGGGTGCTAGGATTACAGATATCCACCGACATACCTGGCTTTGAGTGATTCCTCACACTTACATACCCAGACTTGAACTTGCCCAGGAGCACACGCAGAGGCCAGAGTTTGCCTTCCACTATCCTCTTCCACTGCTCTTTACCGTGTTTTTTGAGACTGACTCTTTCACTAAACCTAAAGCTTGTTATTTGGGCTAGATTGTCTAGCTAGCAAGCCACAGAATCCCCCTGTCTCCACCTATCTTCCCTTGCCAGCACTAGAATTACAGATGCACACGCCCACACCCAAATTCTACCTAGGTGCTGGGGATCTGAATTCTGGTCCTTGGGCTTGCACTGCAGGTATCTTACCAAATGAACCATGTCCTCAGCCAAAAATGTAAGTCTTTAAATGAGGATTATGCAGGGATCAGGCTGTGCCATGCCCAAAGATATTCTACGTTGTGTAAAACAGTGATTTTTTTTTTTTTATCCAGGCTGTGCCTTGCCCTGAGAGATTCCATCCTACAAGCAGCAGTTGACTCTATTTTGAAGATGTGGGACAACTGCACCTGAGTGGACATGTGAACAGTACCATCTGTCTGGCACCACCCACATGGCACACACTGATATATGACTTAGTCTTGGAAGTAGAATGTTCCCTATAAACTTATCTGTGTGAGATGAGATTTTAGGGACAAATGTATGTATTAAAAGCCCAAGAACTCAACATGACTTTTCTTCCCACAGTCCCCCGTGCTTGTCCTTTCCAGCTTGAGCATGGCAGAATGGCTCCTGCAATGGGTGGCAGAAGGGTCATTCTGCCATCAACGAGGTGGTGACTGGAGAAGACAGCATCAACATTCACAAGCACATCCATGGAGTGGACTTCAAGAAGAAGACTGCTCCTCGGGCACTCAAAGAAATCTGGAAATTTGCCATGAAAGAGAAGGAAACTCCAGATGTGCACATTGACACCAGGCTCAATAAAGCCGTGTGGGCAAAGAGAATAAGGAATGTACTGTATCGCATCTAAGTATGTTTGTCCAGAAATCGTAACGAGGATGAGGATTCACCAAACAAGCTCTACACACTGGTAACTTACATGCCTGTTACCACATCAGGAAAAAAAAAATCCATAGATGTTATCTATGCAGATGATAACCAACCTGTTGAATGTCAAATAAAGTTGAAAAAAAAAAAGCCCAAGAACTTACTGGACACGCCAAACCAAGGAAAGTGTGTGACTATCTCATCTGGACCCAATAAAGGAGTGAACTGATAGCATCGTGGTGGCAATGGCACCCACTCACCTGTCGTTTGACCACCTTGTGTGTGTAGCATGGGGCAGACAGGCAGAGACCTCTCAACTACTCAGGGGCTTCAACTTGACCTGGACCCACTTTGATGTAGCCTATTCACATTGCTGCCCACCTATCTTGACCTTCCATCTGTCTGAGAGGCACTCATCCAAACCTGCTTCTGCTCTTTGCTTCACTTTGCTCCTGAAGCTCAACTCTTACCCTAACACCTAACCTTATGGCCAGCAGCTAGCAGCTTCTCTAGCTCTTTCTGCTGCCCAGCTGGGTTCATTGTCTTATCAAGACTCCATCATCCTTATCAGTTTCTGAACTTTGGTCTCAGGCCTTTTGTAACTCTTTGCCTCCTAACTCTTTGTGACCTTTCTATAACCGATAGATAGATAGATAGGTAGGTAGATAGATAGATAGATAGATAGATAGATAGTTAGATACACACACAGAGATACATAGGTAGATGCATAGATATAAATTAATCATCTGAGAGTCACTATTAGTAATTAAGATTAAAATAAAAGGGTCATCAAGAGGGCTCAGCAGGTAAAGGCACTTGCTGCCAAGCCTGATGACCTGAGTTCAATCCCTGGGCCCCACATGATAGACGGAGAGAACCGACTTCCTGCAAGTTTCCTGCTGACCTGGATGTGTACATGGACAAGTATGCACATGCACACATATCACATTTTAATAAATAAAGATATTATGAGAAATTTTAAAATATTGGAATAAAAGATTCTGTATTCATGTATTCAACGCTATTGAAAGCAGGACTATCTGGCAAATTACTACCATTAACCATCATACCTTTTTAATTTTATTGTTTATCAATAAATTCCGAAGTTGTATATGTTCTGTGCTTCTGGCATACAGTGCTCACAGTTATTTCAAACTGATTATTTCGTGAAGTAGCAGATACAAAGTGCTGTGAAAGTAGCAGACGTGACTTGTGTGTGAGGGGAAGTCGCAGCCATAGGTGTGGAGATCTGGCTGTGTTTTGCTCTAAGTTACTCCTCATTGTAGAAGTCAGAAGCTCCTAGGCTATGCCTCATCCTAAGTGACTCCATTTTTAATAGCTGTGCAAGTAGGAAGCAGAATGACTCGGCACCTAGTTTTACATGTGAACAATCACCATCTGCCCACACAGACCATGAGACACAGGCTGACGATTTATTGATGCCAATGAAACATCACCACCTGTGAACTCACCCATTTACATCAGGCATACATGGACACAACAACAAAAAAAAATGTTATGAAGCACCAGGCCTGTGAGCTCATCACCAGAATCACCAGACAAACAAATAATGTAATGTCCTTATGTGAATCATATAAAAGGAAAAGTGCCTAACACTATAGGGTACATTGCTTCCCCCACACAACAGGTGTGCCTTCCGGAGCATGCGTCATAGGAGTCACGGATCACAGACTCCCAATTTTATCTCTGGGCCTTCAGCTGAGCCTATCATGGCCCTCTGGAACTGTCATTTGTGCAGATCCACTGTGCTTTGACAGTCTTTACCCTGAAGACTATGTGTCTAGATTGGTTGTGTTGATGGCTAATCCCCTGCAGTAACTCTCCTTTTGTATGTATCAGCTCTCTGCTACCTTAGGTGATGCTCCTTTGGACTCTGTAGCCATTTTAACCATGATGTAATCTATATATCCTGGTGTGACCTGTAAACTGGTGTTCCTGGGAACTGAGAGCTAATAATCAAGATTGGAAGATACTGAAAGAATCCATGTTTGCTAGTGGTCACAAGTGTCAGGTGAAATTAAAAATAGTGACTTAAAGATGATGAAATTGGCATATTTTGTGCATATATCAGTAAATCCCGACACTGGAAAGGTATAATCATGTCCTCTATATGATTGACACAGCTCCCTAGAGACAAAAGGAAATCTCTGTTTGTACACACATCTCCATGCCCTTGCCAAGAAAAGGAGTTCTAAATCTCAAGAGACAGGCCCCAATTATATCTGTAATAATCCTGTGTTTGCTTTTTTGTTTTGTTTTGTTTTTTTGTTTTTTCGAGACAGGGTTTCTCTGTGTAGCCCTGGCTGTCCTGGAACTCACCCTGTAGACCAGGCTGGCCTCGAGGTCAGAAATCCACCTGTCTCTGCCTCCCAAGTGCTGGGATTAAAGGCGTGTGCCACCACTGCCCAGCTCCAAAGCAACTTTTAAAAGAAGGCATTTACTTGAGGGCTTGCTTACTGTTCCATAGGTTTGATATGCTATTATTAGGATGGAGAGCATAGCGCCACAAAGGCAGACATGATGCTGGAGAAATATCTGAGAGCTCTACATCCTGATCCACAAGTTGCAGGCCTGGCATGGCCTTTTGAAACCCCAAAGCCCACCTCCAATGACACACCTACTCCAACAAGGCCACATCTCCCAATTCTTCCCACACAGTTCTATTAACTGAGGACCAAACATTCTAACATATAAGCCTATGGGGGACATTCTCATCCAGATAACCACCCCTACCTAATTTGCTTTTTTAAACTCTGATTTAGCTGAGAAAGTTATTGCAAACTGAACTCCAAGCCACCTCTATGACAATTCCTCATTCCCTGGGGAATCTAGCATGTACACACAACATGTGCATGTTAGTTACTGTGATAGTTTGTATGTCCTTGGCCCAGCATGTGGCCCTGTTGGAGTAGGTGTATCATTGTGGGTCTGGGCTTTAAGACCTTCATCCTAGCTTCCTGGAAGCCAGTATTCTGCTAGCAGCCTTCAGATGAAGATGTAGAACTCTCAGTTCCTCCTGCACCATGCCTGCCTGGATGCTGCCATGCTCCTGTCTTGATGATAATGGACTGAATCTCTGAACCTGTAAGCCAGCCCCAATTAAATGTTGTCCTTATAAGAGTTGCCTTGGTCATGGTGTCTGTTCACAGCAGTAAAACACTGACTAAGACAGAAGTTGGTACCAGGGACTAGTGTATTGCTATGATAAGCTTGACCATGCTTTTGTTTTGGAAGAATATGAATTTTGGGACTTTGGCTTTGGAAAGCAGTGAAATGCTTTAAATGGGGCTTAATGGGATATCCTAGTAGGAATATGGAAGCCTTTGTTACTGAGAGTGATGTGAATTGTGCAGACCTGGTCCAAGAGATTTCAGTGGAGAAGAATTTTAGTATGTGGCCTAGAGACTGTTTTTGTGGTATTTTGGTGAAGAATGTGGCTACTTTTTGCCCTTGTCTGAAGAGCCTGTCTGAAACTAAGGTGAGGATAATCAGATTAATTGCATTGACAAAGGAAGTCTCAAAAAAGCTCATCAGAGACCTTGTTCTCTGGTTAAGTCTTATGAAGAGCATTTTGAACAAGCATAGCAAGCTTAGAAAGGAAAAATATAAAATATATGGTTAAGTATTAAAGGGGCACCAGGAAATGAAATGAAGCTGAACCCTGTGTTCTAGGAGATAACAGATTAAAGGAGTGGGACTTTGGGGCAAGATCTTACCCAGCTAAGTTTAGATCCAGGCATGGTGCAGGAGGCGCTGAGAGTTCTACATCTTCATCTGAAGGATGCTAGAATACTGGCTTCCAGGAAGCTAGGATGAGGGTCTTAAAGCCCAGACCCACAGTGACACACATACTCCAACAGGGCCACACCTTCTAATAGTGCCACTCCCTGGGCTGAGCACATACAAACCATCACAGTTACCTGTCATTTGTTCTTCTGCCCTTTAACGTGTCTTTTGTTACAGGAGTTTCAGCCATGAATTTAGAAGAGTATTGGCAAAATTATTTCCTGTTCCCTACAAGTCCCTGTGGCTGACCAAGAAGTGAGAGAGAACAAAATGTCCAGGCACGATAAAGTCAAGCCTGATCTTCATCTTTGGATACAATGTTCCCAGCAGCTGAATTTCAAATACCTTGAAAAAAGAGAGAAGAGCAGGGAAAAAGCTTGTCTCCTCCAAGCCCAGGGGCTGAGTGAGAAAGTAAAACAATGGCTTCTCACATTTCTCAGGGTTCCCAGGATGGTGGTTTGCTTGCTGTGTTTAGGGAGTTATCATAAGAAACACAATTACCCAAGGGAAATTATTAAACTTGGAGCAATTGTGTTCCCTGAGATGTGTCAGGGGGAAAGTGGTATGTGCTCTTTATGGCACAGAAGAGGAGCTACCTTCGGGGTTTCCAATGGAGAAGCCGGCATTTGTTGCTGTTGGGCTGCAGTCTGGGACCATGCAGGCTGGTTGCTATAGGCTTCTATAAGATGACTCAAGGGCCACAAAGGATGCCTTGATTTTTAAAATAAGGTTGAAGTTCTGGCCTAATAATTCAGACTTTCTCTTTAACATTATCCCTGAGAAGGCAACATCTTCAATAACCAAAGCCCAGGGACAGGAACAAATAATAGCCCCTTCCATTTTTCCTTTGGAGTTAACAGTAAATAACAGATAGGGCCGTGCTATTATTTAGACCTTAAAAGGCCTTTACCAGTGTTGTAAATGCTTGTCATTACAAAGAAGTGTTACAAGGAAGTGGAAACTTTCAAGGCAGAGAAAAAAATTAATTTAATTAAATTTTTAAAAAGCCAGACACCCCTTCCGGTCTGGGCCCGACCACTGAGCAGATCCAGGGCAGCTGCTCTGAACCCAATCTCACAAAACCCAAAGGAAGTGGGCCTCCCAGGAGCTCTAACCCAGGGAGCATCTTAGGTAAGGAGACAGCAAACCCCGCCCCCCAAACAGGGAGTAACTGGGACCCACTAGGACCCAGGAATTCACTCCTGGCCCAGAGCACTGGTTCCTTCCGGTCTAGGCCCGAGCACTGAGCAGATCTTGGGCCCCAGCTCTAACCCTAGTAGTAACACCAACCCCACACAGTTCTGAAATAACCAAGATAATAGGAAAGACAGGCTCCAGTCAGGGCAGGTAGCACTAAGAAGATCCAGATGGCGAAAGGCAAGCACAAGAACATAAGCATCAGCAACCCAGGGTACTTGGCATCATTAGAACCTAGTTCTCCCACACTAGAAAGTCCTGACTTCCCCATATCACCTGAAAAGAAAGATTCAGATTTAAAATCACTTCTAATGATGATGATAGAGGATTTTAAGAAGGACATAAATAACACTCTCAAAGAATTTGAGGAGAACACAGATAAACAGGTAGAAGCCTTAAAGAGGAAACACAAAAATCCCTTAAAGAATTACAAGAGAAAAAACCAAACAGGTGAAGGAATTGAACAAATCCATCCAGGACATTAAAATGGAAGTAGAAACAATAAAGAAATCACAAAGGGAGACTACCCTGGAGATGGAAAACCTAGGAAAAAAAATCAGGAGTCATAGATGCAAGCATCACCAACAGAATACAAGAGATCGAAAAGAGAATCTCAGGTGCAGAAGATACCATAGAAAATATTGGCACAGCTGTCAAAGAAAACACAAAATGCAAAAAGTTCTTAACACAAAACATCCAGGAAATCCAGGACACAATGAGAAGACCAAACCTAAGGATAATAGGTATAGATGAGAGTGAAGATTCCCAACTTAAAGGGCCAATAAATATCTTCAACAAAATTATAGAAGAAAACTTCCCTAACCTAAAGAATGAGAAGTCCATAAACATACAAGAAACCTACAGAACACCAAATAGACTAGATCAGAAAAGAAATACCTCCCGTCACATAATAATAAAAACACCAAATGCACAAAACAAAGAAATAATATTAAATGCAGTAAGGGAAAAAGGCCAAGTAACATATAAAGGCAGACCTATCAGAATTACACCAGACTTCTCACCAGATTCTATAAAAGTGAGAAGATCCTAGACAGATGTCATACAGACCCTAAGAGAACATAAATGTGTGCCCAGGCTACAATACCCAGCAAAACTCTCAATTACCATAGATGGAGAAACCAAGATATTCCATGACAAAACCAAATTTACACAATATCTTTCCACAAACCCGGCATTACAAAGGATATTAGAGGGAAAGCTCCAATACAAGGAGGGAAATTATACCCTAGACAGAGCAAGAAAGTAATCCTCTTCCAACAAATCCAAAAGATGATAGCCACACAAAGATAATTCTACCTCTAATAACAAAATAACAGGAAGTAACAATCACTGTTCCTTAATATCTCTTAACATCAATGGACTCAATTCCCCAATAAAAAGACATAGGCTAATGGACTGGATATGTAAACAAGTCCCAGCATTTTGCTGCATACAGGAAACCCACCTCAGTGACAAAGACAGACACAACCTTAAATAAAAGGCTGGAAAACAATTTTTCAAGCAAATGGTCCTAAGAAACAAGCTGGAGTAGCCATTCTAAAGCCTCCAGCCGGAGAACACAAAGGGAGGGACTCATGGCTCCACCTGTATAAGTAGTTGAGGGTGGCCTTGTCAGGCATCAGTGGAAGTGGAGGGCCTTGGTACCTAATAGTTTGAATTCCCTAGTGTTAGGGAATTTGAGAGCAGGGAGGCAGGAATGGGAGGATGGTGGGAACACACCCTCATAGAAACTCCCAGAATTATATGGATTAGATATGATAGAAACAGGCCACCAGAAGACTAGATTCCAGAATTCAAACAAAAAAATATCTCAATACGGGGCTGGTGAGATGGCTCAGTGTTAAGAGCACTGATTGCTCTTCCAGAGGTCATGAGTTCAAATCCCAGCAACCACATGGTGGCTCACAACCATCTGTAATGATATCTGATACCCTCTTGTGGGGTGTCTGAAGACAGCTACAGTGTACATCTAATAAATAAATAAAAAAATATCTCAATACTAAAATTTGTTTTGAGAATTGTATATTGCAGAATACACAACCTTGCTGTATCTACTCATCAAGCAAGCTGAGCAGATCTGCTCGAACCTCTGATGTCCTGGAATCTCAGCTGAATGCAGTGAAGACACAGACGTCAGAGGCTTATCAATTTACTCTCCCCCCACCCCGTCCCTCTTCTAATATCTCAACATCCGTAATCAGCTTGAAGAAGTTAATGAAGAGTTGGTGCCCCATTCCCTGGGCTTGGGGACTGAGGTGGTTAATATTGGGCTGTCTTTCTAGGGAAAAGTAGTGGTTTTGTTGGAGCAGGGAGGAATAGCTAGGATTTATTGCATAGCCATAACCTATTGGTAGAAATCTGTATAATTGTTATTAAGCTGAAGTTATAATTTCTTAAATGGTACAAAAGTTACTTTGATTTAAAATTTAAGGTTTTCATTGGTACGAGTTTCTTATTGATATAGAAGTGAGATTACTACTGTTACTCTCATAGGCATTGTGCCTATATAACACATTTAGGAATACAAGGCTTAGGCCCAGTCCTTCATTAACTTTTTTAACTAATTTGAGATGGTTAGCTTGTGAGTTAAGGGCCTATAGCAAATTCATGGCTCTGAGTTTATTGTTAGGGTGTTTTCTATTTTTTATTTAGAAATAGCTGAGAGGAGTTAACAAACAACAGTCCAGAATGCCTTACATGGAGAGTTGGTTTTCAAAACATCAGAAGTCCACAGAATTGACATTACAAACATTTCTGCATTAAGGTTCATTTTGATTAGAGACCTGTCTGCTCCTGACAGCTTCCTGTCTTGGATTCTAAGAAGAAATTGAGTGTCTTTGGAGTTACTCCAGTTGTGGTGAGACAGCCACTAGGCAAGAATTGCCTCTTTTCATCTACAGACAAATTACTGTCCTGAAAAGGACACACTTGTGGAATAGTCGACTGATTATATCTGCCAAGACAGAGAAATCAGCCCTAATAATTCTGCATCACTAGGTCTGTCAGATGATCCTGGGCCAGAAGGCTGAAGATCGAATGCTCCAACGTTTTGTAGTATAGGGACTGTCCAGGTGTTCAACGGTCTCTATAATTTGGCTAAGTTTTAGAAACTATACTTTGTGCTTCCCATAATTTCAGTTAATTCAGTCATTCTGGATTTCTGATGGGGTTGAAGACTTATAGTCTTATAGCCAATCCCAGCTATTCACTTTGAGAGAAAAGACTTGAGAGGATGGTTTTCAGCTGACATTCATTCTAAAGCCAAGAAAAAAGCCAGGTTCAGAACTAAGTCTTTTAGTTAGGAGAGATGAAAGAGGTTCTGGTTAGTCAGCAAAATGATGGACTGGGTATTAGGTCTATCTTGTACCTTACTGATATAAATTGGTATAGTTATGCTCTAATGCTCTAATTGTATTTTGAGAGAAAAGTTTTATTTTAACAGGAAGGGTGATATGTAGGAGGAGCTAAGGTGGGAGGAGTAAGGAGAGGAGGAGGAGGAGAGGAGGAGCTAGGAGACGAGAGAGAGGGTGGGGTGGGGTGGGGGAGGGGAACATGGAGGCAGATGTTCGAGTGTTTCCACCAGTCAAAGATAGTTGGTATATCTAGGTTGGGTATTGGGTTACACTTCTGATTGTATGGGCATCTTGTTATTGAGCATTATCAAACTTATAAAGCCTTTGATTAACATTTTAAAAAAAAGTTACTAATAAAAAAAATAAAATTAAAAAAAAAAAAAGCCAGACACCAGACACCACAGGCCTATCAGGAAGATTGTTCAAGTTCAAGAGTTCAAGGCCAGCATGGGCTACATAGTGAGAGTCTATCCTAAAACAAAACAAAACACATATATAAGAAGTGGGGACTGACGGAAGTTATTAGGTCACTGGGATGTGTCCTCAAAGGGACTTGTGGAATATTTACTTCATCCTTTTCTCATCTCTGTCCCGGATGTGAGGTGAGGAATGTCACATGGAACCACCACTGTGTTGCCCTGCCACACTGAGGTGATGGAGCTAAGCAACCACAGGCCGAGACTGCCAAAGCCAAAATCAACATTTTCTTATCCTAAGTTAACTGTCTCAGGTAGGGAAAGGCAGCTAACACTAGTGACAGCACAGAGTGTGGCATGGCCTCCCAGAAGTGAGGCATTTCTAGAATTGATTATACTGGAACAAATCATAAATCCTTCAAGTTCATCTCCAGATGGTATGGTAGACACATGCTGAGGCTGAGTGGAGCCTATGTTATTGGCTCTTGAGACACTACCCCATCTCTGGTGTTGGCTTTCCTATACCTCGGGAGCCAGTGTGTTAAACCCACAAGCAACATGGTCAGAAGGCAGACCTATGCGTCCTTTACCACACTAAATTCCCCCCACCAAACAGCCCACCTCACAAAGCTTTCAGTTCAATACTTTAACAAAGGTGTCTTTGATGCCACTGTCCCAAGAACACTGCTTTAGTAACACCTGCATAGAACACTTACGTCGTGTCAGGGACAGTACTGAGCAACGTACACTTACTCTTTCTACTGTTCTCAGAAAACACACAAAACAGGGTCTATTTCTATCTCGTTCTGTGAATGAGGAAACAGGGAATATGGAAGTCAATTATCATGTAGAGTAGAGTATGCCTGGTGGGGGAGGAAAGGGAGAGAGAGAAGGAGGGAGAGGGAGAGGAAGAAGGAGAGAGGGGGAGAGAAAGAAAGCAAGCATGTTAGAAGATTAAAATCATTGTATACAGGTGATAGTACAAACCTACAATTCTATCACTTAGGAGGCAGAGGAGGAGGTAGAAGAGGATAAGAACTAGGCCCCAGAGGACTTTAGAAATTATTTAATCATTTAGCTTGAGCTTTTCTTTCCTACAGATGAAACACCTGAGAGACCAGGTCACATGCTCATGACAGGACCGCCCGGAAGCAGCTGTGAGTTACCATATGCCCTTGAAGCCTCTGTTCTCTGAGTCTGAGCTTTTCATGATCTGAAGCTATGTGCCATTCTCAGGTATCCTGTACAACCAAATAGGATTTAATTTTGAAAAATAACAATAAGGTGTGTTCTGTCTGCATCAGATTGGTAAGGTCAAACAATAGCTCAGGAACGGCAGAAGCCTTAACCGGCTCAGGAGCTTAGTTACGCCTGTGGTTCTCTGAGCGTTTCAGAAAACACATCTAAATATAGATTTGTCCACAGCTCTCCCAGAAGAGATTGGTAACTCCAAAATGTCACTCCTCTCACCTTTGAGAAACACAGCTCTGCCTGTCTACCTGGGGACTGTGCATGACCCTCCCTTTCTTGCCCTGAGGAGAGAGGACTTCCTTCTTGTATAGGGGAGAAGAGTGCCTCTCACCAGGCAGAAAAGCCCTTTCCTAGGAACTTGAACAAAACCTGCTTTCTCTAAAGCAGGCTGACATCAAGAAGGAGGGAGCTGGTCTTTTGTTGCTTTTATGTTCTGAGCATGAACAAAATGGAACAAGGTACAAAATCCCCAGAAGTAGCATGCACCTCCCTCTGCCATTTCCTGCCTCTTCAGAATGATATCAGGTGGGCTGGGGATGTGGTTCAGCAGTGGAGTGCTTGCCTGCTATGTGTAAGGCTCTGGGTTCAATCGCCAGCACACAGACACACATGCACACACACTCCCAGTGAGTGGGAGATGGCACTAGTAATACCACTAGTGACATAGATTTTTCCAGACACAAAACCCAGGGAGTTTCCCTGGCCTAGCCCTCCTGCTGGTAACTCTTTGTATGCTGAGCTTAGAGCCACTGCCAGCTAAGCTGGACTTTGAAGCAAGCCATAGTACTTCCAAGAATTGGGGAAACAGGGAAAGAACTCGATTTACTGTGGGAGGATTCTGCATCCTGCAAGCCAGGTCTTGCCAGAATCACTTGGCTGCTGGCTTCTTGCCAAAGCCACGAAGCGCTTAAGGTCCACAGACGCTTAATGTCTTAGAGGTGTTTTCAGTTTTTTTTTTTTTTATCTTATTCATACATTCAGACATGGATTCAGTAGATAATTAATTCTTACCCCACAGGCAGCTTTCTCTGATTAGAAACGCCATCTTAAGGCCTAGGCATGTGAGTCAGTGGTGGGAGACCTGCTTGGCAGGCACAAAACCTGGGACCATTCTCCAGGACCCCTCTAGCATAATACTGTGTGCGTGTGTGCGTGTCTGCGTGTCTGTGCGTGTCTGCGTGTCTGTGTGTGTCTGCGTGTCTGTGTGTGTCTGTGTGTGTCTGTGTGTGTCTGTGTGTGTGTGTGTGTGTGTGTGTGTGTAAAGAGTACAGTGGTCCTTTGAAAATATGGCTTTTCAAAGGCACAGTGGTTCCCAGAAACAGAAAATATCCTCACACACAGAGACCTGTGATTTTGATCAGGAGCAGAGAGGGTAGCAGGGCATGCATGCATGACAGAATAGACATGTCTGTATGTTATGTACACTTTGCCCTCAGCCTTTACACATGGTGTGGTAGCATGGTCATAGCACTTACTGAGCACCCTTGTGCCTAGCTGCATGATGCATTCCTGGGGAACATAAAAGCCATCCCAGTATAAATACAAACCTCTAAACAGAACAAGATCTGTGCTACTTGCTTCCTCAGCAAAAACAAGCAAAATAAACAAAATCGGGAGGCACTGAAGAGACGCACATCTTCTGTGCTTTCAAGGCCATTGCAGTGCCAGTAGACACAGGAAATCCTGCTGTCTAAACCACACAGTGCTTGTAATCCTTCTCAATCTGAACAGATAACAGCAACCTATCACTGAGTTCCCATCAAGGCCAGACGAAGCCTGAGGCCTCCCCAGCCCTGTGTTCTGTTCCATTCTGTGAGTAGTTGCTGGCGGAGGTGGGGGGTAAAAATGTAACCAGCCGAAACACCTCCTCTTTCCAGCTCTGAGTTACTGATAGAGTTCTACAGAACTTCAAGAAAGGATGGGATGGCCCAAAGGGCTGTAGCGTCAGAAGCCACAGAGGAAGGCACTTTTAGCTGGTTCCTGATAAACTGATCGAGATTGGGTGGGGTGGGTAAACTGAGATCAGAGGCTTGCTGTGGAGAAGGCAGCCCATTCGCTGAGAACAGATGCTTTTCAAAGGCCTTGTTGCTTTTTCCTCTTCCATTAAAAAATTATTTCTCTCTCTTCTACTCTCATTAAATATAATCATTATGCAGACTTTAGAGCCATTACAGACAGTTATGCTTAATGTTCAGGTAAAAAGCACCCATCTAACATGCAAGCAGAGTCCAGCTTGGATCCCAGCCCAAACCTTGGGCTGTGGTGCTGTCCTGGTAGCACTGAAGACCCATTAAGGGAAAGCTGTTACCTCCTTCCTAACCAAAGTGACAGAATCTACATCTCAATGAAGACACATCAGAGTCTCTTCCCTTCATAGTTAAATCCACCTGTCTTAAGGGACCACTCATCAGGAGGGTAGATTCACCTAACACTATGCTAAAGAGATGAGAGGAATAGTCAATTTTTTATCAAAAAATCTCTTATTTTTTGAGATTATAGTATAATTACATCATTTCCTTTTCCCTTCCTCCAAACCCTCCCATATGTACCTCCTGGCTCTCTTTCAAATCCATTCCATACGGTTTGAGAAAAAAGCATTCTTCTCTCTTTCTCTCTTAAAAGAGTCTCATACACTCCAGCTTGGCCTCAAACTCAATGATGTGGCCCAAGATGACCTTGATTCTCTGATCCTTCTTGCCTTCAACTCTCAGCTCTAGGATCGCTGCTTTTGCCACCATACCCAGTCTATACATTGCTGGGGATTGAACCCAGGCTTTCTGAATGGACATTGGCCCTGGGCTCCTTGAGTGTGATTGGTTCTCACATGGAAATGTAATTGCACATCAGACAGGATGAGAGAGAAAATCTTCTTACTGGGAAAATATCTATGTATTTAATATATATATATATATATTTCTTTTTAATGTCTTTTTGTTTTTTTCGAGACAGGGTTTCTCTGTGTAGCCCTGGCTGTCCTGGATCTCACTCTGTAGACCAGGCTGGCCTAGAACTCAGAAATCCACCTGCCTCTGCCACCCAAGTGCTGGGATTAAAGGCGTGTGCCACCACTGCCCAGCTACTGGGAAAATATCTTAATACCTTGTTGTTGTTTCCCCCTAAACAGGATCTCATAGAGTATAAATTGGCCTCTAACTCATTCTTCAACAGCCAAGACCGGCCTTGAACTGCTGATTCTCCTGGCTTTGCTTTCCAAGTGCTGTGATTACAAGTGTCGGTCACCATGCCCAAGAGCTTGTACATGCTAGGCAAGTAGGTGCTCTACAGTCCCTCCCTTACTAGATTTTCTGGCTGCTCTACAAATTAAATAGGTATAAGGCATATTAGCAGAGACTTTAAAACATCTTAATGACCTACATATACATAAAAGTCCCCGTAAACTTCAGAAGGTCAGAAGATTGAAGCTGATATAGCATCCTGAGCTACAGAGAGGACTGGGGTGGCTGGCTTGTAATCCCAGCATGACAGAGACAGGGGCAGAAGAATTACAAATTCATTGCTTGCCTAGGCCTGGGGTAGTAGGGCCACAAGTTATGGGAGAGGGAGGAGAAGAAATGTGTGGTAAAGGTAAGATAAAGGTTGTCTTATTGCCAGGCAGTAGTGGCGCATGCATTTAATCCCAGCACTTGGGAGGCAGAGACAGGTGGATTTCTGAGTTCAAGGCCAGCCTGGTCTACAGAGTAAGTTCCAGGACAGCCAGGGCTATACAGAGAAATCCTGTCTCGAACCCCCCCCCCCCCCCGCAAAAAAAGACCTTCTTGTTTCTACCTCC
>NW_021604736.1:912000-925577 GCF_004785775.1 Grammomys surdaster | reverse complement strand
CTAGCTAGTGATACAAAGTGAGATCTCTCTCTCAAGAAAAAAAAGAATATTGCAGGAATTAGAGAGTTGGACTGATGGCTCAGTGATTCCAGAGGACCCAGATTCAATTCCCAGCACCCACATGGCAACTTACAACTGTCAGCCATAGCTCTCCTCTCCCAGGATCTAACTCCCTCTTCTGGCCTCCAAGGACACTGCTCACTCATAGTATACAGCAATTCATGTGACTAAAACACCCATACACACAAAATTGTAGAGGAATTTTAACCCAGCAAGATGGCTGCTCTGGCAAGGGATTGTATCCAAAGATATGATCCAGCTGGAATACAGACATATCCTGGATTATAGTATGATCTGGCTGGAATACAGACACACCCTTAGTATACACCCTTAGTACATACCTTCCATCTCTAACAATGAAGGCAAGGTTAGTTTGTAGAAGGACACAGCCATGTTTGAAAGTGACATCTATTCTAAAGGGGCAGACAAAATGACAAATCAGAGAAAGATTTGACAGAGTGAGTCAGAGATAGGATATGCTCAACTCACATGAGAACAACAGAGGAAGAGAGGCTACTTAAGTACAGTGAGAGAGGAAAAAAATGTGTGTGTTGTGATGTGTAGTGTGTCTGTGTGTGTGTGTGTGTGTGTGTGTGTGTGTGTGTGTGTGTTTGGCAGTTTTGCCAGCAAAGTTTTACAGAGACAGCTTACCGAGAGAACAAACTAGACATGGGTGGAGACAGAACAAGCCAGAGAATGAGAAGGAGCACAAGATTAGAACAGATTGTCAGAGTTAGTATGAGGCCAGGCAGAGCATTTCAGTCAGAAGCCAAGGGAAGCCGGATTGAATCAGTCATCTAGGAAGATTGGATTGTAGAGAGGATAGAAGCTTCCAGGGCTAAGCCTGGGGATAGTTAGAATAGAGAAGGGAATGTTCCAGGCTCAGTCCAAGCCGTGTATTCACATAGCTTGGATACAGCTCTCATCTCATGACTTCATATGAGGAAGTAAAAGTGACATTTACACAATATAATAATTTTTTAAATATTTTAAATAGTTGCTTAAGAGGTTAGGGATGTGGCTTAGTCAGTAGAATGCTATACCTTTTAGGACTGTCTACCCAGGGGTGGCATGTCCTGCAATGGGCCGTGCCCTTCTATATCAACCTTTAACATGCCACAGAGACATGTCCACAAGACAGTCTGATAGAGGGTTTTCTCACTGAGGTTTCATTTTTTCCTGATGACTCCAGCTTATGTCAAATTGACATAGAACTAATTAGTGCAGGAGACCTAGAAAACAGGAAATGTGGAGAGAGGGGCATGGGTCAGTGATGGAATATATGCATAGATGTGATCCTGGGTTTAATCCCCAGCATCACAAAAATACAAAAAGGTCACGGGGTTGAATTTTGAATAACCTTCCATACAGAGAGGGGGAGAAGGCAATGGACAAGTTCTAGACAATCTTATCAGATGTTAGGGTTTACATTCTCAATATCTCCCCAAAGCTCTTCTTCTGAGATTGGCCTTAGGAAAGTAAGTGGCTCATGGGGACTTTGACCTCATGAATAATTTAATCTATTTATAGATCCATTGCTTAATAGGTTTCCTGTGGACGGCTTTGATTTTAAAACAAGCTCTCTCTGCTCCCTGACCTCCAAAAGAGAGCAGCTTTCCTCTGCTGCTTTATCACAGGCCTGATAGCAACAAGAAGTGACCTTGGACTAAAACCATGAGCCAGATACACTTTTGTTTCTTCTCATTGGTTTCAGTTTGTCACCGTGGCTCACTAACACAAGAAGGTGGCATAACACACTCTTTGGAGAAATGACTGAGCCTGGAGATCAGGTGGCACCTGAGAGGGTGTTCCTATGGACTCTACATGACATGTTGGATTTGCAGTCTCTTTCTCTGTGAATTGAGACTAGTCATCTGTAGCTAATGACATCTTAGCTCAGAGAATGTTTCTCCAGCTCAGCACATCAAAGTATATTTTGGGGTGTCATGTGCTGAGCCCCAACAATGAAAGTGGTGTGGAAACAACCCATTCTTTATTTATGTACTCAAGATTCAGTTTTTTTCTCTTTAATTTAATCTTATCTCAGCTTAGAAATAATTTAATTACATTTCTCCCTTCCTTCTCCTCCTTCAAATTCCTTCCCTTCCTCCTTCAAATTCATGACCTTTTTTTAAAAAACAAATTATTTGTATGCTGTGATGGTTTCTATATGCTCAACCAAGGGAGTGGCACTATTAGAGGGTGTGGCTCTGTTGGAATAGGTGTGGCCTTGTTGGAGTAGGTGTGTCACTGTGGGTGTGAGCTATAAAGCCCTCATCCTAGCAGTCTTCAGGTGAAGATGTACTACTCCCAGCTCCTCCTGCATCATGCCTGCCTGGTTGTTGCCATGTTCCTGCCTTGATGATAATGGACTGAACTTCTGAACCTGTAAGCTAGCCCCAGTTAAATGTTGTCCTTTATAAAAGTGGCCTTGGTCATGGTGTCTGTTCACAGCAGTGAAACTCTAACTAAGACTCATGCATATATGTATATACATATATATTTCTAAATATAACCCTGTTCAGTCTGTATACTGCTACCTGTTTTCAGGGCTAACTGTAAACCAAGTGGTGTGCTCTCCCTTGTAAGGTTTTTTTTTTTTTAATCTTATTTTTTATTCGGAGCACAGCACGAAAGTCCTTGTGCCCACAGATCTCCAAGAAGACCAGGAATGTTAAGCACACAGAATTGTCTTTCCAATAGGAAAGATGTAAAATCTGTTCTTCCATGCAGAAAGCTGAGAATTGGAAGCAATTTATAGCCCAGTGATCTGTGTCATTGGTTGAGCCAGGTCATATCGAGCTCCTACAACCGGGACCAGAAGTGGCTGTTAATCTAAATGACCTCTACACTATATGGCCAAGACCCTTGATTAGGCCCTTAAGATGGTACAGGTGGTGGCTATCTCTCTAACCCATCTTCTTGGGAAAAATTACATGTGCCCTGAGTCCAGTTTCTATGTAATTACATTCCCTTGTGGATCAGTGATTGTATTACACCAGGAAACTTTCCCCCAAATTATACTGTGATTAAATTTGTTGGGAACAAACCTCCAGGCATCAGATTACCCAAAGCTTGATCAAGGTTGATGAAGTCAATCTGAACCAAGTTTTCGTTCTCACCTCTTTGAAGTTTGCATCCCTGCCTGCCACACCTACAGGGTTCTCTCAATCTGTCTTGTTTTTGTTTGTTTGTTTGTTTGTTTGTTTACTGGTTTTTCAAAGCAGGATTTCTCTGTGTATCTCTTGCTGTCCTGTCACCTGCTCTGGCTGACTTCAAACTCAGAGAGCCCTCTGCCTCTCTGCCTCTCTGCCTCTCTGCCTCTCTGCCTCTCTGCCTCTCTGCCTCTCTGCCTCTCTGCCTCTCTGCCTCTCTGCCTCTCTCTCTGCCTCTCTGCCTCTCTGCCTCTCTGCCTCTCTGCCTCTCTGCCTCTCTGCCTCTCTGCCTCTCTGCCTCTCTGCCTCTCTGCCTCTCTGCCTCTGCCTCTGCCTCATGAGAGCTGGGATTAAAGTCACGCATCACTAGTACTCAGAAATTTTATTTATTTGTTGTGTGTGCATGTGTGCACAATGAGACGTGAAAGGCAGAGGGAAACTTGAAAGAATCGATTCTCTACTTCCACCATACCAGTTCTGGGGATTGAACTCAGTGTCAGGCTTGGTAGCAGGTGGCTTTACCCTCCAGAGCCATCTCCCTACTGGAGGTTCGATTTTTTAACTGCCATAAACATTTACTATGTTTGCAGATCACCGGTTGCAGCATCACCATAGAAGAGAGCTGGTAAGGCTAAAGAAAAGAAGAACAGGGCAGAGAGGTGTTTAATGGACCAGACTTCCCCCCCCCCCCCCCGAAGTCGTAAGTTTTTGAGAATAAGGATGATATCTCGTTTGTAGTTGGGTGGTAGGTGCATCACAGATGTACTGTGCTTGTTAAACAAGACTGAGAGAAGATGCATGTAGCATGAGGTTTTTCTAGCTTTTGCCCGCCCTCAGCCCCCATTCCCACTCACTTAGGAAACACACAACAGGTGATGTAGCAGTAGGGTGAAAGGGTAGTAGCCATCCTTCATCTGAGGATCCAAGATAGCTCCTGGGTGGGTGCTTGCCTGAGACTTTCGGGGAGCTCGAAGCAGTGCTGCCAAAACGACATGCTATACTTTTGATCCACCGACACTAGGGCTTTCTCTGGTTTGAGCTTCTATTCTGATGAAACATCTGTGATTATTGCCTTGTCCCAGCACAGACAGGACTGTATGACATTTCCCTGCACTCACTGTTAATTTCATGCACCGCTAGGTTTCCTGCTCTCCCTCATTTCCATTAGACTCTGCTTCCCCTCACCCCATCCTCCCTGAGATGCCAGAACACCACCAGGGAACACAGTGTGATCTGGTGACACGCTTAGGTGGAGGAAGCCATAACTGACTCCAGAGAGAACTCGTCTCTTAGCAACTGCCACTCTCAGTAAGACCGCTCTCTAGGTGAGGGAAATCAGCTCACTCTAGTACCCACTACCTCCCGGGACATTATGAATGCATTCTTCAGCCACCACCAAGCACAAAATGGCCACTGTGGTCTTGATGCAGCACACCAGGCAGCAGCCTGGGGGAGTTTCATGTCACTGCTTGGCCATCTTGCATGATTTATCACAAACACTAGAAAAGGAAAGATCGTCTGTCCCCAAATTTGACTTAGTCACACTGTGCCTCAGATCCTTTCTGTCATATGGAACCTTAAAAATATAGTGCTGTTTTCTCCTAGTATTTATTAAAAGTCTGCAGGGTCAAAGGGTCCCTTCTTTGCCCAAAGAGAGAGAAAATCTCTACAAAGATACCTTTTAAAAATAAAATTTGCCGGGCAGTGGTGGCGCACGCCTTTAATCCCAGCACTTGGGAGGCAGAGGCAGGTGGATTTCTAAGTTCGAGGCCAGCCTGGTCTACAGAGTGAGATCCAGGACAGCCAGGGCTACACAGAGAAACCCTGTCTCGAAAAACTAAATAAATAAATAAATAAATAAATAAATAAATAAAATTTGAATTGAGGAGATGGCTCAGTGGGTAAAGTACTTTCTGAGCCAGTACGAGGATTCTCAGCACCACACACATGCTAGGTGGGTGTGGCAGCCTGCCTGCAATCCCAACATGTGGAAGGGGACACAGGGGACCCCAGGATCAAGCCTGATGAGTGACCCTGCTTTAGTACATAAGGTAGACATTAGGTTTATACATACTCACATTAGTACATATATATGTTCACATATATATGGACCCACATACAGTGAACATGCACACACTCATACATACATACATACATACATACACACATGTATACACACACACACACAAATAAAAATCTGTCAGGTATAGTGGCCCATGCTTCTTACACTGCTAACCTTCAGGAAGCTCAAGACTGCTCTACCCTGGGCTAGGACAACCTGGGCTACACAGTGATACCCTGTCTTAAAAATGACCAAACTAAATAAGTGAGAAAATAAAATTTAAACCCAGGGTTTATCTCAGTGGTAGAATACATACTCAGTATGCAATCTAGGGCCTACATTCAATACCCAATACCAAAAAAGTTAAAATAAAAATAACATTTAGTGCTTCTGAAGCATGAAGAAGAGAACAAAACATTGAACAGTTCATATTGCCACTGCACTGCCATTCTTATCAGTAGTAGAGAACAACTGAGATATTATGTTAGTGATATAAGCCCCTAGAAAGATTAAGCTTGCCAGGTGCAGTGGTGCACACCTTTAGTCCCAGCACTTGGGAGGCAGAGGCAGGCAGATCTCTGAGTTCAAAGCCAGCCTAGTCTACAGAGTAAGTTCCAGGGCTACACAGAGAAACCCTCTGTCAAAAAATACAAAGAAAAAAAAAGAAGGAAGGAAGGAAGGAAATGTTAATCTTGAGAGCATAAGGAGAATCCACAACCTCTGTTTTTATACTTTCTTATAGTAATAGTAATTATTTTTTTAAATGAATAAAGTTTTCTTCTAGAAAATGCATGTGTATTGTCAAGTAAAAAAGTACAGGAGGCCATTGTTTTGGATGAGCTTCTGTGCTAAAGCCCAACAGATTACACCGAAAAATCAGAATGGAGTCACCTATGTTAAACTTTATGAACTAAAAACTGAGCTATTCAGCCTTTTAGGAAACCAGAGGGAATGAGAGGTAAGAGCTAAACTGCCCAGACAGTCCAGTTTCAACTGGAGAGAAGTTCCTTTGTGTTAATCCTCACACACCAAAAGACAACCCCAAGTAACCTGAGGGTAGCCAATCAGGTACTTCTCTAGTGTTCTGTCTCTGGCCTCCTTCAGGAACTGTTACTGCTTTCTGCAGCTTCTCTGTCTCTGAAATAGGCCTCAGCAACTTGGCTCATCAGAATGCTTGTTTTATTGTTTGTAGTGAAGTGCTGTCCACCTAGATAAAAAATAAGACAAGAGATTAAAGTGCTTTAATTTTGTCCTTTACTAGATCATATATATTTTCAGATTTTTCTCAAAAGAAGATAAAAAGCCAAGCTTGAAGGAAAAATTAAAACACACACACACACCAGAATGCAGTTCATGGCAGAGCACATAGTTCAAGACTGAAGGAAAATAAAGAGGAGGAGGAAATGAAGGAGAGAGGAGGACAAGGAGGAAGGAAAGGAAGGAGAAGAGGAAGGGACACTCTACACTATGATATTTGGTTGGGTGGTTGAGATAGGGTCTTCCTATGTAGCTCTGGCTGGCCTGGTACTCACTGTGTAGCTCAGGCTTGTTTCCATCTTGCGATAATCTTTTTACCTTAGCTTCCCAAACGTTGGCATGAGCTACCATAGCCACCCGTGGTTTCTTTTCAGCTGAATAACGCACTTTAGCATTCTTCTCTGCTGTGCCCCACTCACTCATTCATATGACTTTCTAACATACAGATGTGTCCTTATCAGTGGGATCTTTTAACGAATCCAGTGGGTCCCTTGATCCACTTAAAATACTACTTATCAGGGAGTCTAATGGCCACACTGAAAGTGCTCGATCGCTTCTGATCTGTGTTCCAGCCATTCATTCAAACGTCCAGCAGCCTCAGGTCATCTGGCAAACACCACTACAAAAACATAACATGTGCAGAGGTGGGGTGGAAAGGCAGGAGGCCAAGATGAGGGATAAATGTCGCCATGTACCAGAGTGAAGATCGTCTGCTATGGGTCCTAGCCCACTGTGTCACGTGATGGGGCTAAGGCGTATCGAGCTTCGCCCGTCAATGTAGCATCACTTCATGCAGAGGCTTCACGTTAACGGCATTGCTCAAAACTATTTTATTCATGGTAGATATAGTCGTATACCTGCTGAGTCCACTGGGCCATTGTGTCTTTCCCTTTGCAGATCAGCTTTCTCAGCCACGCAGAACCCCAATCATCACTTTGTAGCAAATGCTCCCAGAGTTAGCATGCTGATAGGCAGCCTTGAGTCACATGTTCACCACGTGGCAACTCAGTTTACCTGAGATCAGGAAAAAGTCACCTACAAAAGAGTACAAACACATTGGATTATACTCAAGATATCTGTCTTGTCTCAGCTTCTAGCCACGGAGGAGTCAACTCTAAAAGAAATACAAGCCACATGTGTTAGTTTCAAATATTCCGGGGGCTAGAGAGATGGCTCAGCAGTAAAGAACTCTCCCAGAGGACTGAGGTTTAGGTCACAATGCCCATGTCAGGTCGCTCACAACCATTTATAACTCCAGTTTCAGGAGATCGCTAATCTCTTGGGACACTCCATATTCACACCCACAGACTAACACACTAAAAAAGAAAAAGAAAAACTTTAAAATTTCTGGCAAAGAAGTGTTGGCATATTTTTTGAGCTATTTTATTGGGTTCTTATACCTCTACTTCCCTTCCAACCTTTATTCCACCCTAATCCCTTCCAGCTAGGGGGTTGGGGACTTTAGGGGATGCTAGGTAGGAGAGAAAGAAGGTTAGAGGGAAAGGGGAGCATACATCTCTTTCAGCCAACAAAATAGTTTACTTCCTGCTGATTAGGGCCATTGGGTTCCTTGGGGGAAGTCCAATCTTTGTTGGCAGAATATCCAACAGTCCATCTAACCAGTAATCTAACAATACCAAATGCAGCAGCAGAAACCAGCAGTAGCGTGGGAAGCCACTGCCATGGGCCCACTCAGGGCTCTCCCATTTTTACCCTCTCCAGAGTCTCTAGAATTAAACTATCTGCAGCTGGCCAAAAAAGAAAAAAAAAAATTACACCCCTGCTAGTGCAGGAGGCAAATCATAATCACCTGCTGTGAAGCAGGCTCTTATCCCACACCTGGGATTAAAACAAAAACATATTGGCATAACATAACTGGGTTTTTAAAGAAATCCAAACTCTCACTACAAAGAAGTTGAAAGAAAAGAGGTAAGATTATTTTTAACAATCTATCGTATTAAATCTAGGACATCTAAAGAAATAATGACTTAATGTGCTCTCAGTTAAAAAGGAGATATTTTATGTTTTGGATGTGTGAGGGACAAAGTCTTCTTACATTGCCTAGACTGCCCTCAAACTCACAATCCTCCTGCCTCAGCCTCCCTAGAAACTAGCATTGTAGGCATGCAACACCATGGATATAAAATGATATTTTACATTTTACTATGCACTTTGTCTCATTTTTGCTCTACATTTCAATTTGAACTAGTCACATTTCAAGTGCTTAGCAGCCACGTGTGACAGGGAACTATCACAGTGAACCAACAGATCTAGATTTCTTGGCTGAGATCAGCTTGCTGCTGCTCCCAGCATGCATCTGGGCAGCCCGGGTCTGCAGTGCTCCGACACAGCAATTCTCTTGCCTAATTCAGTTGTCATTATTGCATGTCTGCTCTTGGGCTCGGATAATTGTACAGGATTAATCATCATTGGCTTTCACAGTGCACATAGCAGAAACACATTGGTTGCCAAATTGCAATTACAGCATTCTTCCTTTAATGGAGTCAGAGTTAATGTCTTTGTGTTTCCTTTACTGCAGAAATGAAATTAAAGCCACACACACATGGCTCACAGAAACCCACAGCTCCATCAGGAGATTGTTCAGGCTTGGAGGGAAAATCATTAAACTGGTTTTATATGAAGCCCAGAAAGCGTTAGGAAAACAGATAAATGTCAGAATGCTAGGTGATCAGTTGCACTTCAGCTCTGCTTCCCAAAGGTAATAAATACTTTTCTCTAAAGTGTGTCCACATTCTCTTTATTTGCTGTATCCAGGTTCCATGAGGCATATACCTTTCTTGCATGAAGAGGGAGGGAAGATACATGCATGCATACATACATGCATGCATATACAAACACATGGATACATACATACGTATGGATCAAACATTGGGCTTTGTGCAAGAATATATATATTATATAAATATAAATATACACACTATATATAGATATCTGTCTTCATACACTCACACTCACACACACACACACACACACACACACACAAACACACGCACGCACATGCACACGCACATGCCTCTAATGTTAGCACTTCTGAAGCAGAAGAAGAAAGATCAGGGGTTTAAGGTCATTCTTTTAACATGAGCGGCTGTGAAGCCAAAACACAAGCCATGTTGTTTTTAAGTAGCCACACTGTTATAGATTGTTATTAAGTCTCCATACCTTACAAGACTATGTATCTGTTTTGTAAACATAATGTATCCTGCTCACCGTTTTCAACCTATAATGAACCTGCAACCCCATGACAGATGCCCACCCCTTTGCCTTGCTAAACTCTGGAACACCCGTGATGACTCCTCTTCCACATGATGTATTCTTCACACTTATCTGCCCGACAGGCAGCCTGGAGCCCTGAGCCACCCCACTCTTCTGTCCAGGTGCTAACAGCCAATTATCTCCACAGCTGTTTTTTATGAGCCCTAACCCTTCCTCATAAAAGGGACCTCAAAAGCCAGTGAAGAGCTGCTCTCTGAAATCCCTAACTTTGGAAGAGGCAGGCAGGTGGCCAATTCTAGATATAGCTTGCTTTAATCAGACAGTTGGGGAATTGCTTTTTTCCTCAGGTCTAACACTGCACTAGGACCTGTCTCAAAACCACAGAACCAGGAGTTGGTGACATGGTTCAGAGGGTAAAGGAACTTACTGCCAAGCCTGATGACCTGAGAGTGACACCCCCTCCTACAGGACTCACAGTGTGGAAGGTGAGAACTGACTCCCACAAGTTGTCCTCTGATCTCCACATGTGCACAAGCTAAATAAATAAATAAATAAATAAATAAATAAATAAATAAATAAATGTAAATACACACATACACACAACAAAGTATTTTTATACATGTCCCCCCTCCAAATCTGATAGCATGGATGGTTACAAGTCAGACTTACCCATAACATTTTAAGAACCTATATATTTTTTTCTATAATTTTTTTCAGGTGAAGTCTTTATAAGTCTTTCATGTTTCCTTCTGGAGGTGATTTATAACAATTGCCTAGTAATTTTTTTTCAGAGTGGGCACTACTGGGGACTGGACAGTTGCTTAATAATTTGAGCTATTGTGTAGTGAAGACATTTTATTGTATTTTACTTTAGTGCTGGGTTAAACACTGAGCTTTGTGCATGCAAGGCAAAAACTTTCCCAGTTGAGCTACAGCCCCAGCATGTATTGGGCACACACTGTATGCCACTTCAGTCCCATGTGATAATAAAAACTATTAACTCTTACAACAGTACCCTATTACCATACCCCTTTCACAGAGATAACAACTAAGGTATGAGAAAGATTAAGCAATAAACTTAAAAGCCATATGGCTACTAAGTAATAGATCAAGATTTAAATCTAAGGCTTTTGCCTTATTCCAAAGCCTTACTTGCTGAAGAGCACATGCAGTGTGAAATAATACCTGAAGTAGAAGGCCACCAAACCTTGCCAACACTTCAGTGGGCTTGGGGGAAGGAAGGAAGGGTATCTGAGAAGGGAAGAGAGGAGAGATAAGTAAGACTGGCAATTTACAAAGTGGGGATACCACAGAAAATAAAGACAGATGTGTAAGTGCCTGGGAGGGGAAGCATTCATCAGCCCTGGCACAGAAGGGCAGGACTCCAGTTCTCTGTAAGCAACCTCTGACCTCCCTAGTCAGCCTTGACCAAGCCCCTTGGCTTCCATCACTGTAGAGATAATGGCTCTGCCCAGCCTCCCTGAGGATCTATTTGATTTAACTAGTTAATGGTTATAGACTAATTTGAATAAGTAAAGAACCTTACATAGGCCTGGCGGTGGTGGCACACGCCTGTAATCCCAGCACTTAGGAGGCAGAGGCAGGCGGATTTCTGAGTTCGAGGCCAGCCTGGTCTACAGAGTGAGTTCCAGGACAGCCAGGGCTACACAGAGAAACCCTGTCTCGAAAAACCAAAAAAAAAAAGAGCCTTACATAGGCCTTGTTAGCACAGAACTAAGATCTTGTGGATTATACGTGACAAAGGAAGAGCAAGCCCTCTTCTGTTTTATTGTTTTAATTAAATCATTTGGCAGTGCTTGGCCAGACCACAAAAAAAAAAAAAAAGATAGCATGCCACACTCATTAGCCAACTTGACTCTGAGAGAGGAAGTCAGCGATATTTTTAGAATCTGAGTACAAGCTCAACAGCCTCATGTTGAGAGGGTGGGCATGGGCATTAAACAAATGTTTGATGAATTATTAAGTCGAAGAGAATATGATGCTCCTCACAAACCTGCTATTACAAATGACAAATTTCAGGCTTTTCAAGAAAAAAAAAATGCTATTTTGTATTTTATGTGTACAAGTAGATTGCCTACACGTATGTCTGTGTACCCAAGGAGGCCAGAAAAGGAGTTACAGAAAGTTATGAGCTACCATGTAGGCTCTTGAAATCCATCTGTGTCCTCTGGAAGAATAGGCAATGCTCTTAACTGCTGAACCATCTCCAGCCCCAGTTTCAGGCTTTAAAGGCCTCCTGTATGGTGTCAGTGGTTGGCTTAAGGTTTGGGAATGTTCTCCACAGTGTGAGTGTGAATCTCTTCATCAGTAAGCACACAAGGAGTCGGAAGGCCAACTCTCAAGTTACTGACCATTCTATAGTAACCATCAAGCTACACCTCACAGCAAAGAAGAATGAAAGAGTCCATAATGACTCTTGTAACAGGATGAACCTGGAACAAAGAAATCTTCATTTGTCCAATCCAGGGCAAACACAAATAGTGGAATTCAGAACTTATAAATAAGTTTCAGCAATAAATACAAATAGAAAAAGTATGAAGAACATTTTCATCTTTAAAGGACCTTGTCTACTAAAATAAAGTTGCAGTCAGAGATCAAAGTCATATCTCAGTCACAGTCCCCTCAAGCTTTAACTAATGGGATGGGGTGGGGTGGGGTGTATGAAGTGTCAGGCTGGGACTATGGCTCAGAGGGTGTTGGAGGAGGGTCTTGTGCTCTGTGTATTCAGATGCTGATTTCTGTGCCACAAGATCTAGTTAGTCGACATTTAGTTACTGCCTAAACCCATGCATTGTCATGAATAGTCAAGAATCTCCTGTATCGATATGGTATAAAGAATGCCCTCCAATTTTCTCTGATTGGTTAATAAAAGGCTGAACAGCCAATGACTGGGCAGAGGAGATAGAAAGCCTGGACTTCCAATCACTGCCAGGGGTCGCGAGAGGGAAGGTCCAGGAGAAAGAGTTGGCCACAAAGCTGGTAGAGGAAGAAAGCAGTCACCATGAGGACACAGTTGGAGCAAGCCAAGGACAGACAATATACAATTAACCCTGAGTGTGTGGTTGGGGAAGCAACTAGGTAGCATAGAGAATTAGGAATTTCTGCTCGGTTATTGTGCTTTATTAAGCTTGTTGAATAAATCAATAGGTCTCTTCTGGGTTATTTGGGAGCTAGCTAGGTTAGAAAAAATTTCTACTTTTAAACTTCATCCTATAAGAGGCTAAAAGAACTTGCTTTGCAAATACAAAGACCTGAGTTCAAATCCCTAGAAAGCCAGTAAAAAGCTGGGGGTAGGGTGAAAACAGAAGAGTCACTGGGACTTGGCCACCAGCTCATCTCCAGGTCCAGTGAAAGACTGTCTCAAGGGAATAAAGCAGAAAGTGGCAGACACCTGATGTTCTCTGGTCTCTGAGCACCCATACACTCAGTACACCTCATGTACACAGAACACACAGACTCAATGTGACACATGAAGATTTCCACAGAAATCACCAGCTCACTGTTCAGCCTGCTTGAAGATTGGATGGACCTTGTTAATTACTTAATGGCTAAGTTTGCATGTATTTTGTATCAATACAGTCATCATTTATTCAAGATACTATAGTTCTCAAACCGTGAATCATCCATTTGTTCATGAAAGTTGATCTACATGCCATTGCTGTGAAGGTCTGAGCTCTGAACTGCCTCAGAGAAGTGTTCTGTGAAAGTGGTTTTCAAATTCTCTCTGTCTCTCTCATTCTCTCTCTCTCTGTCTCTCTCTCTGTCTCTCTCTCTGTCTCTCTCTCTCT
>NW_021604736.1:897884-911990 GCF_004785775.1 Grammomys surdaster | reverse complement strand
TCTCTCTCTCTCTCTCTCTCTCTCTCTCTCTCTCTCTCTCTCTCTCTGGTTTTGCAAGTCAGAGTTTCTTTGAGTAGCCCTGACTGTTCTGGACCCATAGATCAGGCTGGCCTTGAACTCACAGAGCTCTGCCTGCCTCTGCCTCCCAAGTGCTGGGATTAAAGGTGTGTGTCACCACTGTAGGTTTTCAATTCTTTTAGGAGCAGAATCATTTTTTAACAAGAGGTGGTACTCAGAAATTCAATCTACTATGAAGCAGAGCTTGTCTGTGTTGAAGCCTAAGAGATCACTGCTTTCTGAGATTGTTGCTTTCTACATAACAAAGGCAGTGTACTAGCCAGGGTTCTCCAGAGAAACAGAACTGATAGAATGAGCCCTGAGTGGTGGCGCATGCCTTTAATCTCAGTACATGGGAGTCAGAGGCAGATAGATCTCTAAACTAGAGGCCAGTCTTGTCTACAGAACTAGTTCCAGGGCACCCAGTGCTACACAGAGGAAAACAAAACAAAAACTGCGTGTGCGAACACACACACACAGAGGATTGATTAGAGTGGTTTACAGGCTCTGGCTCAGCTATTCCAATAATGGAAAATCCAAGAATTCAATAGTTGTTCAGACTAGATGTCTCATTGGTCTTCAGTATATTTTGGAATCCTGAAGAGAAGTAGGCTCTAATGATGGTGAAGGAATGGACTTGCCAGGGAGAGTGAGGACAAGCAGGCAATGAGCCTTAATGTCCTTTATATAGGCAGCAGATTTAAAGTGGTTCTTTCCACATCAAAAGATACGGCTTTAGGATGGGTCTTACCTATTCAAATAATTAAAAAAAGTAAAATCCCTCACAGGTGTGCCCAGCCACTTGGGGTTTAATTAATTCCTAATGTAGTCAAGTAGACAGCCAAGAATGACCATCATAGGCAACATGGGACCAGCTGTTCATATTAAATGGCATATAAGGGGTGATGTTTAGCATCATGATGAGAAGCTGTGACAACACTCAGATGATCCTATCCTTTTCCCCAGTATCAGAAGGCCTGTCTCCAGTGTTGGGACAGGAATACAGCAAAGGGCTACATCGGGCAGAGGGTGTTCTCTCTGAGTTGGCAGTGCGTGTCTCAGGTAAGCACTGCGTAAACCTCCAGACTCTTCGAATCCTTATCCTTGTCATCATTAACGGCTTCACAGCTGGCCTCATTCTCAAGCCTCTGGCCTCACAAAAAATGCTACGCCCCAGGCAGAGAGGTTTTGCTTGTTTATTTTGAGAAAGGTGTGGTGGGTTGCTATGAAGACTGGGTTTGCCAAATTGCAACTCTCCTGCCTCAGCTTCTTGAGTGCTGGGATTACAGAAGTGAGTCATCATGCCCAGCCTTTGCTTTTGTTTGTTTGGTTGGTTTTTGGTTTTTGGTTTATTTAAATTTTGAGACAGAGTCTCATGGAACCTAGTCTGATTTTGATCTCACTATAAAGACAAGGATGACTCATATTCCTGATCATTCTGCCTCCACCTTCCAAGCTCTGAGATTAAGGCATTTACCACCATATCTGTTTTATGTGGTACTGGGGATTGAACTCGGGACTCTGCATGTTACACAAGCACTCCACCACAGTTCATCTAAGAGCCTACTAAAAAAAACTATTTTAGTCTGAGTAAGTGGGGTGTGTGTGTGTGTGTGTACCATGGCATGTATGTGGAAGCCAGGCCAGGGGACAACTTTATGGAGTCTGTTCTCTCCTTCCACCTTTCCATGGGTTCCAATCAAATTCAGAACAGCAGGTTTGCTTGCTGAGCTATCTCACTGACCCTAAGAGAGCTTTTTAATAATGCCAATCTCACCAAGCCATCCTCACTTAAAACCCTTCAAGAGTTCCCCACCGTCAGCAGTGTTATAGGAGGGAGGACCACTTACGAGAAGTGTGCACACACACATGGGATATCTGCGCACTCTCAAAGGAGAGTGCTTCACAGTATTTAAACCGGGATGTGGCTCCAAGATGGGTTCCATCTTATAGCTAGGAGCATTTATTTATTCATGTACATTTATTTAGGGTCTGGCTTGTCCACAAAGGAACTGGTGAGGCTGTGTATGTAACAGCTTGTTTCCTGAGCAGGCAACAACAGGAAGCTTTCTCAGCTACATTTCAGAGACATCAATCCTATGATAGGAACCAGCTATGAAGCCAAGTGATAAAAACTGCTATTTCATTCATCCTTAAAGTCTTGGAAAGAAAGCAAAACGAGGCACCTGCCAAGGAGCTCAATGCAACATAAGAGGGATTTCTGGGTCGTGGAAAGGACATTCCCCCATGTTGTAGGAGAAACTGAGTCACTACTTAGGATGACAGTTTCAGCTGTGGGTCACCCTAGCAGTTGTTCTCAGACCCCTGCCATGGGCCCTTCTGTCAACCACATCACAATTTACAGGGCCCTTTCTGACAATTCTCCTTGATGGACTAATTTTATATATTTAACACACACACATACACACACACACATACACACACACACACACACACACACACACACATATGCTGGAGAGATAGCTCAGCAGTTAAGGTCTTTCATACCTCTGCTTGATTCCCAGCACCCACATGGTGGCTCACGACCATGCAGAATTTCAATTCCAGGGATCCAAGCCCATCTTTTAACCTTTGCTAGAAGGCACACGTGTGAGATATGTGTGTGTGTGTGTGTGTGTGTGGTGTGTGTACATATATGTGTGTATGTGTGTGTGTGTGTGTGTGTGTGAGATGCAGACAAAACATTCATATCAAAAAAGAAAAACATCAATAAATCTAAAAAATTTCTTTTAAAGTCAACTTATTTTAAAAATAACAAAAAAGAAATCCTGGGCTTGGTGACAAATTTCTGTAATCCCAGCATTCAGGGTTGAAGGCAGAAGAATCAGGAGTTCAAAGCTAGCCTAGGCTGCTTGAGACCTTGTCTCTCAAAACTAAAACAAGGGACAGGGAAATGGCTTAGTGAAAGCCCAAAACAGGCACTGGGTCCCCTGAAGCTGGAATTTACAGGAAATTGTGAACCACCTGACCTGGGTACTGGGATCCAAATTCAGGCCTTCTGCAAGGAGCAGCAAACAATGTTAACCACTGAGCCATCTCTGTGGCCCCTTACCTCTATACTTGCTGAAGGGGAAAAAAGATGAAATAATTCAGTTGAAGAAACAACCTATTTGAGTCCCTAAAGACACAGCAACTCTTGTACCCCGGTACATCAGCTAACTAATTTCGTATTTTGTGTGTTTAAGCTTTTTATTTTTGGGGTGGGGATGAGGGTGGAGGTTGTTGTTTTCTACATGGGGTCATATTTTATTCTCTACAACTTGTTGGAATTTTTCTTTTTGAAGCAGGGTTTTGTTGTGTAGCCCTGGATGAAGATGCTCCTGATTCAGCTTTACAAGTGCTAGGATGACAGGTGTGTGCCATCATCTCTGGCCCTATAATTTGCCTTCTTTCATTTAATACTTTGGCTCAGCTTTATTTTGGTCAGTACACATAGATCTACTTAGTTCACCGTAACCACTGTTTGCTATTCTACTGTATAGATATGCTATCGTATAACACTCTTCCCTGTGTGTGGTATATGAACATGTGCATGGTATGTGTACCTGTGTGTGCATGTGGAGGCCAGAGATGAGTGTCAGGTGTTGTGGTGGTTTGAATAAGAATGATCCCCAGAGCCGGGTGGTGGTGGCACACGCCTTTAACCCCAGCACTTGGGAGGCAGAGGCAGGCAGATTTCTGAGTTCGAGAGTTCGAGGCTAGCCTGGTCTACAGAGTGAGTTCCAGAACAACCAGGGCTACACAGAGAAACCCTGTTTCGAAAAACCAAACCAAAAAAAAAAAAAAAAAAAAAGAATGATCCCCAGAAACTCAGAGATTTGAATGCTTGGTCACCAGGGAGTGGCACTGTTAGGTATGGCCTTGTTGGAGAAAGTGTGCTTATTGGGGTTTCAAATGCTCAAGCCAAGCCCAATGTCTCTCTCTTCCTGCTACCTGTACATTTTGATGTAGAACTCTCAGCAACTCTCTACCACCATGTATGCCTGAGTGCTGCCATGCTCCCACCATGATGATAATGGACTGAACCTCTGAACTGTAAGCCAGCCCCAATTAAATGTTGTCCTTTATAAAAGTTGCTGTGGTAGAGTGGTGGTGGTACACACCTTTAATCCCAGCACTTAGGAGACAGAGGCAGGCAGATCCCTGAGTTCAAGGCTAACCTGGTCTACAGAGTAAGTTCCAGGACAGCCAGAGAAACACAGAAACCCTGCCTTAGCAAACAAAAACTAAAAGGAGTTGCCTTGGTCGTGGTCATGGTGTCTCTTCCCAGGAATAGAACATTGACTAAGGCAGTTTATCTTCCTTTCAATCTTATTTTTCTGAGCCAGGGTGTCTCACTCATCACCTAGGCTGACTGGCCAATGAGATCCCAGCCTCACCCCACCATGCATACTGGGTTACCAATGCTCTTTGCTGTGCTGGGTTTTTACAGGATCAAAACTTGGATCCCAGTGCTTGTATAGCAGGCATTTTACCAGCCAAGCCACCTCTCAGCCACAGGTATTCCTCTTAGTGAATGTAGGTTGTTCATATATTTTGTTGTTGTTATGGACAATGTTATGTGTGAAAACTGTGCAAATATAACTTCTTTTAATCAAAGGAGAAATATCTGAGGTAAGATATATATATATGTATTAAATGTGTATGTGTGTGTCTGTCTGTCCATCTGTCTAATTCCCTAGAGCTGGAGTCACTGGTAGCAGTGAGCTTCCTGACATAGACTCTAGGAACTGAACTCAGATCCTCTGGAAGAGCAATACCTGATCCTTTAATCACTGAGCCCTCCCTCCAGCCTTATATTTAATTTTTTCTTCCCTTTTCACATAAATAATTTTTATATAATCTGTTTTCATAGTGTGTTCCCTTCCCTAACTCCCCCCACATCCTCCTCACTTCTCTACCCTCCCAATTTTATGCATCCCCCCCCACATACACACACTATCCTTCTGAGATACTTCTAAATTATCCTCTAAAGAGAAAAGTTCTGGAGTCTTTTTCTAAACAACAACATAGAAATGATCCAGGACTGTGCTTTTGGCTTTGGACATGTGACCAGAAACTGCTGTCAGTGTTCACCAGCAAAATGAAGCCTCAGATCCCCAGGACAGTGACGCCTCACAGCAGAATGGACACTCTAGAATGCTGTGAAGGATGGGTCGGAGAAGAGAGCACAGAGAGGGCTTGTCCTCATCCCTGGCCGCCTGTAGGCTGGCTACTCTGCCCTCCCAGGATGATTTAACAGCCATGAAGACATAGCACAGAGACAGGACGACTTAGAGTGGGGGACAGCACTATGCACAAAGGCTGTTTGTTTCCCTAAAGACCTCAGGAGACTGCCATGCAAGAGCCCTTTGGGAAACAGCCGACGGCTAATTGCATGACTCAGACATGCTCATCCCACTGAGCCTCTTTCTGAGGGATGTGATATAACAGAACCAGGAGTGACCTGGTTTTTTCACATCCTGTATCCTGCAAGCACGAACTGCTCTTTCTTTCCTTCTCCAAATAAAAGATTAAGACGGACTCCTTCCCAGAGTTTCTGAGAACTCCCAGGTGGTTGCTGTTGTATCCTGGTCACCTCCTGCCCCCACTTCCTGCTTCTGAATTCATGAGCAGCCTCTTAGTTCTCTCTCCCCCTCATTATTGTCTGAGTGGCTTTCCTGGCATTCGTGGTAAGGAATGGGTTATAACACTACCCAACCAGGCAGCATTACAAGGAAAGACAAGCATCCCCCTTCTGGAAGATTCTTCCTCCTCTAAACCGTGAAGGATCTGCTGGCTGAACTTCCCAAGTCCTAGCCTTCTGCAGCTTGCTGGCCTTGCCTCTGCCCAAAAGTCTTCTGCCACCTTCTCAAATCTCTTCCCAAGTCTCCAGTGTACAGCTACTAGATTCCTGTTGCTTTCGTTGGTGCAGTAGTTTAACTGCCTTAGAATTACAGAGCATTTAACAAAACCCATGTTTAAATAGAGGCAGACTAACTGTATTCTGCTTACTGCCTATGTAACTAACCCTTCAGTGAGTTACTTAACCTCTTTGGGCAACAGTGTCTTATCAATCAAATGTATTTAAACTTGAATTTAAATACATTTAAATTCAAAGGTAGTCAAAACTGTAGCGTCGTATCACGCAGGCGGGAGCTTTATAATCAGTCTACTTTCTGCGTTCTCCTTTCAACCTGGGAAGGTATATATCAAGGTGTCTTCCTTAGCCACAGCTCATCATGCATGTCACCGCAGCACTCCAGAGGCTGAGGCAGAAGGATTGTTTTGAGTTGGAGGCCAGCCAGAATGAGAACACTTGCCACCACCTTAGGACAGCCAGTAGTTCACTGTTAGGAAAAAAGAATTCTTTTTGGTTCACATGGGTTAAGGCGCCTGTGAACTGCTTCCTCTCACCAAAGTTTCCTGGCAAACACGAGGAAACTCTTGGACAACTTGAACTCGGAAGTGTTTCTTGCAAAGTCATAGCCAAGATTCAGTGTAACTTGCTCCCGCTGCACTTTACACCCATATATAAACCTTTCACAGATGGCTCTCTTAGGTCAGACACTTGCAAGTCATCCTTTCTTTATATTCTACCCTCAGTGCTTAGCAGCCTGGCTGGGGTTCTCTGAAAATTCTCTATCTGCATTTCTACTCCCCAGACCTGGCCAAAGTGGGCCATTGAAGCAGTCTCTACAATGGGCTCTCTACTTCAACTCTTGCCTTCTTCTATGTGTGCACACATGTGTGCACACATGCCATTGGGTGTGTGCAGAGGTCAGAGGACAATCATGGGTGTTGGTCTTCAACTTCTACTTTGTTTAAAAAGAATCTTTCATTCTCCCACTGTATACCAGGTCCATGAGCTTCTGGGATTCTCCTGTCATCACCTCTGGTTTGTATATGGGTTCTGGGGATTTGAATTCCGGTTGTCAGGCTTGTATGACTAGCTTTTGACTCACTAAGCCACCTTCCCCAGTCCAAACTCCTGCCTTCCTACAGTCCATTGTCCTCTAGGCTAGTAGTGAGCATAAGCACTTACGTTTAAAAAAAATGGATGTGATTTACGTGGTATTTTGGATCAGAATGGTCCCCATAGGCTAATATGTTTAAATACTTGGTTCCCAGTGGTGAAACTGTTTGGGAAGGATTAAGAGGTGTGTCCTCACTGGAGGAAGTCTGTCACTGGGGGTGAGCTTGAGGTTTCAAAAGACTTGCACCATGACTAGTGTGCTCTCCCTGTCTCCTGCTTGTAGATCAAGAAGAGAACTATCAGCTCTTCCGTCACCATAACTTTCCTCTGCCATCATGGATTCTAACTGTCTGAAACTGTAAGCCCAATGTAGCTTTCTTTTATAAGTTTCATTGATCATAAGGTTTTTGTCATAGCAATAGAAAGGTAAAACAAGTGATCGATGAAGATATAAAGCTAATTGTCTTTCTAGTTCTGTCATACTCTGTCATGGATTTTTGGGGGGTTAATGGTAGATAAGTGCATAAGCATATTTGGTAGTAAAGCTATAAAGTCCAATGTGACACTCCACAGCTTCCATTCAGAATGGCTATTTTAACTGAATAGAGTTTGTTGAGATGTATAAACTTTAAGCATGGTTATTCTCAGTGTATGATTTTTTTTTGCAAGTGCTTTATAATAAAGCTTACTAAAATAATAGATACATTTTGAAAAACAGTTGAGTATTACATAGTAGACAAGCATTTTGCCTTGTGAGACTGTAGAGTCAATCCCCATAATACATGCATACACACACACAGATAGGCACACATACACACATAACATGCACATACACATAAACACTGTATGTACACACACACTCACACACACACACAAACACACACAGTTTTTTTCTTTTTCTAAAAGCACACATTGCTTCTATCACCTCAGAACTTAAAGCAGGGCCATACAGTCCAGCCCCTCACCCTTGTGTCCAGGCTCCAACATCTGCCACCTGCCTGCACTCCTCCATGTGCCTGTCTTCACTTTATGAAGGCATTCTGCCCTTTGTGGCTCGCTCTTTCTTCCTTCCTTCCTTCCTTCCTTCCTCCCTCCCTCCCTCCCTCCCTCCCTTCCTTCCTTCCTTCCTTTCTTTCTTTCCTTTCTTTCTTTGTAAGATTTATTTATTTTATGTATGTGAATACATTGTAGCTGTCTTCAGACACACCAAAAGAGGGCATCAGATCCTATTACAGATGGTTGTGAGCCACCATGTAGTTGCTGGGAATTGAACTCAGGACCTCTGGAAGAGCAGTCAGTGCCCTTTACCTCTGATACACTCTCCAATCCCCTGTAGCTCTTTCTATTCTTGGAAGATACCTTCCCTGGCCACCATTTCCAAATCAACTTGCCTTTCAACTTCTCTGGGTCCTACCATTTAATGCATTCTCTTTAGCCTCTTCTCTCTTCTCCCCTTCCCTTCCCTCCCCCTCCTCCCTTTTCCTTCCTTTCCCTCCCCTCTCTTCTCTTCCCCTTCCCTTCCCTCCCTTCCCTTTTCTTCCTTCTCTTGTATATAAACCATACCCTCCATAAAGGCAGGAGCCTTATCTGTCTTGTCACCGCTCTGGCCCAGCATTTTGCACCTCATATGCTTTTAATAAGCAGATGAACAAGTGATTGAGTCCATAAAGAAAATGAAACTGAATCCCTTAGGTGAACATGTGATCTAAGGAAATATGCCCAAGGTAGGGGGTTACCAGGTAGCTACCCCTCTGCACTTGGCTCCTTGCTGTGAGCCAGGCCAAATTTGAGATAAGAGTGAAGGCCCTGTGATGGCAAACGAAATCGTGCTTTGCTCTTGCCCTGTCAAAAACGCTACATCCATGGAAGGGCAAAGCTACAGAGTGCTGATCTCCATCAGCTGCCGCCTTCTTCCACCCACCAGAGAGCCCACTCAGTTGCCATAGCAACAGACGACTGCTCCAGAGTCCAAATAGGGATGTTTGCATCTCTTGATACTTCTGGCTGGGAAGAAAGGATGTGGGCAGCCCACAGCTGTCTCCTTGCTCAACCTGCTTCTGGCCTGTCCTGGTCACTAAGCAAAGTGCCCTCTCCCCTCCTTCTTCATCTCACATCTTCCTGCGAAATTCCCTAGAAGCATCTATTTCAGATTCTTCACCTCTGTTTCTCTTCACCTGCTGTGGCAAGAAAGAAGATGAACAAACTAATGGGCATCCTGTCTAGGACTATGAATTGGGCAGAACAAAGGCTTTCGAGTCTCTCGCTCACAGCTCTCTAGCTTGCCTTGAGGATATTTTCTTTGTAATACCACTTAGTTAATCTAACTACTCTCCTGTCTTAGTCAGGGTTTCTGTTCCTGCACAAAACATCATGACCATGAAGCAAGTTGGGGAGGAAAGGGTTTATTCAGCTTACACTTCCAAATTGCTGTTTATAACCAGAGGAAGTCAGGACTGGAACTCAAGCAGGTCAGGAAGCAGGAGCTGATGCAAAGGCCATGGCAGGATGTTACTTACTGGCTTGCTTCCCCTGGCTTGCTCAGCTTGCTTTCTTATAGAACCCAAGACTACCAGCCCAGGGAGGGCACCACCCACAAGGGGCTCTCCCTGCTTGATCACTAATTGAGAAACTGCCTTACAGCTGGATCTCATGGAGGCATTTCCTCAACTGAAGCTACCTTCTCAGTGATAACTCCAGCTTGTGTCAAGTTGACACACAAAACCAGGCAGTACATCTCCCCTCAACTTTTGAGTCTCATGGGCAGCCTTTTGGTTACCCCTCTAAAGGACCAAATATGGCTTTCACTTACCCAAAGCCCTTTGGTGAAACTGCTGTTCTTTGTCAAAATCATGACAATAAATAGTATTTGCACTCCCTAGGCAGATTGTGAGACAGGCTTCTTTCAGGTCTTACAACCTCCCTGCAAAACAAGCATTAGAACTGCATTCTTTTAACTAGGCTTGGTGATGCTAGCTTTCAATCCCACTGGAGAAGAAGCAGGAGGATCTCTGTGAGTTGAAGGCTAGACTGATTTACATAGCAAGCTCCTTGATAGCTGGGGCTACACAGAGAAATCTTGTCTCAAAATAAAATAAAATAAAGGAACATATTATTCTATGGAAGGACACTAGGTAGGATCACTCCCAGGTCACAGCCTGCTAATAGGCTCAGCTGTGATGGGAGCCCTGCGTGTTCATTCTCTGAACCCACGCACTGGCCACCACCCTACAGGAAGGCACAAATTGTTCCATGAAACATTTAACGTCTCCATCTCCAACACCAGCTGGTTCCCTGAGCCTTCACGTGGCTCCCTCCAGGTCACAGTGCCCAGCAGTTGCTGGCTGTGTCCCTGAGGCATCAGCCTTGCACGGATTTGATAGCAACTCACTGCAAGTGAGAACAAAGGAAGCATTTTTAGTCTCTTCTTTAGAAACCTTGACTCCTCGCCACAGGCACAGCATCTCGGATTGGCTGTTACCATGGAGACTGGCTGCTGATCTCTGTTCAATTATGTCAGCCCTGAACTGCATGAGACCTCTATACCCACTTCCTGTTCCCTGCCAAAGCCCACTAGCCCAGCCCCTCTGACCCGCAGGCAGTCCTGAATGCCACGCTTTCTAATTACAGCCCCCACCCCACCCCACCCACTCTGAAACCTGTGCTCTGCATTGACCGGCTCCTCCCAACGGCACATTTATCAGGCTCAGCCCCTGGTTCTTTATCTGTGTCTTAAGAAGCATTGATTATGCAGCCAGCCTTGTACTCCACACACCCACACGCCCCCCTGGGCAGGCAGCTTGGACACACACACCTCACACAGCTCATTCTCAGTGTCTGGTGTTGAGATGTTCCTGAGGCAATCACAGCGTAGGATGAACCTTGATTTCTCCCTGGCAGTGAAAGTAAACAAGCACACAAATAAATAAATGAACAAACATGGACTACATTGAATATGACGAGAGAATAAAATGAGGGTTTCCGCTGCAGCTGTGTAAAGTAACCAACATGACTGCTATGAGGAATGGCTAAGAGCAAGGATTTTATTGTAGGTACAAGAGAGTAGTCAGAGGAATCTGGAAGAGTCCAGAGCAGAGAGAGAAAGTGGTAGACTAAACATGACCAGCAAAATGGACGGGGCCACAAGAGGAAAGAGAGAGGCAAAGAGGGAGAGAGGAACTTAAAAGAGTGAATGAGAAGGAGGACATGACCAATCCTAGGTTGAGGAGAAGGGTTTTATTGTATAGATAAGAGGGAGAGAACAGCCAAAGATGTCTGGAAGGATTCAGACAGAACAGGGCCATCAGGGTGGGGAAGAGGAGGAGAGAAGAGAGGGGACCAGGAGCCAAGAGCAGAGGGGCTGAGGATCAAGAGAAGGAAAGACCAAAATGACAGGTTTGTATAGGAAAGAGAAGCTGGGGAGGTGTGTGGGGGGGAGAAATACTGGGTAGAGCCACAAGTGCTGAGTGAGGCTTGTCCAAGGTTTCTTTGGGATCTGACAGAAAGGGAAGTAAGAGAGAGGGAACCAAGAGAGAGCCAAGACCCAAGAGAGCACTTGGCAGAAAGGCAGGGTCATAGAGAAATGAGACACTGAGAGGATCCCACAAGCTGGAGACTCCTGAGAAGAGCCAGGATATCAGCATGGGCTCTGTCAACTGGCTCAGAGAGTCGGGCTTCAATATGCTAATAGACTCCACAGTTAGCCATTTGTCACCAGTTTCTTTTGGACCTGACAGGGAGGGGATAGCAGCTGAGGAATTCAAACCTTTAACTCTACCCTCTTTCTCTTTAGCATGGTTTAAAGTGAAGCTGACTTCCTAAGCCACGTTTAACCAGCAGGAGTCTTGCCTCTTACCTAATTGCTTGATTGCAGTCATCAGGACATCTCCTATGAAGGGCAGGAGAAGAGAGCCACGACTGGTGGCTGCCCACACGGGTGGTGGGAGGGGAGGGGTGGTCTCTTAAACTGTAGTGAAATTGTTCTTGAGCTTCCATTTGAGTCCATTCATAAGTTCTTTATTAGTGAGACTAAAAACTCCAAGAGAGGACCTGATTTCCCCGTACCAGCCTAGGGTAACAGATAGAGCATGCACTCCATAGCTTACAGCTACGACTTTGGCTCTGCCCACAGCACAATTTCTCCCTCCAATTTCTCCCTCGCTCAGACGGGGTGTTGCAGCTGTTCCTAGACCTCTTCCCCCAGAACTCCCAGCAGGCACCCCCTAAGTTGTTATGCTTTCTATGGTAAAAGAATTCTGATGTCAGCTGCCACCCAAATCAAGTTCCTGGGGTGATGTTTGCATACCCCCAAAACACAGTAGGGCACTTTGCTAAGCTAAACACTCTTCATTTTGAGTCTGCAGAGAATGCAAGAAGCTTTGGGAAGATGTTTATTTAACTTACCTCCTATCAGATTCCCAGTGGTCTCATTTCCAACAACCTGGGCCAGGCATGGGGTGCGTGTGGATGGGGCAGGTGAGAGAGAGGGTGGGTAGGGTCAACCTCATATTCTGATTTGAGCCCAGGGAAGAGCACTCTCCCTCTGTGCTGAAAGAGTTCTTACAATGTTGAATAGGAAAATCATATGTTATTCCCTGCTGTGTGTCCTTTGAGGTCAGAATGGGGTCATATTCAGATTTCTTATATTCCCATTGAATGTCCAATAAGCACATGCTAACCTAAGCTCGGTGGTAGGATGTTTGCATAGTATGCATAATGCTCTGAGTTCAATTTCAGTATTACAAAAACAAAACAACAGAAAATTAGCCCAACAGCCTGACAAGAACATAGGAAAAGAAAATGGCCTCCTAACTATGGAGGTCAGTGATAGTGTAAGGGTCCATGATTTGCTGAAGAATGATACCCTGGACTCAAAAAGTATGGAAATACAAAAGAGTGATTTATTCTGTAGAACTCCAGCATGGTGGGGGTCTACCATCTACAAAGATAGAGAGACCCTGAAGTGAGTTCACAGGCCCAATTTAAAGCACACTAGGGGAATTCCAAGGTAGATCACCTTTATCTTTGTCCATCTCTAGGAACATTCCAGAACCATTGCTGGAGCCTGTGAGGCTGGAGTCTGTTGCCGGGGAGGTATGGAAACTGCTGCTGACCCATTGTCCTTGCCTCAGGCCAGGTGGCAGGGCAGCTTCTGAGGCCTGGATTTGCCTGGACTTGCCCAGTTCTTGGAAACAGATTTAGGCCTCTTCTCCTGGACTGCCAATTTGAAGCCTGTCATGGAGTCAGCCTAGCCTTCCTAATACTTCGGGACAAGGATTCCAGTCAGCGAAGAGAAAAGAAAGGCTCTCTTGTCGTTCTTTGTATTTGTTTGTATTTCTTTTTTTTTTTAAATATTTATTTATTTATTATATATGAATACACTGTTGCTGTCTTCAGAGACACCAGAAGAGGGCATCAGATCTCATTACAGATGGTTATGAGCCACCATGTGGTTGCTGGGATTTGAACTCAGGACCTCTGGAAGTGCAGTCAGTGCTCTTATCCACTGAGCCATCTCTCCAGCCCTTTGTTTGTATTTCTAATGCCTTTTTACTAGGGTACCATGGGGATCAGAGAAGGCGAAAATTCAAAATCTCCATGCTAGATTTTTAGGATTCAAAGGTGACAGCCACCTAAGAAGCTATGGCCTTAAGACAGGATTCCAGCTGCCCGAAGTGGTTTCTAATGAATAATCATGGCCCTCTTTGTGGCCTCAGAAAGGGCTAACTCAGAGTTGGCTAACTCAGGTGGGCACTCACGCACAGCCCCAGAGCTTTAACTGAGAGTCTGTTACCTCCAGAGAGGTGGGGTGCCCACTGCCATTCTGCTTCTATTCTTCCTCTAAAATGTTATATAAAGAGATCATTGAAAATATTGCTTCCCGCCAGGCGGTGGTGGCACACGCCTTTAATCCCAGCCCTTGGGAGGCAGAGGCAGGTGGATTTCTGAGTTCGAGGCCAGTCTGATCTACAGAGTGAGTTCCAGGACAGCCAGGGCTACACAGAGAAACCCTATCTCGAAAAAACCAAAAAGAAGAAGAAGAAGAAGAAGAAGAAGAAGAAGAAGAAGAAGAAGAA
>NW_021604736.1:879010-897874 GCF_004785775.1 Grammomys surdaster | reverse complement strand
AAGAAGAAGAAGAAGAAGAAGAAGAAGAAGAAGAAGAAGAAGAAGAAGAAGAAGAAGAAGAAAATATTGCTTCCCTGAAAATCTGATTTGCCTTTTTCATTTTCATCTCCTTTATTTTTATTATTGCTGGGGGTCAATCCCAGGGTCTCAGGCCCAGCAAGCACTCTACCACTGAACCATTTTACCAGCCCCACCTTCTCACAGACTCATTTCTTAGAGGCCACATCCTCTTTTTTTGTTTGTTTGTTTGTTTGTTTTTGTTTTGTTTTTTGAGACAGGGTTTCTCTGTGTAGCCCTGGCTGTCCTGGAACTCACTCTGTAGACCAGGCTGGCCTCAAACTCAGAAATCCACCTGCCTCTGCCTCTCATGTGCTGGGATTACAGGCGTGCGCCACCACTGCCCGGCAAGGCCACATCCTCTAATGGATGACCTTGAACTCCTGATCATCTGTCTCTACCCCCGCCCCCAAGTTCAGGCAATTACAGGCAATTTCACCACACCTGACTTACACCTTCATCCCTTTACAGTGCTGGGATTGAATCCAGGGTCTCATGCATGCATGCTAGGCAAGCTTGCGACCACTGAGTGACACCTGTCATTTCTGAACATTACATTATTATATATACATTATTTTCTGAAAACAGAATGCTTATTTTATCTTGGTTTCATGCTAAACACTGTATGTAGGAAATCACATATTTAATGTGTAGCTTTATTTTTTCTACTATCCACTAAAACACACACACACACATACATTTTTAATCCTGTTAATCCTCATGGCCCTGGAAATCAAGCTGAGTGCCAAGCATGTGAGCTGCTCTTCGGGAAACTCTGAATTGGAGAATTACTTCAACTTCTCAACGTCTTCACTCCTGTGAATTCTAATACTGTCAACAAGAAAAGGCAATGGCTTCAGAAACATATACACATATACATACACATATACAGTTTCCTGAACCAACAGCCAGAATGACCCTTGGAACAAAATGGCTGTGTTTTGACAGGTTTGCCTCTTTCCTCTTCTATCACAAATATAGAACCTAATCTCAATTCCCATGTCCTGAGCCTGAAGAGGGCTCTGTGCACTGAACTTCCTGGGGAGAACCACTTGGTCCTTATGATTAGCCTACTCAAGGCCTCAACCCCAAATTCCCAAAGGCCTGAATGCAGTAATAACAGAATTGTTGCTGTCCTGTGAGAACTGGCTTCCCCAGCCTCACCCAGTGACTGGAGGCTTGGCCTCTTTCATCCTACAGGCATAATTCCAGGACTACTGCAAGTGTGTCTCAGGTCAGTTGCCTCCACGGGTCCCCTTCACCACCATTGATTCTCAACCTATCTGGATGATACAACCTAACACACTCATGAATCTGTGGTGGTTGGAGTATATCCCAGGGAATGGCACTATTAGAAGGTGTGGCCTTGTTGAAGGAAGTATGTCACCATGGAGATGGGTTTTCAGAGCTTCCTCCTAGCTGCCTGAGGATGCCAGTCTCTCCTGGTTGTCTTTGGATCAAGATGCAGAACTCTCAGCTCCTTCTCCAGCACCATGTCTGCCTGCTGCTGCTATGCTTCCTGCTATGATGATAATGGACTAAACCTCTGAACCTGTAAGCCAGCACCAATGAAATGTTTGCCTTTATAAGAGTTGCCTTGATCTCCGTGTCTCTTCACAGCAATGGAAACCCTAAGACAGGATCCTTGACTGAATCTTCTATGCCAGTAAGAACAATTGGCAAGCAGGAGGGAACAGGTGGACTCCTCTGCTGGAGACAGAGCAAACAGAACTTCCTAGTGAAGGCTCTTGCCTCTAACACCTGTATGGGAAGACAGCCACCAAGCAAGTAATCCATCATATCAATGAAGCTGTGCTTTCACTTCCTGGTATTTTAGTTACAATCTCTGTTGCTATGTCAAAACAGCCTGACCAAAAAAAAAAAAAAACAAAAAAACAAAAAAAAAAAACAAAGGGAGAAACTGCTTGTTTTAGCTCACGGTTCAAGGCTATAGTCCATCAAAGTAGGGAAGTCACAGTTGGGAGCACAAAGCAGCTGGTCACATTGCATCTATATCCAAGAAGCACAGAGCCATGGATACCTGTGCTCAGTCTCCTTCCTCCTTTTTATTCAGTCCAGGGCTTTAGGGAATGGTGCCATCCACAGTGGACAAGTTTTCCCACCTCAATTAAGCTAATCAAGGCAGTGTCACACAAGCATGACCAGGGGACTGCCTTCTGGGTATCTCATCAAATTGACAATTTAGCTATGACATTTGGAATCCCCAAATCTGGCTGATCCCTAGGTACAGTGATGTGTACCTATAACCCTAGCTACTCAAGAAGCTGAATCAGGAAGATTTCTTGACTTACGAAGGTGTGACAAACTCAAGCAGCATAATGAGACCTCATCTCCAAATAAAATAAAACAGTAAAGTAGCATTGACATACCCCTATGCATATACCCAGCATTCTATTCCTATGTATGTATGTATGTATTATAATGAAAACATATTGTCTTAGTTAGGGCTACTAGTGTTGTGACAAAATACAACCAAAAGCAACTTGGAGAAGGAAGGGTTTATTTGGCTTATGCTTCCACATCACTGTTCATCATCAAAGGAAATTAGGACAAGAATTCAAATAGGGCAAGAATCTAGAGGCAGGAGCTGATGCAGAGGCCAAGGAGGGGTGCTAATTACTGGCTTGCTTCTAATGGCTTGCTCAGCCTGCTTTCTTATACACCCAGTACCACTATTCCTGAAGTTGCCCCACCCACAATGAACTGGCCCCTCCTACACCAATCACTAATTAAGAAAATGTCTACAGGCTTGCCTAAAGTTCCATCTTAAGGAAGTATTTTCTCAATTGAAGTTCCCTCCTCTCAGATGACTTTAGCTTGTGTCAAGTGACAGAAATCCAACCAGCACACATGCCTATGGAAGCCTTATTAATAATAACAAACAACAACCTTTAACACCTTGTATAGGTAAACAAATTGAGGAATAGTCACGTGGTAGAATACTACTTCACAATAAGAAGTGATTGGTTGCTGATATGATACATTCAGCAATGAAGATGAATCCCAAGACAGCAAAAGAACCAAAAGAAACCAGGTACACAGGAAGTGCATGCATGCATTTAGACTGAATGACCATGAATAAGCAATACTAGTCCGTGTAACTGGGTTAGTTACTCGTCTCACTGCTATTACAAAATACCTGCCAAAAGCAACTTAAGGAAGGAAAAGTTTATCCTGGCCTATAGTCAGAGGGGTTACATTCCATTGTCCTGGGGAAAGGCTTCATAATGGAAAACTTGTTGGTTCACAATCAGCAAGCAGAAAGAGAACAGGAAGTAGGGGTCAGGTTGCAACACCTTAAGCCCGCCCCCAGTGATCCACTTCCTCTAGCAAGGCTCCACCTCCTAAGGTTCCACAAGCTGCCCATACCCTGCTGCTAGTTGGGGCCACGTGAATTTGTTACTTTCTGTTGCTGTGATAAAACACCCTAAGCAAAGGTATTTTAAGGAAGGGTTTATCTTCGTATATGTTTCGAGAGGGCTACAAATTCACAGTGGCAGGGAAGGGCATAGCTGTAGGAACCGAAAGCTGACATAACGCCTCTCAACTGAACACAGGAAGCAGAGAAAGCAAAAAGGAAGTGGGGTGACGCTATATACTCCTAAAGCCTGCTCCCATTAAGGGACTAATTCCTACAAGGCTGCACCTTTTAAGGATTCCATAACCTCTCGGAACAGTGCCACCAAGTGTTCAAACACATGCGCCTCTGGGGACATTCCACATTCAGACAACGACAGTAACTGAAATCAGGAAGATGATTCCCTGGGGGTACTGAGAAGAGGAAATGTTCTAGGACCATGGAAATAACTGTTTTCTGTCTTGATTTGAGTTTTAGACGTTTCTTTTTGTTTGTTTGTTTGTTTGTTTGTTTGTTTTTGTGAACTTGACGAAAGCTAGAGTTACCTGAGAAGAGGGACCTAGAAAATGCCCTCATTGGATTGGCTTGTGGACAAGTCTGTGGGACATTTTTCTTGATTGATGATTGGTGTAAAAGGCTTATTTCACTGTGGGTGGCACCATCCTTGGGCAGGTGGTCCTGAGATGTATAGGAAAGTAAACTGCTACTAGGAAGGACAATCTTAGAGCAGCCGTTGCTTCCTGGGCCCTTACCATGTCCTCAAATTCTCTCACCGACCCAGCATCGTGATCAAACGGTCTTTGTTTCATAAAGAAACAGAGAACGTGACATTTGGAATCAGTCAGCCTCATAGCAAAGCCCTCCCTACCACAGATATCTCATCCTCTCTACTATCCATTCGTCCACCCATTAACAAAGTAAGTACTGTGTGAAGTACTATCTGTTCCCATCCCCCTCCCCAGCAGACTATAGTGAGAACTGATAGATACGTTAGTTTCTACCTTGGCCAGGCCTTCGGGAAGAATGCAGAGCCAAGGCTCTTTTGATTTTAATTATCCAAGTGGTTAGGAAGACAGGCAGGAGGGTTAGGTTATATAAGCACAGATAAAGGCAACCTCTGTGTTGTTTACTTTGGGAACTTTCCAGAAGCTAACATCAATAGCATGCCGCGTTAAAAAAATGGGTTAAAATCATTATCAGATTATGAATAATTCACCAAGCACCCCTGCTACCCATTACATTTTGTTCTGCATAATTGCTTCCTGGAAGTCTATTCCCAGAGCAGAGAATTGGGAGTATCCATGAAATTGAATATTTCTGCCTTTGACAAGTAAATTTAAACAAAATTGTAAATTAGTTTCAGTCTACTGCAGCCTGTCCTCTTTGAGTTGATGAGACTAGTTTTTTAGTTAAATAACGGAGCATTCGTGTGCACACACACTCACACACCCTTCAAAAAGGAAACAAGTTGCCTATAGTCCCAAGGCTTCCAAGTAGACTGGAAGGCTCAGGACTTAATGGGGCATAGACGGAACTAAAAACAGTATGCCTGAGAGGGAATCAGAGTCAAATCACAAAATATTCTCTGCACTACCAGAATAAGATAATTATGCCTTTTGAAAAAATTGGTATGTAATTCACACTCCAGAAATTCACCCTTAAAAGTGTAAAAACTAGTGTTTTTATATTTTTTTTTCACAAGATCTGGAGTAGAGGCACATGGTTGCAATTCTAGCTGCTCAGGAGGTTGGACAAGACAATCAATCCCTTGAGCCTAAGAGTTCAACACCAGCCTTGGCAACATTGTGAGATATCATTTGTTAAAAATAAATAATGATAAGGTATAGTGGTGCAGGCCTGAAGACAGCATTTCTTTTTCTAAAAAAAAAAAAAAAATTATTACTTTTTAAAATGTGTATGAGTGTTTTTCCTGCACGTGTGCATGTGTACCAAGTATGTTACCTGAGGCGATCAGAAGATAAGGTGGCATCCCCTGGAACTAGAATTGCAGATGGTTTTGAGCCCCTATATATGTGCTGGGAATAGAATCCTAATCTTCTTTAAAAGCAACAAATGCTCTTAACCACTGAACCATCTCTCCATTCCCAAAACACCATTTCTCAAAAATAAATTACAAGTGGCTGTGGTGATCCACGTCTTTAATTCCAGCACTCAGAATCTGTCTAGGTTTGAGACTGTCTGACCTATATAGCAAATCCTAGGTCAGCCAAAGATACGTAGTGACACTCTGTCTCCCAAAAATTAATTAAGTAAAAATTAAAGAAATTGGGCATTTGCATCTCCATTTCCTCACTCTGCTAGCTGATGGCAACCAGTAATCTTTCTGTCTATATATTTTGGACATTTGACACAAATGGAATCATTCAGTATGTTCTCTTACCTCACTGTCTTCTTTTGTTTAAATAACATTGATGTGGGCCTGGAGAGATGGCTCAGTGGTTAAGAGCACTTGCCGCTCTTCCAGAGGGCCCAGGTTCAATTCCCAGCACTCACTTGGTAGCTCACAACTGTCTCTAACTTCAGTTCCAAGGGATCCAATGCCCTCTTTTGACCTTAGTGGGTATTGCATGCACGTGGTACATAGATACACATGCAGGCAAAATACCCACGTACATAAAATAAAAAGATAACATTGACAAAGCTCATCCATATTACAGCATATATATACTTTGTATTGCTGATTGATTTTCCATTGTATGGATATATCATCTGTTTTTTCATTCATCAGATGTTGGACATTTGGGCTATTCCAACTGTTTGGCTATTATGGGTTATATTGTTGTAAATGCTGATGCTTGAATCTTTATGTGAACATATGTTTTCTATTTTCTTGGGTCTATTCCTAAGATGTGGAGTTGCCAGGTCAGGTGGTACCATCTGTACCATTTTTTAGGTGAATGCTTTTCACAGTGGTTGTTCCACTTTACATTCTCAGCAGCAACATACAAGGGCACTGCCTTTCTCCAGCAATGTCTTCTTTCTAAGAATGCCCTCACTTTATCATCTTTATCAGAGGCTGTCTGTTCTAGGTGCCCACCACAGCTCCTGTAGGAGACCTAGTCAATGTTATCAGCTCCCTGATATGGTACATAGAAACACATATCATTTCTTCTGGGTAATTATACTGAAATTTAAGAGCTATAATAATACAATCAAGATGCTCCCAGATTCAAACACCTGAAGTGAATTCTCTGCACCTGCTTAACCCATTCAGTGGTGCATCAGTTACTTTTTTATTGTTGCGATAAGAAACCATGACTAAAGCAACTTAAAGAAGAAAGAGTTTATTATGGGCTTACAGTTTCAGAAGTCTTAGTTAAGTTTTCTAAATGCTGTGACGAAACACCACGACCTTGGCAACTCGTATAAGGAAAAACATTTAACTGGGTCTAGCTTACAGTTTCAGAGGTTTAGTTCATGATCATCATGGCAGGTTTAGTTCATTATCATCATGGTGCTGGAGAGGTAGCTGAGAGTTCTACATCGGGTTCAGCAAGCAGCAGAGAGAGAGAGAGTGATACTGGGCGTGGTTTGAGCTTCTGAAACTGCAAAGTGCCACCCCTCTCCCCTCCCCTTGTCTTCCTCCAACAAGACCACACCCATTCCAACAAGGCCACACCTCCAATAACGCCACTCCCTATGAGCCTATGGAAGCCATTTTCATTCAAGCCACCGAGAGAGAGTCCATCTTGGCAGGGGGGATGGCAGGTGCTGGAGTAGTAGCTGAGAGCTTATACTTCATCCACAAGCATGAGGCAGAAAGAGTTAACAACTTCTCCATCAAGTCCACACCTCCTAATCTTTTCCAAACAGTTCTACTAACTAGGGACCACGTATTTAAACATATGAGCTTATGAGGGCCATTTTCATTTAAACATCACACAGGGTCAGTTTCTTCCGTGCATCGAATGACGCCTGGCAAATACTTGCTACCACCCAGTTTAGCAATCTTAGGGACAGACCCTTTATCTCCCAGCATTACCTATACCATATCCATGCTTGGACCAAGCAGGTGTCCAGGGAAATGAATCCAGTGCTTGGCACTTACTGGCTCTAATGCCAACATCTGCAGTCAGATCAGAAAAAGGCAGAAATGGATGTGCCAGGCTGTGTGGTGGGAGGCACACGCTGAGCAGTCAAAAGTAATTGCTGCCAAGGCCTTGATTCAGAGGAGAGACACAGTATCAGGAACTTCATAATGCATGACAGGCAGACAGATTATTTCAGGCCCAAAGAGAGCTGAAATCAACCCCTCAGCTGCCTAGGTTGTGAAGGCTGGCCTGCTCTGACAACCTCAGATAGATAGGTGTTAAGGACGGAAGGATGCCGACTTTCCAGTTTGAATTTTCTGTTCCTTTTCAAGATGTCTGCGCCCAGGGGAGGGATCCTGGTTGAGCTCAGCATCCGCACTGAGCCTAGCAGGAGCCGCTGAGCCCGGCCTCCCCCTCCTGTTCCCCCCAGCTCAGTGAGTCACTACAGCACAGGAAGTGCCTTAATGAAAGCCACGAGTGCCTGGGGGTGGAGAGGAGGAGGCGGCGTGTGAGCCAGCCAGAGGCTTGCGTATTTCTATGGGGTCGAGAGCTAAAATCTACAGCCTCAACGTGAGCACAGACTGTGGGCTCTTCTGTGATCAGCATAGATGCAGCAGATGAAATCCTGCCTGCACTTTTACAACCCAGCTACCCAGGACTAGTTGGGGGATCCTTTCCCCGCCCCGGCCCCTCCCCTCCTCTCCCCCCATGAAATTATAAGATCTCTTTAAGGGTTTAGGATTTAGTTCCCTTCCTTTCTTCTTTTTCAGACTGTCCTTGATGGCAGAATATGACCTTGAACTTCTGTGCACCGCCACGCCCTGTTTATATTGAGAGACTCCAACCCAAGGCTCCCTGCGCAGTGAATGAGCACTCCACCCCAGACTCTTACCTATTTTTACAGGTCGAAAACATTTCTCTCCAGCTTTTATTTGTCATTTGATTTGTTTTTCCTCTTCCAGAGATTCATTCATTGCAGTACTAGACATTGAACTTGAGTCCCTGGACAGCCTAGGCAAGCAAACACTAGGGTGAAAAACTTCCTTCAAACGGGTGATCCTCCTACCTCAGTTTCCTGAGCAGCTGGAATTGCTGGCGCAGAATTTGAGTTTCATGTATCTGTCAATCTTTTCTTCGGTGTTGCTCAAGCTCAGGAGAGCTTACATAATTACACCTGTTGGCACATTCCATCCAAGATGCAATGTCCTTTCCTACTGCAATTTTACTTTCTTTTGCTTTCTGAGACAAGATGTTACTACTGTACAGGCAGCTCCTGAACTTCAGCTCTTTCTGCTTCAGTCTCTCAAGTGCTGCAATTACAGGCCTGGGAAGCTGGAAGAAAAGCAGGAAAATATATTTTCACAGAAAGCTTCCACGTGCAACAGCCTATTACTAAAAAGAAGATGATGAAGTGGGACAGTGGAGAATCGCCTGTAGGGTCTGCCTACATTGTGTTCCTCTGTGGGCCAATGTGTCCTCTCAAATAGCACCCTCTCCCAGTTTCTCCCTGTGACCATCTTGCCTGTGGACTCCATAGCCCATGCTGTGTGATAGTAGAAACTCTGCCCTCCTCTTCACAGAGCACCCTTTCTCCCTGAGAGAGCAGACAGGTTCTATCCCTGCTGTCACCAGGCAGTCCCCTGATCGCCAGCCCTCATCTTCTTGTCAGTACTGCTAAGTCTCTTTGCAAGAGGTTGCCTCTGCTTTGGCCTCCATGAGAGGCCAGTGGCTGTTCTCAGCCTCATAGAGAGACTGGATTGATTTCTCCTTCTGAGCTACACTGGCTCACCTGGGCCTTTGAGCATCTCTATTTTCTCCTGAATCTTGGGAAGTCCATCCTGAACTGTCCCATCAATGTCTTGCTTCTGACACTGACTATGTTGAGAGTGCTCTATATAGAATTCTGTGAGTTCGGGGCCAGCCTGGTCTACATAGAGAGTTCCAGAATAGCCAGAGCTATCTTGTTTCCAAATTTTTTATATATATATATGGTTTTTTGAGACAGGGTTTCTCTGTGCAGTCCTGGCTGTCCTGGAACTCACTCTGTAGACCAGGCTGGCCTCGAACTCAGAAATCCACCTGCCTCTGCCTCCCAAGTGCTGGGATTAAAGGCGTGCATCACCACTGCCCGGCTTGCAAATATATTCTTATTAATTAAATATAACCTTAAAATATTTTTAAAATATTTCATCAAAGCTGCATGTGTTGAGGCATGTCTTTGATCCCAACACTCAGGAGATAGCAACAGGCAGGTCTCTGTGAGTTTGAGAACAGCCCAGTCTCCATAGTGAGTTCAAGGCTGACCAGAACTACATAGTGAAACCTTGTCTCTATCCTATGTAATTTTTTTCTTTTTTTCTTACTATTAATATTATTTGGAAGCCGGGCGGTGGTGGCACATGCCTTTAATCCCAGCACTTGGGAGGCAGAGGCAAGTGGATTTCTGAGTTCGAGGCCAGCCTGGTCTACAGAGTGAGTTCCAGGACAGCCAGGGCTATACAGAGAAATCCTGTCTCGAAAAAAACAAAACCAAAAAAAATAGAATATATTTGCAAATTTTCATATAATATATTTGATCATATGCATCTGTACTAGATAGGTTTTTTATTTTCTCTTTCTTTCTTTCTTTTTTTCTTTCTTTTTTTCTTTTTGGCAGGTTTCTCTGTGTAGCCATGGCTGTCCTAGACCAGGCTCACAGAGATCTGCCTACCTCTGCCTCCCAAGTGTTGACAATAAAGGCATGCAGCACCACCACCTGGCTGTGCTAGATAATTTTACATCAACTTCACATCATCTAGAGTTATCTAAAAGGAAGGAACCTTAACTGAGAAATGTCCTATAATATTCTGCTGTAGGGCATTTTCTTAATTAGTGACTGATAAAGGAGGACCCAGTCCATTGTAGGTGGGGCTACACCTGGGCTAGTGGTCCTGAGTTCTGTAAGAAAGCAGACTGAGCAAGCCATGGGACGTAAGCCAGTAAGCAGAACTCCTCTGTAGCCTCTGCATCAGCTCCTGCCTCCAGGTTCCAGACCTGCTTTAGTTCCTGTCCCGACTTCCTTTGGTGATGAAGTGTGAGCTGAATAAATCCTTTCTTCCCTACATTGCTGTCAGCATGGTGTTTCATCACAGCAATAGTAACCCTAACTATGACATCATCCCTCCCATCTGCTCCCCTTACTACCCTCACAACCCTCCCATCCCTTTCCACCCAACTTTGAGATGAATTTTTTTTTTTTTTTTTGGTTTTTCGAGACAGGGTTTCTCTGTGTAGCCCTGGCTGTCCTGGAACTCACTCTGTAGACCAGGCTGGCCTCGAACTCAGAAATCCACCTGCCTCTGCCTCCCAAGTGCTGGGATTAAAGGCGTGCGCCACCACCGCCCGTCGAATTTTTTTTCTTTCTTTCCCCATTGAGTCTACTTTGTGTGGTCCAGCTAATCTTGAGATTGGTGTCTTCTCTGGTGTGTAGTCAACCTACCAGGATCCATGTCATTAAAGAGAACTGGCTCTTACTCTCCCAGTCACTATCATATGCCAATAGCTCCCCCACAAGTGGTGAGATGACATCTCCCCCCTTCCCAACCGCATACTGGGATTTTGTCTGGCTGTGCATGCTGTTACAATCACTGTGAGTTCATATGTGTATTTGCCCTAGAAAACAGTTTCCTTGATGTTAGCCGCCATCTCAGGCTCTTACAAATTTTCCATTCCCTCTTTTACAAAGATCCCCTAGCCCTGGGGGGAAGGGTGTGATATGAATGTCCAGTTTAAGGCTGAGAGCTCTGCATGTTGACCAGTTGTTGGGGAGAGGGGCCATCTGGGTTAACTGGTATTTACCGAAGAAGAAGCTTCTATGAGGAGGATTGAAAGATGCTCTGATCTATGGGTATAACAATAAGTCGTTTTATTACTATGTCAATATAGCAGAATAGTAGCATTGGGTTTTCTTCCTAGTGCCTATGACTTATGTAGCCATGGTTTCTTGGTTCCTTTAGTAGTGTCAAGCACGTGTACCATCTCATGGAGAAGATCTTTAATACAAGGAGGAATTGGTTGGTTACCCACATAAAATTCATGCCACTATGGCATTTGTAGGTCTGTACTGTCAGACCAGTCATTGTTGTAGCCTGTAAGGTTCACAGCTCGGAGAGTTTGAGCCACACACTTCTTCTGGTCAGCGTGCACAGCACCTTCCAGAACCATAAATGAAGCCAGTCGTGATGAGGCTCACGGAGGAGCACCAGCTTGCGATCTCCATGTTTGTGATTCAGATATGTCATGTTTTTAGCAATAGGGTCTTATCACCAAGCTCTGGAGGGTAGCCAGGAGCATTGACAATAACCTGTAATGCTTAGGGGGTCCATGTGTCCCCACTGGCCAACAACTAAAGAAGAGGAAGAAGAAGAAGAGCCCATTCCTGACAAATGAGCAGCTCTGTTCTCAGAATTTTTTTTTTTTTTTTTGAGACAGGGTCTCACTCTGTAGCCCTAGATGGCCTGAAACTCACAGAGCTCTGCTTTCCTCTGTTTCCCAAGTACTGGGATCTAAGGTGTGCTTCAGCCTACACAGCCTACTGTTGGAAAATTTTAAGGATGTGATTAAAGATTCATTTTGTTTATTATAACATTGTAATAGGGAAAATTTGGCTGTTGTTCCACAGCAAGGGAATTGATTCAACTATGACACATCCTTCTAATGGAACATTATTTAGCCTTTAAAACTATGCTATAATGAATATTCATAGACACAGAAGATGGTTATAGTAAATTGTTGGAAAAATAATTGTACTATGATGCCATTTCTGTCAATATAGACTCAGATGTAAGATGTGTGTGTGGTATGTTTCTGTGTGTGGTGTGTAGTGTGTGTGGTGTGTGTGTGTGATGTGTGTGGTGTGTGTGTGTGGTGTGTGGTATGTGTGTGGTATGTGGTATGTGTGTGTTGGTATGTTTGTGTGTGGTGTGTGTCTGTGATGTGTGTGTGTGGTGTGTGGTGTGTGTGTGGTGTGTGTGTGGTGTGTGACGTGTGTGTGGTGTGTGATGTGTGTGTGGTGTGTGTGTGTAGTGTGTATGTGTGGTGTGTATGTGTGGTGTGTGTGGTGTGTGGCATTGACGAGGAAGAGTACTGTTCTTCATCAGTCTGTCTCAAAGAAATACAAGCAGCATGTCTAAAAAATATCCACTAGCCATAACAAACAAACAAACAAACCACTGAGAGACAGTAAAGACTTTTAAAAAAAAAGATTTACTTATTTTACTTATATGAGTACACTGTAGCTATCTTCAGACACACTAAAAGAGGGCACCAGATCCCATTACAGATGGTTGCGAGTTACCATGTGATTGCTGGGAATTGAACTCAGGACCTCTGAAAGAGCAGTTAGTGCTCATAACCACTGAACCATCTCTCCAGGCCCTGACAGTAAAGACTTTATTTAGTAGAATATATACAAAAGTCCTGTTTGGATATTAATTAATAGCAAAAACATCAGTGATCTACGTTACTTTTCTGGTACCCAGTTGCCAGTGGTGCATCTCAGCTACAACTAAACACACCATAGCTACATGCAGCTGGTGGTTGCCGTGCTAAGTAAGCAGTGTGGGACTTCATTTTGAGCTGGTTGTGATTTAAATATCAAGGTATATTTAAACAAACAAACAAAAAAATTAGGGCTGAGAATTTAACCCAATTGGTAGAATGCTTACCCTGAGATCAGTCCCCAGTACTATTACACTGAGGCACAGGGCTGTAATCCTAGCACTTAGTAGTAGAGGTAGACCGTCAAAGATTCAAGGTCATTCTGACTTTTAAAGCAACTTAGGAGGCTAACCTTGCCTACACTCAAGAAAACAATCTAACAGAAGCAGCAGCAGCAACAACAACAAAACCCCAAACCAAAAAACTACTAGATGAAAATTGAATAGTCCATCTAATTTAATACATAAAAGTTACACTTCAAAAATATAAATATGCCGGGGAGTGGTGGCACACGCCTTTAGTCCCAGCACTTGGGAGGCAGAGGCAGGCGGATTTCTGAGTTCGAGGCCAGCCTGGTCTACAGAGTGAGTTCCAGGACAGCCAGGACTACACAGAGAAACCCTGTCTCGAAAAAAAAAATGTAAATATGTAGCTTTAAAAAAGAGAATTGAATTAAAACAATCATAAAAGCTTCCTGTGGTTACTCAGGTCGGCTACCTACTCTGGGACCCAGGACATAGTTCAGTGGTTAAAGGCAACCCTTCCTGTAGGCTAGACATGTGACCCAGGGTGTAGCAAAGCAGGTTGAAACCAATGTCACTGAAAAATGCAGTATCAGACACTCAGGAGCTCTGTATAATACTTGCCTGGCATTCATGAGGCCCTGGGTTCAGGCCCCAGTGCTTTATAATTGTGCTTGGGTTTAAGAGAACACCCTGGAAGTCATATAAGTTCTCCATATGCTCGCTAAGAAGGATGAGACAGTGTTGGTCCTTGTACAGTTTAAGCCTGATGAGAGCCCACCTACATCCTACACATCTCCTATCCAGGTACTAATCAGACCTGACCCTGCTTAGCTTCCAAGACCAAGTGCTATCAGGGTGGGTCAACCATAGACTGGAACTACTCTAAGCATTCCTGAGGTAGAGCATATATACTAAAGGATTTTAGTGGCACACTAGCAAATTTTTAATTAAAAATTTAAAATGTATTTATTAAGCTCAGCATGGAGGTGCATGTCCTTAATGCCAGTACTTGGAAGGCAGAAGCCTTCTTCTCTCTAAGTTTGAGGCCAGTCTGGCTTACATAGTGAGTTCCAGGGCAGTCAGAGCTGAGTAGTGAGATCCTGTTTCAAACAGCAACAACAAATAAATCAATAATGAAGTATGTATTAAATCAATTTATATGTATTTATTTTAAATTGGGCATAGGGTTATAAGTATAACTTAATGACAGCACTTTCTTAGCATGTATAAGGTCCTGGGTTTGAATCCCAACACTGAAAGCAAATGTGTAATTGTGCATATTTAAGTGTGATACATGTCTAAGTGTCAACATAAAAACACAGCCCCTGAAGCCAAAGCAGAAGCCACACTGTTATACATTGTTATTAAGTCTCCATACCTTACAAGACTATGTTTCTGTTTCCTAAAACTAATGTATCCTGCTAACCGTTTTCAACCTATGATGAACCTGCAACCCCATGACAGATGCCCACCCCTTTGCCTTGCTAAACTCTGGAACACCCGTGATGACTCCCCTTCCACATGATGTATTCTCACAGTTATCTATCCCACATATGGCCTGGAGCCCTGAGCCCCGACTCTTCTGTCCAGGTACTAATAGCCAATTATCTCGAAAGCTATCAACCCTAACCTTTTTCCATAAAAGAGACCTCAAAAGCCAGTAATCCTGACTTAGGGTGAGGCAGCCATCTGGGCAATTCCTTGTGCACCTCTGAATAACGCTTTCTTTCTTTTTTTTTTTTTTTCAGTCAGTCATGGAAATGGTTTTTCCTCGAGTCTGGAACCAAATATGAGTGACTGTGGTCTGGAAGTGCATATTCAAGTTACTTCAAATACCATGTTCCAACATGGCAACAATTTCATGACATTTTTACAGAGAGAACAAGAGAAAGAGAAAGTTATAGATCAAGGCGCTTTCGAATTGGTTGGTGAAACATAGGATGCTAGCAGAACAGGGCACCTTTCTTGAAGGCTTCAGATGCTATTTGATGACACTCAGCCTATGGGTTGGTAGAATCCAGGGGCTCATTTGTACATTTCAAAAGGATTTACCTAATAGGCTCAGGGACTTTGGGTCCTGTGCAGAGGAACATACATGTGGCTAGTTAGAGGACAGAAGGTAGCTGAAGATAAGATCTTTAAAAATGATTACAATGTTCATTCATGTTATGTGTAGTAAACAGTTAGAAAAAATTCATGTTCCAAAAGCTACCATGACATACAGGAAGACCTGATATTTCCCATAACTCCTCACCGGATCGTGGGGATACACAGACTTCCCAGAGAAGATTTGATTGTTTTCACTGTTTCTAAGGCAATGCTGCAGGCACAATATGAGCATGTAGAGCCTGGGCACAGCCCACAGGGCCAGCCATTGACGATCAAGGTGTCTTTGAGTGACCTTATGAGCCTTTATGTATCCCTTCTTGTGGGTAAAACTGGAATAGCCTTGCCTAGGATTATTCAAAGTGAAAAGACAAAGTATGCAAAGTGCCCAGAACCACTCCAGGACACAGTGAATGCTCAGGGGCTCTGAGGAGGATGGCTGGGCACTTCTTCCCTGCCTTGCTGTCCACACAGCTTGTACTGCAGAGACCTGGTTCTCGTAGGAAAGGAGTTACTACCCTCAAACAGGCGGACTCCCAAGCATGGTGGTGAAATTCATAGCAAGCTCTGGAGACTTTCTCGTGATTTTTGCCTCCATCAGCAGAGGAACATTGCCAGGAAGTGATCACTCCACACAATAATTAAAATGCTTTCTGCTTCTTTGGCTGAGTGTTGATTCAGCACACTCCCAGCAAGCCTGACACTGTGCCCTGAGCATGAAGGACCTTTCTCACCCAGGATCTTTCTTGTGTTTTGGGCTATGTATAAGAGACTCTACCCCCCCCCACACACACACACATACAGGCCTCAACCCTCCATGTTCCCCCACCCCCACTCCTGCCCTGACAGTATGCTTCCCCTTCATCTCCTAGCCACATGGCCAGCCTCACATGATCAGATCATTGTGTCACAAGGCACCATGCCATACCTTCTTCCCTGGTAGCACATTTCATTGTTAAAATCATTGTTTCCCATGCTGAGGATGCAGTTCACTTGGTAGAGTGCTTGCCTCCTACTCAGGAGGCCCTGGATTCATTACCCAGCACTGTGTGGACATGTTCAGCACTCTAGAGGTAGAGGCAGAAGGAGCAGAAGTTCCAGATTGTCCTTAGATAAACAAGTTCGAAGCTATTGATGCAGAAGCCACTGCTTTCACCTCAGAGAGGGTATGAGTTTATTCTGGAGCCAAATATGGATAACTGTGGTCTGAAAATACAGATTTAGGTTACCCCAAGTGTATTTCAACATAACAACAGTCTCATGAAGCTTTTATAGTAAGAAGTAAAAATTAGTAAGTTATAAAAGCCAGGAATACTGGCACATAACTTTAATTCCAGCACTTGGAAAGCAGAGGTGGATCTCTGTGGCAGATCTCTGAGTTCGAGGCCAGCTTGTTCTACAGAGTGAGTTTCAGGACATCCAGAGCTCCATAATGAGAACCTGTCTCAAGACAACAACAAAAGAGGAGGAGGGGGAAGAAGAAGAAGAAGAAGAAGAGAGGAGAGAAGAAAAGAAAGTTGTAAGTCAAGACATTTTTCTTTTTTTTTCTTTTTTTTTCTTTTGTTTTTTTTGAGACAGGGTTTCTCTGTGTAGCCCTGGCTGTCCTGGAACTCACTCTGTAGACCAGGCTGGCTTTGAACTCAGAAATCCACCTGCCTCTGCCTCCCAAGTGCTGGGATTAAAGGTGTGCGGCACCACCGGCCGGCGCCCCTTAACATTCTTATGTAGTGAGAATTTTGCTTTCTTTAAAAATCCAGTTGTTATGTGAACATGTTTTTAATCCCAGGTGTGGGATAAGAGCCTGCTTCACAGCAGGTGATTATGATTTGCCTCATGCACTAGCAGGGGTGTGATTTTTGCTAGCTATAGATAGTTTAATTCTATAAATTAGACACTGGGGAGGGTATAAAATGGGAGAGCCCATAGAGGGCCAGTGGAGGCTGCTCCTCCCCCTGCTGCTGGTTCCTGTTGTTGCGGTTGTCAAGTGGTCATGAGCAAAGAGACAAGAAGCTGGAGAGTTCCTGATGATGAACATTGGACTAGCCCCAAGAAACATGATGCCTCTAATCAGCATAAAGTAGTCTAAAAAGGTCTCTGCCCCCTTTCCTCTCTAACCTTCTTTCTCTCCTTCCTAGTGTTAGGGAGTTTGGAAGGGATTAGGGTAGAATACGGGTTGGAAGGGAGGTAGAGGTATAAGAACCCAATAAAAAAGGCAAAAAAAAAAAATTCCAACATTCTTATGCTGAACACTGTCCTCACAGAGGTTTGTAGAAGCAAGCCCTTTGATTTTCTTTATTAATTTGCTTATTTTTCAGCTTGAATTGAACCCAGGGCATGTTAGGTAAATGCTGTTGCATTGAATTATATCTTCAGCCCATTTTGCATGTTTTTTTAAATTTTGATTTTGTGTATGAATGCTTTGCCTGTATGTATGCATGTATGTATATATGTATGATGTATGTATGTATGTATGTATGTATGTGTGTATGTCACATGTGTGTCTGGTGCCTGTGAAGGTAGAGAAGAGGGCAATAGGATCCCCTGGAACTGGGGTTACTGATGGCTATGAGCTGTGGATGTTGGGAATCAAATCCAGGTCCTCTGCAAGAGCAGCAAGTGTTCTAAACTTTGGAGCCATCTCTCTAGCCCCAAATGTGTATGTTTTTTGTTATTGTTGTTGTTGTGGTTTTTGGTTTTTAAATTTTGAGACAGGGTTACTAAGTTGCTCAAACTGGCCTTGAACATACTCTGCAGCTCAGACAAGCCTTGAATTTACAATTTTGCTGCTTCAGACTGAAAGTAGCTGGGATTTTAGGCCTGTGCCTCCACACCTATGTGTCCTTCTGTGTGTGTTTTCATGCAGGTGCATATATGTATGCACATCAAGGTCAGACGATCACCTTGGCTGTATGTCCTTATGTGCTATTCATCTTGTTTCCAGGACAAAGTCTCTCATTGGTCAGATTTTTTTTTTTTTGGTTTGGTTTGGTTTGGTTTGGTTTGGTTTTTCGAGACAGGGTTTCTCTGTGTACCCCTGGCTGTCCTGGAACTCACTCTGTAGACCAGGCTAGCCTCGAACTCTCGAACTCAGAAATCTGCCTGCCTCTGCCTCCCAAGTGCTAGGATTAAAGGCGTGCGCCACCACCGCCGGGCTCATTGGCCTGATCTTGCCAAATAGGTTGGTCCATCTGGCTAGCAAGCCCTAGATATTAGCTCTCTTGCCTCCCTACCACTGGGATTGCAAGCATGAGCCATCACACCCAGGTCTTCGTGCTTACAAGGTGACCACTATGACAACAGAGCTATCATACCTCCTCTAATTGTGACTTTCCAATGTCTGCAATTTATTCTATATTATAGCACCAAACTGTTCAGGTTTTGATGGACATTTTTGGCTCTTCAACTGTGTTCCTTAAACAAGCCTGGTTCTTTTTAAAGGAGATAAGAATCCTCTTTTCCTTTTGTTGCCTTGGACCGCATCTACTTTCTCCCCACCTCCGACACACACACACACACACACACACACACACACACACACACACACACA
>NW_021604736.1:876332-879000 GCF_004785775.1 Grammomys surdaster | reverse complement strand
CACACACACACACACACACACACACACACACACACACACACACACACGTCTTCCAATACATTCGAAAAAAATCTGTCCGTGTTATTTTTCTTCCACAGTAACGGGCACTTAAATCACTTTAGTGGCTGTGCTTTGCTGAAAAGCTTATTATCTCCACAAATAAAGATCTGAAAAGTTCCTTCTGCTCTGAAGCAGATTGGGCCAGGGAAGAACAGACGGGAAGACCTAGAATTAAATCCATATTCAGGAAGGAAAGCGCTGTTCTCAGCAGAAATCCCAACAGTAGCCACCATTAATTAAGGAAACAGTGCAGGCGTCCTCATCCTCAGCCAATCAGAGACAGCCTCACTCCAGTAACTACGCTGCTCCGGAGCCAGAGTTAAAAAGACAGCCAATCACAGAAGTCCTTCCAGCCCTCAGCCAATAAGCGAGGACTTCTGGTGACGTCAAAGGCAGCCTTGCGCTGATGAGCTAACACAGCTGAAAGTCCTGAGATGCCTCCACACTTCCTCTTTTGAAAATCTGCCAGGCTCAGAATGCCAAGTTCCCAAAAACCTCATAATACGAATTCTAGGCTCTTGAGGAGACTTTGTGAACATGCGCAGATGTCTCTTTCTGGTAAACAGGAAATTCTTTTTTTTTTTTGCCTTTTTTTTTTGCATTAGATGCCAACTTCAGCTTTATGAAACTCTTAACAGCTGGAAACCTCCACCCTTCTGCCATCCCTGTTTATGGTTTACAGCGAGTGCAGACTTGTGAGTGATTGATGAAAGAAAACACTCTGCACTTAGCAAATTCAGTATCTTCCATTATTGCGGCGGCTTCTATTATCTGTTGTTTTATTTGTTCATCTAGGAACCCATGAATGCCGGGGGAGAAACGTACATTTTCTTGGTTATGAATATTTATCAAGTGCTGAAAGAACGCTATTATGCTCCCAGTGCATCATGCAGTTGTTCATTTAATATAAAAAACGGTAGAAAGACTAAACTAGCATATATCAACAGGCATAAAGAAAATACATGAGCCGGGTAGTGGTGTACAGGCCTTTAATCCTCTAACACTTGGGAGACAGAGGCAAGCAGATCTCTATGAGTTTGAGGCCAGCCTGGTCTACAGAGCAAGTTCTAGGCCAACCTCTGCTACATAGTAAATGTACAATAATAACCACAAAATGTATAGTTTCCTCATTTGTACTAAGAGAACTGCAAATCAGATGAAGTCTTGATGAAGAGAAATCCAGGTTAAGACAATAGTGAAAGTCAGGCATGACAGTATAAGCCTTTATTTCTCGTTTTCAGGAGTCTAGAGTAAGAAGGCTAAGTTTTAAGGTTGCCTGGGCTGTATATTGAGACAATCTTAAAAGAAGGGGGTGGGAGAGTGTGAGAGGAGAGAGAAGCTGGGGGTGGGGGGGAATGGAAGCAGAGGTTGTAAGAACTCCCAATCTGAACTGCTAGAAGCATTTTCTAGTTTGGGGGGGATGTTTCTGTTTTATGTGTACAGGTGTTTTGTCTGCATGTGTGTCTGTGCACACGTGTACACCTGGTGCCCTGGGACTGGAGTTACAGGGAGTTATAAACTGACATGGTTATAGGTACTAGGAATCAGACTTGGGTCTTCAGGGAGAGCACCGAGCCATCTCACCAGTCCTGTATTTTCCAGTTCTAAACTTGAAAGCACATTTCAAATGCTGAAATAAGATGTGTTGCCAAAATAAAAGGAGCAGGGACCCCATGTCTTATCACAGTATCACAGAATGCTCACTTGGTATGCCGTAGCCACAACACTGTGATCAGCATGCAGAGACAGCTTGTCCTTGGTGCTGTAGCTTTCTCACAGAGGTTTGCTTATAAGGCTCTTGCAGGTAGAACCCTTTCCAGATGAGACTTGAGAAACTTAACAAATTTCAGTCTTTTATGGAGTTAGCCTTTAATAGGAAAACTTTGATTTTGTTAGCGATACTACAAAGAAAACTTGTGGTGAATGTTTGCACAAAAGTACACATATGAGTTATTCAAAGTTGAGGCAAAGCATGAATGATTTTATAGAAGGTGTCAGCTGTCGCTCCATATTCTGTGTGCTGCTGCACAAATAGCACCCAGTATCTTCCATCAAGCCTGTGGTAATTTTCGTGAAGCTTTGCCTGTGTCAGCATTCCTGGTTTCTGAAGGAGCAATTCTGAGATTTTAATGATTGACATTCAGAGTTTTTCATTTCCCTCACATCCAAAGATCCAGGACAGTCTGTAACAAATGCTATTGACAGAATGCTTCACTTATTTGAAGCACCGGTAATTCTAAGTAAGAACCCCCAGATTCTTGACTTTTTAAATAACCCATTGAGTGAAGCCTACTTGCTCGTTCAGAGTTTTTTATGTCAATTTAGCAATAGGATTATGCAAATTGAAGAGCCATGAGTGTCACTGGAGTACTCCATTGTTAAAGGTGGAGTGCTGACAAAGATTCTTTTTGTCAGGGGGCAACATTTTAGAAAGTCATCGATCCGAGAGTCCTTGTGGCCTTGGAGCATGGAAGAGAGTTATGCTCCACAAAATGTGTTATGTGCTTCAGCCAATCAAGTCTGGACCATGTTTCTCAGCACTGTTAAGTCTAAGCTAGTGTGTGATAGTACCCTGGCTCAGGTGCTAGTCTTTTTTTTTTTTTTTTTG
>NW_021604736.1:838517-876232 GCF_004785775.1 Grammomys surdaster | reverse complement strand
AGACAGGGTTTCTCTGTGTAGTCCTGGCTGTCCTGGAACTCACTCTGTAGACCAGGCTGGCCTCAAACTCAGAAATCCGCCTGCCTCTGCCTCCCAAGTGCTGGGACTAAAGGCGTTCTCCACCACCGCCCTCAGGTGCTAGTCTTTTGTTTTGGTTTGGTTTTGGTTTGTTGTTGTTGTTGTTTTTCAAGACAGAGTTTCTCTGTGTAGTTCTGGCTGTCCTGGAACTCACTCTGTAGACCAGGCTGGCCTCAAACTCAGAAATCTGCCTGCCTCTGCCTCCCAAGTGCTGGGATTAAAGGCGTTCCGCTCAGGTGCTAGTCTTAAGCATGGGTTCTCATCATGAATGCAATGGACAGATGCTGAGTTGATGCTGAGAGGCAAAGTTGGTGTATAAAAATGCTTGTTGTAAAAATAGGAGGACCTGAGTTCAAGTCTCCCAAAGCTTAAAAAACAAAACCTGAAATCTCAGTACTCTCGTGGGAAGATGACAGGGAAAGACAGGAGACTTCTTGGAAGCTCGTGGGTTAGCTAGACTGGCCTATTATTCAGCAGACTGACAAAGAGACCCTGAACCTAACCCAAGGTTGTCCTGACTACTACTACTATTTCCTCCTCCTCCTCCTCTTCCTCCTCCTCCTCCTCCTCTTCTTCTTTTTGACACGTGGGTGTGTTCACATACACACACACACAAACAGTAAGTTTTATAAGACACTGGAAGCCATGGTAAAGTGTTAGTGGGACACAGACTATATCTGTAAGAAGTTTTCAAGAAAATTCTGCAAAATAGTCTAGAATTAAGGTTAAGCAGATCATCAGAGAAATAGAGGTGTGTGATTAAAGGCATAATTTATTTCAGAGAGTTAATATGAGTATAGCAATATATTTCTGTTAATGCACACATGCAAGAGGTAATCAAATGTGTTGCTGTATCTCACGTTTTTATGTATTAACTCTAGAACCTGCTTCCCGAGCGCGCGTGTGCCTCTGTGCCTTTGTTCGTGTCTGGCTGCATGCCTCTCTCCTCCTCTACAAATACCAAATCCTACTTATTTTTCACATCAAATCAAAATCTTAGTAACGACAATAGGAGTTTCTTAGGGTTTTAAGTACACTAAAGCATTTGCTTCTCTCTAGAGATCTCATTCTCAATAATAATAGCTCATACCATACTGCAAATTTTTCTGTTTTGTAGACAAAGGAATTAGGGCACAAAGAGATCAAGCAGTTTATCAGAAGTTAAACAATGCCCAGTGATAGTAGCTCTGAGACTCAGAACTAGACAAAGTGTTGCCAGACATGGTGGCACATACCGTAATCTCAACACTGCGCAGATAGAGATAGGAGGTGCCCACTTTCAGACCCATTTAAGCTACATAGTAAGATCCTATCTGAAAAAGCTGCCACCTATGAGGTGTAGTGCTGATGTCTTTACCAAAGGCACCATTCAAACCTGCTCCACCTGGCATCTTCTGGCCTTTGACCTGCCTTCCCATGTCATGTTTGAGCCACACTATCAGCAACTTATGTAATTGCCATTCCTTTGTGATGGCAATAACTGTTTGTTCTCATTTTTCCCCCTTAAAAGGAATTCTGCCATAGCCAAGGGGTGGGGCCAGCCAAGCATCAATCTTCAGATGAAGAGCTACTTAGAACTGGACGAGGAAAGGCAGAGACTCCCCTGACAGAAGACAGCTGAGTAACTTCCAAGCAGAGGTTTTCTGTTGCCATTTGGTTCTGTGCGGTGAAGCTACACTGTGTAATAAACTGTAGATACGTGGTGCTCTGCATTTGCTAAAACTTGCAGAATTTTACCACAAAGAATGAATCTTGCTATATGCAAAGGTTTAAAATCATTTAGGAGGGGCTGGAGAGGTGGCTCAGCAGTTGAGAGTACTTGACGCTCTTGCAGAGAATCCAGGCACAGTTCCTAGAACCCACATGGTGACTCATGACTATAACACCAGTTCTGGGAATCTGGCATCCTCTTCTGGCCTCCTTGGGACCCAGGAGCATATATGATATACATACATACATGCAAGCAAACACTCATATACAAGAAATAAAAATAAATCTAAAAAAAGCCATTTAGAGCCGGACAGTGGTGGCGCATGCCTTTAATCCCAGCACTTGGGAGGCAGAGACAGGTGGATTTCTGAGTTCAAGGCCAGCCAGGTCTACAGAGTGAGTTCCAGGACAGCCAGGGCTACACAGAGAAAACCTGTCTGGAAAAAAACAAAAAAAAAGCCATTTAGAGATTGTTAGAACAAACGGATAACTAGGATGATTCTATGGTTTGGATTCTTTTCCATGCTGGAGATTGAACTCAAGGTCATGTGCATTCCAACCAAGTGTCCTACCACTGACTTAGTTCGTCTTAGTTTTACTGCTGTGAACAGACACTATGACCAAGGCAACTCTTATAAGAACAACATTTAATAGGGGCTGCTTACAGGTTCAGAGGTTCAGTCTGTTATCATCAAGGCAGGGGCATGGCAGCATCCAGGTAGGCATGGTGGAAGAGGAACTGAGAGTTCTACATCTTCATCTGAAGGCTGCTAGTGGAAGACTCACTCCCAGACAGCTAGGACAAGAGTATTAAAGACAACACCCACAAGGCTACACCTACTCCAACAAGGACACATGTCCCAACAGTGCCACTCCCTGAACCAATCATATATAATCCATCACAGCTATAGTCCCCCTCTTAGTTTAGATACTTGTCCCCAAATGACCATGTACAGAAAGTCAGTTGCAAGCTTGATCCTAGATGGAGGTGGTAGAACTTTGATTCAGTGAGACTTCATGGGAAATTGTCTTAGTTAGGGTTACTATTGCTGTGATGAAACACATGACCAAAAGGAACTTGGGGAGGAAAGGGTTTATTTGGCTTACACTTACACATCACTGTTCATCATTGGAGGAAGTCAGGATGAGAACTCAAACAGGGCAGGAACCTGGAGGCAGGAGCTGACAGAGGCCACAGAGGAGTAGTGCATTCATGGCTTGCTTAGCCTGCTTTCTTATTGACCCAGGCCAAGGGTAGCCCCACTCTGATGGACTGGTCCCTCCCATGTCAATCACTTATTAAGAAAATTCTCTGAGGCTAAGCAAAGAAACCCTGTCTCAAACTGCTTCCTCTCCAAAAAGAAAGTCTAATTAACTAGTTGGGCATGGTGGCACCCGTCTTTCATCTCAGCAGTCAGGAGGCAGAGGCAGATAGATCTCTAGGTTCAGGGCCAACCTGTGTGGGGCAGTGGACTGTACCCGCTTAGTGAGGTTGAGTGTGGGCTCAGAGACCCCAGCACCCATCTGAGGACAGTAGATGTGTCCTTGCTCCCTACCAGATGCCTGGCCTGGAACACATGACCATACTCCCACATAGGGACATGACCAATGGTCACTGTAGCACAGAACAGAATTCTCCATGAGCTATCTAGATGGGTCCTAGGGGTTTAGCCAACAAGCTTCCCTTCCCAGACATATCTTCCTGCAAAAGGTATGTAATCTCTGGTCCGCCCTGAGGAAGTGGTATGCACCCATTTCCCACAGTAAACAGTCAATAAATGGTATGGACAAGCATGGACTGTCTCTCTCACCAAGAACCACAATGGGGAGCATGGGGGAAGCCCTCATCTACAGAGCTGCATCGTCTAAGTCTCTAGCAGAAGGCTCCTCTGCACTCTCAGACAATCGCTGCTAAGCTAAGCCAGAGTCCCCCCCCCCCATTGTCATCGTCAGCCGTAGGGCCACCTCTGTTCCTGACTCCTTGAGATTTCCAGCAGTGTCTGGATGTTCAGGAGTCAGGGAACCCCAGTTTCAGCCTCAGCCTGTGTCATTTCTCACTTCATCAATTGAAGGCATTCTCCCACCCCGAGCGGAGCATCCGCTCTTCCTGCAAGCCCATCACCTGACAGTGGGCACAGGGTAGATGCAGTCCAGTGTCTCCCATTTAGCCTGCCCAAGTGGCATTCCCACACCTGAGCAGCAAGGTGGAATGCAGGTCTACAGAGCAAGTTCCAGGACAGCCAGGGCCACACAGAGAAACCCAGTCTCAAAAATCCACCCCCTGCCAAAACAACAACAACAAAATCTACATGCTTGTTTATAGTCTAGTCTTATGGAAGCATTTTCTCAATTAGATGTCCTTTAGCCTATGTCAATTTGACATAAAATTAGCCAGCACAGAAGCCTTCCATCAATTGAAGGTATATCCTTGAAGAGAAAGTTGGAATCCTAGAAGCTTGAGAATTATAAATCAATCAGTCTTTCTTTCTTTTGTTTTGTTTTTGTTTGTTTTTGAGGCAGAGTATCACTCTAACACTGGAGGCTGGCCTAGAACTCACTGTCTATATGTTGTCTAGCCTTGAACTCACATGCCTATAACCTTAGCACTTGGAAAGCAGTGTCACTGTGAGTTCAAGGCTGCTAAGACTTTGCACTGCTTTTAGAGAGGACCCAAGTTCAGCTCCTGGCACCTAAGTGGGGCAGCTTCCAGGTACATGTAACTTCAACTCCAGAGGATCTGATGATGCCTTCTGCTGGACTCTGAAGGCCCCTGAATTCACACACACACACACACACACACACACACACACACACACACACACGAGAGAGAGAAAGAGAGAGAGAGAGAGAGAGAGAGAGAGAGAGAGAGAGAGAGGCTTTTTATTTTAAAGAATTTGATTATCCCAGACATCTGTTATAGTGACACTAAGCTGAGGCATACAGCTAGCAAATCTTAAAGCCGACATAGCCCTGTACTCTTTGGTGAAGCTGTTTCCCAGGGGTGGTATGGGTTAGCAACCCTGATACTGTTACACATGTGTACTAGAATTGATGGATGGCAGATGACAGGTAGAAATATGTATATACAATGAAACATTATTGTCTTAGGAAGAAATTCTAACCCACACTTCAACACAAGTGAACTGTAGACAAATAAAACATGCCAATGTCATGAGACTTATCTTCTGACTCTTCAGGGTAACTCCATTTTGTTGCAGGCTGCAATGTATCTGATCTACTTGCCAGGCGGCAGTGAAAAGAGGCATCTACCCCACAGGCAGTGTTTGCTGAGACCAACAGAATCCCCATAAGAGAAAGGGCAGAGTCCATGTGAACATGTACCTTTGCTCGAGTCTGACCCTGTCTCTGCTGCTCTAACTCTGAGCAGTGATCTAAACCAGGATTGCTCCTGAGTCATAGAAAACAGAAGTCCAGTAGACGTAAGTAACCCTGATAGACTCTTTTGCCCACCAGGTAAGCTTGCATGAGTCATTCTTTTTGGCTGTTAGTGCCATCTCAGTTTGGAGGCGGATAATAATTTTACATTTTCCCTGGAGAGCCACCTAATAGCATAAGAAATAACAAAGCAACACATTATGTGTTATTTACTTCTGAGAGCAATGTAGAATAGCCAAAGACCAAAGACAGAGAGGAGAACGGCAGCTGTCAGGGACTGGGGGTGGGTGGGTAGGGCCAGGCAAGGAGGAAACGGGAAACTGGTGTTGGTGAGTATACTCTTCCAGTTCTGCCAGATGAAAAGGTGTTTGGTTGGAACATAAAGGCATGTGCCTGTAATCCCAGCACTGGGAGAGCTGAGGTGGCAGGATCAAGAGAGCTAGACCTTGAGCTAGGGGGATACAGCTTAGTGGGCGAGCACTGGTCAAGTGAGCATGAAGTCCTGGGTTCAATCTCCAGGACTTAAAAAAAAAAAGGCTCTCTCTGTGTATGTATGTACACAGCCTGAGCCTGGGCTATGTAGCAAAACCCTGTCTCTCAAAAAAGAAAAGTTGTAGAGACTGGTTATAAAGCACTGTGAACATATTTAACACTACTGTAGATGACAAATGATCCTTTGCTTGAGTTACTGCCTCAAGAACATGACACCAGCCAGATCAGTCACAACCCCAGACATTCCTGACTAACCCCCAGGTTGGCTGGCCCCAGGGCTTCCGGGCTTAACAAAGGCCAGAGGGATAACTCAAGAGAGATGGGGTCAGCTGCACAGAGTTACCCTCTCCTCTTGGGAAAGATCTGGATGTGGATGCTGCAGTCCAGGCCTGTGCTACCTGGTATCTTTGGAGTTTGAGGTTGGAACTTCCCTGTGGAGAATCTGCAGTTGTCCTGCTGAGATGTGATTTCTGATTAAGTTCAAAAGCAGATTAAAAAATAAATTAACTGTTGGCATTCCTTCTAGGCTCCGCCCCACAGTTACCTGGCAACAGCCAAGTATGCCTGACTCAGTGTAAAAGGGGCTGTTTCCCCCCTCCTCACTCTTAGCTTCTTAGTCTCTGCCCCTTCTCTGCCTCTCTGCCCATTCCCCTCCCTCCTCTCTCTACATGTTCCTTGCTAGCCTCTCCTTTCCTCTGTCTACCTCTCTCTCTCTCTCTCTCTCTCTCTCTCTCTCTCTCTCTCTCCCCTCCCCCCTCTACTTCCTCAACATGCCCTAAATAAACTCTATTCCATACTGTATCCATCATACGGCTGGTATCTCAGGAGGAAGGGATGCCTCCGCATGGGCCTGCTCACCACACCATGCCTCTACCATACATATCCTAGTTCATTCTTTCTTTTTTATAAAACACAACATTAACACCTTTAGTGAGGTCAAAGAACAAGTCTCTCAGATTGTAAAGGTCTACTCCATGGACTCCACCACCTCTGGTCTTAGCGGACAAAGCTCCCCTTGACCAAGATAGTCATGCATACAGCCAGTGGAAGAGGCCTGACCAAGATAGTCATGCATACAGCCAGTGGAAGAGGAGATCAATGAGCCCCTAGGCCTGTCCATTAAATACAGTCACTGTATAAACTGACCACATGACCACTCCACGGAATGATTAAGGGGAAGGTTTGTATTGTCAATATGAGAGAACAGCCAGAGGCATCTGGAAGATTCTAGAGCAGAGAGAAAAAGAAAGAGATCAAACATGGTAAAGCTGTCAGTGAGCCAAGGGCAAGTAACAGAGGAGAAGATAGGGGAAATGTAGTGAGGATAGAGGGTCTTAAAGGAGAATGAGAAACTGGGGGTGGGTTGGGGAAGCCTGTAACATGAAGATGGTTTAGGGGAGGGTGGAGAAAGGATGCTAGCATGGACTTTGAAATATATAACAGGTACTTATGACAGCCCCACAGGCAGCCACATCTCCCTCTGCCAGAGGAAAGGGAAATCACCCCTTTTGGCAGATGGGAACCAGTTTCACAATTTCCTGAAGAATGCTGGCTTTTATCTAACCGTCAGAATTCCTCCTTTAGCCCAGGTTGAGTTCCTTTCTGGATATTTGGACTGCCTTTTGGAGTTTGAGGAACTGAAGTTTCCTTTGGACCTGACAGCCACCTCTAGGTTTGAGAAAGGAAATGTCCCCAGGAGCCAGGATAACACTCCTTCAGACTGCTGTCGATGGAGAGATAAATGGATTCAGGAAATCTCTTCCCTATTATGAAGAGCTTAACATGGTCTAGAATGTCTCAGACTGTGAGGCCACAGGTACGTACGTACACCTATAAAATGTTAACCGTCACACCTGACTCTTGAACGGGATCACTTGAAACCATCCTTTTTAAGTTTGTAAAATATTTTATATTGTAATGTTTTTATTAATGTGTGGTCTTGGAAATGAAAAAAAAAAGCAAAGGTTGTAGTTTAACAGATTGTGTATTAAGTTGATAAGGGGTCAATTGTGCCTGACAGTTTTATGACAACCTGACACAATCTATAATCATCTGAGAAGAGAGGACTTCAGCTGAGGAAATGCCTCCATAAGATCAGGCTGCAGGCAGACCTGTAGAACATTTTCTTAATTACTGATTGATGACGGAAGACCCAGCTCATTGTGGGTAGAGCCGCATCTGGGCTGGTGCTCCTGGGTTCTATAAGAAAGCAGGCTGAGCAAGCACAGAGAACAAGCCAGTAAGCAGCACTCCTCCATCAGCTCCTGCCTCCAGGTTCCTGCCCTGTTTGAGTTCTCATCCTGACTTCCTCCGCTGATGAACAGTGACGTGTAAGTGTAAGCCAAATAAACCCTTTCCTCTCTAACTTGCTTCTGGTCATTGTGTTTCATCACAGCAATAGTACCTCTAATTAAGATACGTGGGAACCAAAGCTCTTGGCAAAGCCCAATATAATAGAAGGGGTGACCACACAAGTCCTTCCTCCTAACCTAAGTATAGGCATTTCCCAAATACTCTCAGAAGTTTGATATACTCCAAGGTAGACAACTGGAGAGGTGGCTTAGCCGTCAAGAGGGTTTGCACCTCTTGTGGAGGACCTGAGTTCAGTTCCCAGCACCTACGTCAGGGAACGTCACAACTTCAGCACCTGGGGATTCAATGCCATTTTCTGGCCTCCTTGGGCACCTACATACATGAGACTTACATACAGAGAAACATACATTTTAAAGATTATATCTTGTTTGGATACTACAAAGTTTAAACGAAGACAGGAAGTAGGGAAGACCTAAGGATGTCAAGGGCCCTTTTTATTCTCCTTGTTCTGACTTCCGCTCTGGCTGGCTGACACCCGAACCTGACTCTCTGCAAAAGAACAGTAGATCCTTCTGAGAGACATCACAGATAAGATCACTTAAGTGGTAGTTGTGCCTTTTGCCCAGCTTCCTTGTGACTTGAGCACACCGAGCCCCTGACAGACTGTTCTCTTATCTGTGTTGTGATATACAATCGGGAGTCTGCACAACCATACCTTTTAAAAAGTCTGCTTTTCAAGGTCCAAATTCTGTGGATAAGCTAAAAAAAACAAAAACAAAAAAAAACCAACCCACGTTTTCCCTAATAGCCACGTTAAGCTACAGATTTAGCTGTGTCCAAGGCCCCATCGCACACAGCCAGTGCTCAAACAGAATGCATCCTCTCCTAAGGCCTACACCCCGGCATCTTGTCCAGGGCTTAGTGGACAACCGCCCTGGCTACTGCTGTGTCTGTGTGCACCCCACGCTGGACTGAGGGGAGCCGCGGCCGCACAGTCAGCAGTCGGCTTTGCATTTTGCAGCTAAGGGACACACCCAGGTCAGGAGGCCACACCTTGGGGCCTCAGGCGGCGCGGCCTGGCAGCGTAGGACCGCCCTGAGTCAGCTGGCGGCGCGTGCACCGCGTGACCCGCGGCCACGTGACGCGCGCGGGCCGGGCCACTTGTGCTGTAGCCGCTGCAGCCGCGGGAAGCCTGCGAGTAAGTGGGAGCGACCCGGCAGGATCCTCCGAGCCCCGGACCTAGGTCAAGGCGGGCCTGAGGGGGCGACGCGAGCGCCGTCTGGGCTGGGGACGCCGGGCTGCACGGACAGACGGCGAGCCATTAGCCCTCTCTGCGCAAGGTTACCTGTATCCCTTGGTGCCTTGGGGGAAACTAGGGACCTCTGGTAAACTGTGAAGGCGGAAAGTACTCCACCCTCCCTGTGCCTTGCCACCTCCTTCTTTAAGTGCCCCAAGGTGACTCCGAGGCATCTCTGGTAGCGAAGGGAGTCCATGGAGGCAGAGGACCTGCCCTAGGTGAGGATGAGGATGTGGATGTGGGCAGGAGCAGGCCCAGCTGCTAGGTGACAGTGGCTCGCCGACTGTAGGTTATGTGCTGTCGTGATATCGAGGAGGCAGGTATTACTGAGTCCAATTTTATGCAGGAAGGAGCCAGAAAATTCTGGTGCTTTGTAAGGTCCTCCCCAGCCAAGGACTGACCCCACAGTACCGCCTCCTGGTGGTTGGTGGAGACGAGCCGTCCAGCTTGTCCACCTGTGAGCTGGGAGAGGGCTGTTGCTTGGCTAAAAGGACTCTATCCCCCTCCTCAGCCTTCTCTGTCTCTGCCCTCCCCTTAATTCAGCTTGTTATCTCCATGCTGCAGGTCGAGATGAAGCTCATTATCCTGGAACACTATTCCCAGGCCAGCGAGTGGGCGGCCAAGTATATTAGGAACCGCATCATCCAGTTTAACCCAGGGCCTGACAAGTACTTCACGCTGGGGCTCCCCACCGGTATGCTGTGGAAAAGAGGGTGGTGGGTAGGGGATTCCAGGTGGGGGAGAATATTAGGGTTTACAGGAGCAGAGCATAACAGGTGGTCAAAACAAGATAATCACAACTAAGGCAGGGGGGGCGTCGTTCATACAACCTTTTGAAACAAAGGGAGGCTTACAAGATGGTTTTAAATAACTTTTTGAAATAAAGGCACAATTGCTGTTCCTGGGACAGGCAGTAAAGAACCAGCCCTGGATAAAGTTCCAGGTGAGGCATAGCCCAGTCCTGGAAAAACAGAGTTTTAATCATAAACAGGAAGCAGACATTAAATCGTAACTCAGGCCTGTTCTCTGCATGTAGGGGGTATTATTAGCTGAGCCCTCCTCATAGGAGAACTGAGAAGTTAATCATTCGAATACTTTTCTGTAAAGCTTAATTGATTATAAAATCCAATTGTCTTCTGAAAAAAAAAAAAAGTCTGAATGTTACCTTTACAGGAAGATATTTTGGCCCAGTGCCTCAAAAAAGTATCCTAAATATTTCCTTCACAAGTGGGGAGATGGGTCTTGGTGGTTTTGCCTGACTCATCCACCATAAAGAGGCCTTCAGACTTTTGGCTTCACTATTGTAGCTCCTCAGTTTGCCATTGTAGGTAGGAAAACAGCCGCGGGCAATAGATATGTGGATGCATGTGACTGACTATATGTCAGAAAGACTTTATGTATGGACACTAAAGTGTGAGCTTACATAATTTTTGCATTATGAAATGTTTTTTTTTGTTTTTTTTTTGTTTTTTTTGTTTTGGTTTTTCGAGACAGGGTTTCTCTGTGTAGTCCTGGCTGTCCTGGAACTCACTCTGTAGACCAGGGTGGCCTCGAACTCAGAAATCCACCTGCCTCTGCCTCCCAAGTGCTGGGATTAAAGGCGTGCGCCACCACTGCCTGGCATGAAATATTCTTTTGATTTAAAAAAAATATTTTAAAACTTTAAAACCATTCTTGGGCTGGAGAGGAGGCTCAGCAGTTAAAAGCATGACTGGTCTTGCGAGGAACTGAGTTCAGTTCCAAGCACCTATATCAGTATGCGCCCAACCATCTGTAACTCCAGTTCCAGGTGATGTTCGGCCCTCTTCCTCTTCGGGAGTCTGCAGACACGTGCATAGTCTCACACATAGTGAAAAGGAGATTTTGGTTGCTTGGTTGGTTGGTTGGTTGGTTTGATTTGGTTTGGTTTGGTTTTGAGAATATGGTCTCACTAGGTAGCCTTGGCTTGGAGCTGACCATGTAGACCAGACTGGGCTCAAACTCAGAAATCCGCCGTTGTCTCTCCCCAGTGCTAGGATTAATGGTGTGCACCACCACACCTGGCAAGTAAAGCTGTTTAGCTGCTGAGCCACCTTTCCAGTCCTTATCAGCAGATAAGTTTTTGAGTACCTGCTGTATACCAAGCAGTTATGCTTCTGGGGATATAGCAACAACATTTTAAAAAAAAACAAACATAAATGCCTACTTCTTAAAGCTTAGATTATAGTGGGAAAGACAGAGGGTAAGCAAGTTAATTAGCGAAATGTAGAATATGTTAGAAGGCAACAGGAGAGAGGCTGGGGGGTGTGCTTAGTGAGGACTGTGTCAGATGTGGTGGCAGAAAAGGTCTCTGAGAAAGAGGCACTAAAGGAAGGCCTTCAGTTAGCCATGACATGACCTGAAGGAAGAGCTTGGCCTGCTGAGAGGACAGTGGTACAGAGGCCTTGAGGTAAAGCCCATGACAGGCTGGAGCAGCCTTTGCAAGGTTATATTTATGAGGCAGAAGGATGACACTATTGGATTTTGAAAAGGAGAATGACGGTCTCGGCTGGATGAGCGTTAAGTGTGAAAGTTTCAACTATTCAGAACTGACATCCGCAGCATAAAGCTGTTTGTCTAGATTCACCAGTTAATATCTTGGCACATTTGCTCTTTTCTCTGCCTCTTGTTCTCTGTCTACCCTTGTAGTTTGTTGCTGGAATCAAATGAAAGGTTCTGGGCATCCTGACACTTTAAATCTTGTGTCCCAAACCTCCCAAGAATGAGGACATTTGTCCCCCATAACCACTATAGACCCAAGGACAGGTCTGCCACAGCATGTTGCAGTATCATTTGATACACAGCTATTCAGAAGCTTTCCCTAATAGTCTACATTAATCGTGTTTGGGGCGTTAGTGTTCATTTCTTTCTCCTTGTCTGTATACCTGGTTAGGAACTATTCCTGCATCTATAAGCCCTCCTCCACCACCACATTCCATCTTGGAAGGTTAGTTTTAAACTAACCCACTTTCCAGTCAGTGTTCTTGTATCTGTGTTCTTTTTTGGGCCCATCACTGAGCCATACCCACAGTTCAGCTCTTCGGTCTTACTCTCTATGATCTTCCTGCCTTTTGTGTGCTTACCTGCTCATGAGACCTCCACTCAGGACTATGTCATTGTCATAAGTCTTCCCTGAACTCTGAAGCACAGGGTGACTCTGTCACTGCTTACATCTCTGTTGTGTCCCCATTTCTACAGAGTCTCTTCTAGGCTTGTTGTTTCTGTCTTCCCATCTTCAGCCCTGTGCCTTGCACATAGTAGATGCTTCTAGAATATCACATAAGTAATCAAGTCTGGCACTCACGCAGATGCTAACCAGTGACTTCTGTCAGCTGTGTGGCTGGCCCCAGGGAGACCCTCACAGTCCTATTCTCTAGAGCAGAACAGTCTACTGGGCGTTAGACACCAAGCACAGAGTGGATAGGTGGTAGGTGAGTTGGAGCTTTGGTGAGACTGCAGACCTGACAGAAACTTCCTGATGCTCCTGGGAGCTGAAGGATGTTTGTGGTGACGTTCCTACTTGCTTCTCACAGGGAGCACCCCACTTGGCTGCTACCAGAAGCTGATTGAATACTATAAGAATGGGGACCTGTCCTTTAAATATGTGAAAACCTTCAACATGGACGAGTATGTGGGTGAGTGTCTTTCATGTTCTTCCTGATTCTTGGGGAATCATCTCCTCACGGGCTCAGCCTTGAAGAGGAATGGTTCACTGGTGCTTGTCTCTTACAGCCTTGCTTGGCCAGCTGTAAAATGGCACTTACCTCAGTAGTAGTACTCACAGATGCCATGATTGAGACAGAAGCTTCTTGTGCATTGTGGACATTTTAGAGAACACTTGCTAAATATGAAGGTGCTTTTTGCCCTCTACTTGGTCCCTAACTCCATGCCATTTCTCTCTGCAAATTTGATCCTGGGATCCAGATTCTATGTCTGAACTGTGTTCCCTCTTTGTGCCTGGCACCATTGGTAGAGGCTGAGACTTGTGCCTTTGGATATCTCCTCTGTCACCCAATCATTTTGTGACGGTTTCTTTTTCTTTTCTTTTCTTTTTTTTTTTTTTTTTTTGGTTTTTCGAGACAGGGTTTCTCTGTGTAGCCCTGGCTGTCCTGGAACTCACTCTGTAGACCAGGCTGGCCTCGAACTCAGAAATCCGCCTGCTTCTGCCTCCCAAGTGCTGGGATTAAAGGCGTGTGCCACCACCGCCCGGTGACAGTTTAATTTAATTTAATTTAATTTATTTTTAAATTATTTGTTTTTAAGATTTATTTATTTTATGCACATGAGTACACTGTAGCTGTCTTCAGACACACCAGCAGAGGGCATCTGACCCCATCACAGATGGTTGTGAGCCACCATGTGATTGCTGGGAATTGAACTCAGGACCTCTGGAAGAGCAGTCAGTGCTCTTATCCCCTGAGCCATCTCTCCAGCCCGACAGTTTAATTTTAAATGTTAAAAAACAAGCAAACAAATAGAAACCTGGTAAAATAATTAACATTTGCCATCTTCAAAACTGGGTCCCAACTCCTGGGGTCTTGGGAAAGGGTTGATAAGGTAGGAGGTTCCATTAGATGGAGGAATCGAGGGCACCTGGGAAACACAGTCATTTTTGTCTAAAAAGCTCAAAATCAAGGCTGGAGTGATGGTTCAGTGGTTAGGAACACACACTGGTTTTAAGGCCATCACTAGGAAGGCAGGAGGAGGATTTCAGTGCGTTTAAGTGGTAGCATGTTTTCAAGGTCTCAGTGAGACCAAGGCAGTCGGTCTACATAGCAAGTTCCAGGATAGCCAGGACTCCATAGAGACCCTGTCTCAGCCCCATTCCCTACCAGAAAAAGAACACACACTGTTCTTACATAGAACCCAACTTAATTTCCCAGCACTCACCTCAGATGGTTACCTCTTAACTCCAGCTCCAGAGACCCAGCATCCTCTTGTGACCTCCTAGGGCACTGCACTCCCACCCCAACTACCACAACAGACATCTTTCTATCGTACAGTTCAGAAGTCTTGAGTGGTTTCACACCACTGTGAGACTCCTATCAGAACTATGCACTCTCAGCCTGCTGAGCTGTGGCTTCCTGTCAAGCAGCTCCCTGGGTCTCCATCTTTAAATGTGCCGGAAAACAATGTTTCTCCCTATTCCCCAGAATCTTGACTTCTCCAGGCACCTCATGAGTCAGGTCATTAATGTGTTTATTTGGCTATTTGTGCCTGGATGGTGGGTAGCATGTTTTCAGGGTTCATCCATATATAGTATGTGGCAGAATGGTTTTCTTTCTCCTTTGTTCTGAGGCAGGATCTTGCTGTGTAGCTGAGGTTGGCCTGGAACTTGTCATCCTCCATTTTACCTCTCAAGTGCTAGGATTGCAAGTGTGTACTTCTGTGCACAGCAGTTTCTTTAAAGACTAAATGTATTTTGAAAATTACCAGTGTGTGTGTGTGTACATACCAGAGGATTACATGCTGGAGTCTGTCCTTCCACCGTATAGATCCTCGAGATCAGTCCATCCTCAGGCTTGGTGATAAGTACCTTTAGCCACTGAGCCATCCTGCCATCCCTGCTTTTAAATATGTTTTGACACAAATTTTTCTTTTGTTTTGCCATAGCTGAAGATTGAACCTGAGGCCTGGGGTATGCTTGGCAAATACTCTACCCCTGATGAACATTCTCAGTCTGATTTTTAAAAAAGAATTATAGTGTTTAGAGACAGGGTTTCACTATGCAAGCCTTGGTTGGCCTGGAACTTACTGTGTAGATTAGACTGGCCTTGAACTCTTAGAAATCCATCTGTCTTTGTCTCCTGGATGCTGGGATTAAAGACATTGTCTTTAATTTTTTTTGTTGTTGTTGTTTTGTTTTTTTTGTTTTTTTGAGACAAGGTTTCTCTGTGTAGCCCTGGCTGTCCTGGCACTCACTCTGTAGACCAGGCTGGCCTCAAACTCAGAAATCCGCCTGCCTCTGCCTCCCAAGTGCTGGGATTAAAGGCGTGTGCCACCACCGCCTGGCATCTTTAATATTCTTATTTGTTTTGCTTTGAGACAGGGTTTCTCTGTGTAGTCCTGGTTGTCCTGTAGCTTGACCTGTGGAACAGACTGCTCTCAAACTGACAGAGATTCACCTGCCTCTGCTGCCCAGGTGCTGGGATTAAAGGCATGCACCAGCACCACCAGGATGTCTTGAAATATTCCTAACATTGAAATTCTTCTGACTAACAATAACAAGTTTTAGGAAACTCTGATATTCTCCCCAACCACTCAATACTTAAGTCAAGGTTCAGGTTTAGTGGGGATGATGGAATGAGGGGTGAGGTAGAAGGCAGGGGATGAGGACTGTGCGTGCTACCTTTCCCTGTGGGCTCAGTTCTGCTACCCAGGTGGGCAGGCTACCTCCAGCTGCACAGTGTCCCTAGACTGCAGTTTGTGACCATTCTCTTATGTAAAGGTGATGTGTGTGTGCTTCCCAACCCCAAGCCGGTGCTGGAGATCAAGCTGAGGGTCTCACATGCTAGGCAAAAGCTCTAGGTAAGTGAGCTACAATGGGGTGAGAATGAGGATTTCCAGTTCCTAGCACTGTCCCCTCCATATGTAGCTATAGCAGAGTGCAGATCGTGCCTGTGGTTGACTGCACACCAGCTCAGTCTGTTCTACACGTTGGGGGTTAGATGGACAGTCTCCCAAGTGACCCTGAAGCCAGTGTGATCTCTTGACATTCTCTTGAGAGGAGGGCTCTGGCTCAGTCTCAGCTGAGTGTCCCCTGACCCCACAGGTCTTCCTCGAGAGCACCCAGAGAGCTACCACTCCTTCATGTGGAATAATTTCTTCAAGCACATTGACATCCACCCTGAAAACACCCACATTTTGGATGGGAATGCGGCAGACCTGCAGGCCGAGTGCGACGCCTTTGAGGAGAAGATCCAGGCTGCAGGAGGGATTGAACTCTTTGTCGGAGGTGAGCATGGCACATTCCATGGTGCGGTATGTATCCAGGCCCAGGCCTGGACTGGCTGCAGTGCAGTATGTGAGCAGGAGAACACGCCTATCTCCAGGTGGCCGCTCAGTGCTAACACCTCAGAGTCATCCATCACCATGTGGGACAGGGGAGGCATAGATGGGAGCCCTAGTTCCTGCCTCAGCCCTTCTGCTCTGGAACTGTGTGACCTGAGGTGGCCTCTTCATACACTCAGTGTCTCCTGGGGAGGTTTGGATTTGGATCCTGATATCCTCAAAACTGCCTTACCAAACAAACATCCATGTAACTTAGCTAAACATTTAAAGTCATAGACTCCAGTTCCAAAACAGTGTTTAGTCCTTGTATACTGTCTGTCAGTTGAATCCCAGGGAAGCCAAGAACATGGGGAGAAGGTAGGAACCTGGGTGTCTACCTCTTGGGTACCCACAGTGTCCACATGCTGTCATGTTGAGAGTCACCTTGGGTTTAAAGCTGGGTGGTATCTTACTCCTTAGCCTAACTCTTATAAGAGAAAGAGGAGGGCTGGACATTGTGGCAACATCTTTAATCCCAGCACTTGGAAGGTGGAGGCCAATGGATCTCTGAGTTCAAGGCCAGCCTGGTCTACATACTGAGTTCCCCACTGCCTGGGCTGTATAATAGACTCTGCCTTTATTAAAAGAAAGGAAGAAAGAAAGCAGTGATGAGGAGGCAGGAGCTGGCAGGTCCTGAGCACTCATGACCTCAGCCGTCCAGGCTGAGGTTTGTTTGCTGGGTTCCAGCTCTGGGCAAGAGGGGCAGGGGAGAAGCTATACTTCTCCACAGTGTGGGCTGAGAGGGAAGCTATTTTGCACAGTTCTGATCTGTCCGAGGGTGGAGACAAGTTACCAGAGTCTTGTGTGTGTCTCAAGTCTGAGAGATGGGGAGGGAGGTCACATGCATAAGGAAGCTCTGACCTAGTGCACAAGGAGAAGAAATGCAAGTTTCAAAGATCTTTTTCTGAGCAGAGGACACGATTTATTTTTGGAGTTTTGGGTCCCTGTAGCTCATAGAGCTGCTCTGCCATCTCCACAGGCATTGGCCCCGATGGACACATTGCCTTCAATGAGCCAGGCTCCAGTCTGGTGTCCAGGACCCGTGTGAAGACTCTGGCCATGGACACCATCCTGGCCAACGCTAGATTCTTTGATGGTGATCTTGCCAAGGTGCCCACCATGGCCCTGACAGTGGGTGTGGGCACCGTCATGGATGCTAAAGAGGTAAACGTCCAAGGCTCAGATGGCCAGCTGCTGCTAAAGTTGGACAGAGGGGTTGGTTATTTGGTTATAAATGTTAAGCTGCACAGTCACCAAGTATTCATTCTTACTAAAGCTGAACACTTGATAAATAAAGCCAAACTCCTAGCTAGTCTTGGCACTGCTTCTCCTCTGCTTTAGAGGAGAGGTCATTCCTGGGGGAGGGCAATTCTCTGAGCATCTTGTCTATAGAACCAGGGGCTGGGCTGTGTGTCTCTGCTTTTGCACCCCTTTCTTACAGCTTGTGGGCAGATGCTCCCAGCACTGATAGAGGGATAAGAATTTGTACCTCCCTTGGTTCTGAGCAGACACATATGGTCCCTGCAGTTGGTTTGAAAGTACACACCCTGCAACCCAAGGATGCTGTGTTGGTAGCCCTGTGCTTGAGGGCAGTAAATGCAGTAAATTGTGATGGAATGTTTTGGGCTGAGTTTAGTGAGTTTTTCTCCTAAAAAGTCAGATACTTTAATTCAATTTTATTTTTGTGGTTCCAGTTTCCCTACTGTGTCTAAACTTTATCTTATTTTTCCAAATCCTGTTTCTCATACATGTCTGCATGTGTGTGTATATATGTGTATGCAAATGCATGTCACAGTACTCTCATGGAGTTCATAAGATAACATGTGAGTCATTTTTCTCTTCCATGTGAGACCCAGGGATGACCTCAGCTTTTGAGCTTGGCTGCAAGCACCTTTACTTGCTGAGCCATTCACTGACCTATGTGTTTGAATTTTGAAGTGTTCTTTGTTTCTATGAGATATTATACTCAGTGGGAAATGGATGTAGATGTTTACTTTCCAACTTCTTTGTTCAAGTCCATAAGTAAGCAGATAAATCAGTGGAGAGGTGAACTCTAGTGAATGAATGGTACCAGGATTTCCACTGGATGGCCTGAATCCATCCCTCGGGTCTAGTCTACTTGCCTTTTGAAAGCATGAGGGTTTGCAGACCAGCCATAACAGGGAGGAATCTGATCTGGGAATGGAACAAAGACCAGAAGTAAGTTAGGGCTTTAGTCACCTTCTGTGCCTCTGTGTTTAGTCCTTTGAGACAGGAGCAGTAATGCCTACCTTTAACCCCAGACCCAGAGACAGAGGCAGGCAGATTTTGAGTTCAAGTAGGGAGTGGAGGGAGTACTCAGGTGAAAGGACAGTCTGTAGAGCTGAATTCTTAGGGTCACCTCAGCACCTGTGCTCTTGGTGTCCTAGCTCCAGTGCAGCCGTGCCTTTGCTTTCTATAAACAGAACAGCACACTGAGTCACACAGCACTTCCAATGCTCTGAACCTGAAAGAGAGCAGACAAGGGTAGCTTTTCTGAGAGTCAACCTCAGGGGCCCACCAGTACCTCCCACCCTGGCTTCCCAAGCTCGCCTGTCTCCATCGCTGCTCTGTCTCCATCGCCGCCCTGTTCTCTGATCCCCAGGTGATGATCCTCATCACAGGTGCTCACAAGGCTTTCGCTCTGTACAAAGCCATTGAGGAGGGCGTGAACCACATGTGGACGGTGTCTGCCTTTCAGCAGCATCCTCGCACCGTGTTTGTGTGTGATGAGGATGCCACCTTGGAACTAAAAGTGAAGACAGTCAAGTATTTCAAAGGTGAGGCTCAGGCCTGAGTGGGAGGGAGGCATGGATGTGGTGTTCTGGGTTTGATTTCATTTTTATATATTTGAGTCAAGGTCTCCTGTGTATCTCTGGTTGACCTGGAACTAGCTTTGAAGATTCACAGAAATTCTCCTGCCTCTGCCTACTGAGTGCTGGGATTAAATGTGTGCAGCACTACACCCAGCATGTGTTTTATTTTTTATTTTCAGACAAGGTCTCACTTTATAGCCTCCAAGTTATAATTCGGCCTCAGCTTCCTGAGTGCTGGAATTAGAGACATCACTACCACATATGACTTACTCTGGACATTTTAATCCGCACCTGTGGTGTGTGTGTCTGTGTGTGTATCTTCATCATGTATGCCATGGTATATATGTGAAGGTCAAAGGGAGTTTGGAATTGGTTCTTTCCACCAACTTTATACGGGTTCTGGGGATCAAACTTGGGTGGCCAGGATTATATAGCAAGCACCTTTACCCGCTGGGCCATCTTCCTACCTACCACCTGTGACTTCAATAGCAGTCACACTCTACTGCTCCATGGTATGGTCATTCCTTTTTCTATCCATGACTGGAAAGGTCTGTTTCTGGAGATCTGTTACTGAGGAGACAAGGAAATGCATAGACTGTGGCTGTGGTAACCTTGCAAGACATGGAGCCTTGAGTTTTCTCTGTCAGACATCATATAAGCATTTCTCCTACAGCTAGGGCACTAAACCAGCCCTGTGGGGGACTTTATTTCCTTTACAAGATGCCTGCTAGGACAGTTGAGAGGATAGCATTTCTAGAGTGCCTGTCGAGTAATTCTAAAACCCTAGTTTGAAGCAAATTTACATGGCAATCCTTATTGGTTAAGCAATTAAATTAGTTTTCCCTTTGCTGAAAAGATGAATCTTTTATTTTTTAAAGACAAAGTTTCTGTGTGTAGCCCTGGCTGTCCTGGGACTCACTTTGTAGACCAGGCTGGCCTTGAACTCAGGGATCTGCCCAACTCTGCCTCCTAAATGTTGGGATTAAAGGCGTGTGCCACCACACCTGGCCCAAAAAGATCTTTACTGATCTTTACTCAGCCCGTTCCCTCAGTGGCAGGGTTTGCAGCGTTGGGAACTCTGTCACTCCCCAGAAACTAACTGTATTTAGTGTTTGGAGATCACAGAGATTAAGGTCTGCTCGGGGCCACTTGAGAGCCTCACTGTGTTCCTCTTGATAACTGTGGAACTTTTTGCCTCTGTCTACTTTGACTACTGTTTGCTTTAAATTTGTTACAGGTTTAATGCTTGTTCATAACAAGTTGGTGGACCCCCTGTACAGTATCAAGGAGAAGGAAATTCAGAAAAGCCAATCTGCTAAGAAGCCATACAGTGACTAGCTTGTACTCAGTACCTCAGAGGAGCAGGCAGGTTTTTCCGGAAAGTGTCTGTAGGAGAGTAGAATTACTTTTCAGTCCACTATGGCTGCTGCAGATCCTTGGCTAGGCACATACAGGCTGAGGAGCTATGGAAAACATTGTTCATAACTTTTCCCCCTTTTTCAGTACTGGGAGCTGAAACTGGGGAGGTTCTTTGCTAACTGAGCTATGTCCCCAACTTTCTGCCCCCTTTCATAATTTTTTTGTAACAATCAGAGATCTGTATCACTGACTGTCATTATACCCAGGTGAGGACTCCACTTCTCTTCTGCCCCTATGCACGTGGCCAGCACATTTCCATTGAGGAATTCTGCCTGTATATGCACCTTTTCTCGAGTGGGCAGGGATTAGGGCTTGTGCATTTTGGACATAACCTTTTTGGAGTTTTGAGAGCCCCTCTTCTGCCAGCCTTCCTATTGGGAATTTTTGTTTTAGAGAATGCACTTCCAGAACCTGAATTATGCACAAGCAAGCAGCCCTTCCTGCCAGAACCAAGTACTTGGGGGAGAAGCCTGTCCCCTGTTCCCATTGGGTGGATTCTTTCCTGTTGTCAATAGCTAGCCTTTCTGTAAACAGACTTTCTGGGTAGGATTAGGCATGTTGGGCTAAGATGGCTTTCACAGATACACTCAAAGCTCCCAAAGGCCAGCCATGTATTGTTCTCTCTCAAGAGTCCAACAAGAGAAAGGTGGAAAGCCCTCCTGTCCGAGCTCTGTTCTCAACAGATTCTTTTCACACTCCCTAGTAAGGAGATCCCCTCCGGTCACAAAAATGGCCATGATTTTAGTGTTTTCTACTCAAGGTGGGGAGCTTGCATCTGCACATATGTGCTCTGCTCTCCAGCCTCCTCAGAGCTGAGTGCCAACATTATACATGCTAGTGCTGTCTCCTCGCTTAAACCCCTGGCATTCCCACCTCAGGTTTACAAGGTATCCTCTGTTCTCCAAGCATCACAACCAAGCCTTCACCCACCTGTCCTTCCAGCTCCTGTCCTTCCCAGGCTCTTCTGCTCCTCTGCTCCTTGGCCTCCTTTTATATTCTCCACCTCTCTGGAGTGGTTGCTGCCTCCTTTTCTGTCCTTGTGCCTGTCTGAAGCTAGAGCTGCCTATTTCTAGGAGAGGTCTTTCAGATCCTGGCCCAGGCCTCTCCAGAAGTACTGTGTTTGGTACCAGCATTTGTTTGTAGTTTTTATATGTGATTGTGCTGTCATTCTGTGTTAAGCTAATGGATCAATGGACTTGTTTACAATGTGATATTTTCTATTAAATTTAATATTTTCAAATAAAATTTGTCTTTTGTGGATTTTGACATTCTCTTGAGTTTACTGCACCATTGTTGTGACAAGACACCATGGCCAAGGTAACATATACAAGAAAGAGCATTTAATTGGGGACTTCCTCACAGATTCAGAGGATCAGGTCATTAATATCAGGACAGAGTACGGCAGCAGGTGGGCATGATGCTGGAATAGTATGCAAGACAAATGCAGAAGGGGAGATACTGGCCTGCCGTGGGCTTTTGAAACCTCAAAGCCCGTCTTCGGTGACACACCTCCAACAGAGCAACACCTCCCAGTCATTCCTCAACAGTCCACTCACTGGGAGCCACAACATTCGAATACATGAGTCTGTGGAGGCCACTCTACCAAAATCTCCCTAGGGTGCAGAAGATTATCTAATAAAATGTATATGGGGAACCCCTGTAAACATGGTGTTGGAAGGGGACACAGCCTGTGTCTGCAGCCTAGCCAGTTTTCTAGGCCCTGGGGTCGAAGGATGGGTGCTGTCTGGATGTCGCACACTGGACCTGGTCTGCTCTCGGGGCCTTCGTTCAGAGAAACCTGGCTGAATAACAACGGCACTATGACAGCAGGACATCATAAACTGTCAGCACTATGTCAGCAGGACATCATAAACTGTACAGGGAGCTTTGGAGGCATTTACTGACATCCGAGGTTGGACAAAACTGAAAAAGCAAAATGAGTTTAGTGCTTCAGGAAGTGTGAAAGCTGCCACTTCACCACCAGGAGAGTAACTGAAAATCAGGGGTCATCAACAAATCTAGTGAAGATATTTGATCAGGTTGGTACTGAGCCACCATTTAGAACTGGTAAACTAATGAGCAGGAAAATCATCCAAAAAGGAGTGAACGTGGCACCCTAGGGTCCCATTGATTAAGAGTGGCCTCATGTTGGGGTACACTGTATATATCTGTCCTTTCTTACCTACCTAGGGCATTCTCTGATTGGCTTTAATAGAAATCTGGTAGCCAATTATCTGGACAAGAAGTGGATGGTGGGACTTCCTGGGAGGGAGAAAAGAACTCTGGGAAGAATAAAGAGGAAGGCATTTTCTCCAGGAGACATGAGAGGAGACAGACATGACTATGGGCTTGGAAGGTATAGCTAGCCATGTGGCTGGATGAGGCTGGGTGGTCGGGTTAACTTAGATGAGCTAGTTGAGAGTCTGCCCAGCTAGGGCCTAAAGTTTGAAATATTAAAAGGTCTCTATATTGTTATTTGAGGAACTAGCTGGCTAAAGAACTGCCTCTATATTAATTTCCAGCATTAATAAATACTGGATATTAATTCCTTTTATACCCATAGACTCATACATATATTTGAATGCTTAGTCACTAGGGAGTGGCACTATTTGAAAGGATTAGGAGGATTAGGAGGAATGACCTTGTTGGAGGATTTATGTCACTGAAGGTAGGTTTTGAGGTTTCAAAGGCCCATGCCATGCCCAGAGTCTCCTGCTCCCTCCCACTCCCTCTCCCTCTCCCTCTGAAGATCAGGATGTAGCCCTCAGCTACTATCCAGTGCCAGGCTGCATGTCACCATGCTGCCCACCATGATGATAATGGACTAACCCTCTAAAAATAAGCCCCCAATTAAATGCTTGCTTTAATAAAAATTGCCTTGGTTGTTGTGTAGCAAAACTTCATACTCTATTCTCACAAGCACGGCAATTATCTGCTGATCTCCTCAATCTTTTTTTTTTTTTCTTTTTGGTTTTTCAAGACAGGGTTTCTCTAAATAGTCCTGGCTGTCCTGGAGCTCACTCTGTAGACCAGGCTAGCCTCGAACTCAGAAATCCGCCTGCCTCTGCCTCCCAAGTGCTGGGATTAAAGGTGTGCGCCACCACTGCCCGGCTGATCTTCTCAATCTTAAAGGTGAAAACAGACTAAGAATTAAGCACATGGGTGAGAAGTACAGTTGAAATAAACAGATGGGCAATGCATAGTAACGTTCTGACAGAATCTACACAGGCAATCAGCTGTTAAAAATAGGCAGGGGTTGGAGATGCTGTTCAGTGGATGCTCGCTGTCTTAGGGTTTCTATTGCTGAGAAGAGACACCATGACCAAGGCAACTCTTATAAAGGACAACATTTAATTGGGGCTGGCTTAGAGGTTCACTCCATTATCATCATGGCAGGAAACATGGCCATGTCCAGACAGATGGTGCTGGATATTGAGCTAAGGGTTCTACATCTTGATCTGAAGGTGCTCAGAAGACTGGCATCCCCAGGCAGCTAGGAGGAAGCTCTTTTGCCCACCTCACAGTGACATACTTCTTCCAATAAGGACACTCCTACTCCAACAAAGCCACACCTCCTAATAGTGCCTGGGGCAAGCATATTCAAACCACTGCAGTTGCCTAATACCATGAAGCTCTGGAGTTACCCCAGTACTACATTAACAATTGCATGGTATGCTTAAATGAAGTCAACATTTGAGTATTTTGAATCAACATAACCAATTAAAGAGGCACAATAAGAAAGTAGGAGCCACCTTTTATCCCAGCACTCAGCACCATATACATATATATGTGTATATGTATATATGTGTATATATGTATATATATACGTATATTACATATATACGTATATATATGTGTGTGTATATATACATATATGTACATATATATACATATATATGTGTATATATACATATATGTACATATATATATATTAACAATTTTAAGGTTAAAACAGACATAGTATGAAACAAAATATGAATTAGGGAAAAGACTTAATGATTACAAGTTGGATACATCAGATACAATGTGGGACCTTGCAAAGGTTTGGTTCTGGGGTCTATTTTCCTGCGTATCCCCACAGTAGTCATCCTGTACCAGTCAGTGCCGTTGTAGGTCAAGTGGGTCATGCACCCCTGTGCTAATCTGGGCTCCTTGGAGAAAAACACATCATACATGTGGGCCTGAAATAATCTTAGAAAATAAAGACTCAAAAAAAAAAAAAGAAAATAAAGACTCTTTCAAGATGTATGCCTCAGTGTTGAGAGGGTATATGATGCAAGCCTTACTAAGTCAGGTTCACAAGTTCAAGGCTAGCCTGGGCCACACAACAAAAGCCTACCTCAACAACAGTTTCTGTTGTCTCTACAGACAAGCTGAATCTATACAACAGCAAGCCTAATATTCAAAGAGGGGTGGGTGGGGTGGGTGAAATACAGATATTTCAGCAGGAATGGAGAGAACGTTTAAGGTTTTTCTTTGTTTAGTAAAAAATGGCAGTGTGGACATGTGTATGCCATCATACATTGGATCCCTCTGCGCAATAGAGACAGAAACAGGAGCCCAGCCCACAGGTCCCCCAACCCAAATATCAACCAACAGAGCCATCATACCATCTCTTGCATATAACTACAATCTGTGTTCCCTAGCTTCTCTGCCCAACTCTCAGAACTGCTTACAGGCTGACAGGTGTTTTATTTCCTCCTAACTAGAAGCCTCATAGGGAACACTGTTTGTATTGACATGCCTTCAAGCTCACTAATTATTCCCTGGCTGTGTCTAGTCTACTGATGAGCTCACTAAAGAAATCTGTGGTCATTATGTTTAACTTTTAACTCTTTTGGGTTTGGGTTTTTTTTTTTAAGATTTATTTTTACGTATATATGAGCATACTGTAGCTGTCTTCAGACACACCAGAAGAGCGCATCAGATCCCTTTACAGATGGTTGTGAGCCACCATGTGGTTGCTGGGACTTGAACTCAGGACCTCTGGAAGACCAGTCTCTTAACCACTGAGCCATCTCTCCAGCCCAGGTTTTAGTTTCTTATCTTGCTGACTTTTCTATCCCTTCATGTCTTTTGTTGTTGAAGACTTTAGTATGTTAATTATAGTTACTTCCCAGTCCAAAAACTATGTCACATTTAAGCCTGGGTCTGATGTCTGCATTGTGTCTACTTCTCTTCTGGCATTGTTTTACAGGGCCTGGCCCTGCTGTATGGGAATAGGAGCTAAACCCAGCAGGTCTTTCATGTACTCACTCAATGTTGCCTGCTAGCCTGTGTCTAAAGATCGCTGTAGCTGTGCCCAGAGGTTCCTTGTTTTGTTTTCTCACCTCATCTTCAGATCTCCTTTAAAAATCTTTATAGCACCTGAGTCTTACTGCTCTTTCGGTGGCCACAGAGGTTCTCAGGAGTTGCGTGGATGGCCTGTTCCAGAATTTTTTATTAAACTTCTTTTGAGACTGTCCCATCCTCATCCATTCCCAGTAGGTGAAAGCCCCTGGGTTGGGAATTTCCTAGCTTTCTTCCCCAATCCCCTACCCCATCCTTCAGACAGGAGGCAAGAGGGGCCTGGAGACATCCAGTTGGCCTTGTAGTGACAGATCAAAGAAGGGTCTAGCAAAACAGTCCATGAGGTCAGGCTTCTAAGAACGAAGTCTGGAGCTACTTTATGTTTCAGTGGCCCCCTTCCCTTCTTCTGCCCAAAGCACAAGAAGGTCTTGGTGTGTGCGTGTGCACGTGTGTGCATGCGTACATGTGTGTGCATGTGTGTACGTGTGTGTACATGTGTGTACGTGTGTGTGTACATGTGTGTGCATGCGTACACGTGTGCGTAGTGTCATGAACCCTGTGGTGGTGGCATTCCCAAAGCTTACCCCGCACATGCACCGCTTCATTGAGAGCTGTGAGGTGGCTGGAAGTAGAAGTCATCACGGTGTGAAGGGCCACTTGAGGGAGAACATAGATTGTTTCTCTGCCCTTTTCTGGTAGAGGATAATCTGTAATCTCAGTCCTCTGTGAGTGACCTCAGAAGAGCTGTTGCTTTTTACCTTATACTTGTTTTCCTGTTATAACAGCCATGTCTTTTTCAAACATACTCCAGATTTTCACACACATGCCACTCTCCAACATCAGTCTCCAGTGTTCTAAACGTGGATCACTTAGGGGCAGTTATTAGAATTCAGGTTACTGACCTATTTGCAGTATGCTATGAGACTGATCATGTTTCCCTTTACATAACATGACTTCTATATCACACAATGCTGGCATGGAGCTGACTGGCCTCTCGGTCTCCCTGTCTCCTTTGCTGGCTTGGATTCTTTGGCCTTTTAGCATTTAGAGTGTCCCAACAGTCCACAGTAGGACTATTAATTATATACAGTGCTACATAGTGAGACCCTATCTCAAAACAAAATATATTTCACCAAAAGGTACATCTCAGTTTTCTTACTATAAATCCTCAGTAGGCTGAATTTAGGCAACAGTATCAGTGGCACCACAGTGTTTCTTCATCCTACCTGAGAGCTAAGGCTAAGTACAACAGTCAGGTATGGCACTTTGCTACATAGAAACTGTATAAGATACCAAGAATGTATCTAATATACTTTTGAGTGCCTTTACAAGTTCTCAGCAATACTGTCCTTTCTGTCTTGCTGTTATTTATCATGTTGAATCTACCAAGGAAAATCAAAATCCTAGAAATTAAAACTGTTTTTGCTGTCAGGTGGTGATGGTTCACACCTTTAATCCCAGCACTTGGGAGGCTGGTGGCTCTCTGAGTTTGACACCAGCCAGGTTTACAGAGTGACAGTCAGCCAAGGCTGCACAACCAACCAAAAAACCAAAATAACAATGAAACTGCTTTTACCACAGAACACTGACAAGTTATCTGAGTTAGTCGTGGTATGTCACCAGACTCCACTGGAATGTCCTGGGTTCTAGCTCAGTCCATTCAGGTCTGATTAGGGCCAGCAGCTCTATTTTCTAACGACATAGCAACTGCTGACACCTGCTGGCCCTGTTAGTAACAGTACTTGGGAGACTCGATTTCTGGTCAATTTTTTGACATTCATTTTTAAAGCAATGAGCATACAGATAGCATTAAGGTTCTTCTCTAGTTATTCTCTTGTCGGAAACATAAAGAGATTTAATTTTTTTTTTTTTTTTTGGTTTTTTCAAGACAGGGTTTCTCTGTGTAGCTCTGGCTGTCCTGGAACTCACTCTGTAGACTAGGCTGGCCTCGAACTCAGAAATCCGCCTGCCTCTGCCTCCCAAGTGCTGGGTGAGATTTAAAATGTTAACTAGAATCTTCTACTTCTACAAATAACTCTAATTAACCCTGGTATGGTGACCCACTCCTTTAATCCCAGCACTTGGGAGGCAGAGGCAGGCAGATTTCTGAGTTTGAGGGTGAGTTCCAGTACAGCCAGGGCTACACAGAGAGACCCTGCCTCAAAAAAAAAAAAAAAAAAAAAAAAAAGAGTAAGAAAAAAGGAATGAGGGAGAAGGAAGAGGAGGAGGAGGAAGAGGAAGGAGAGGGGAGGAAGAAGAGGAAGAGGAGAGGTAGGAGGAAGCTAGACAGAACAACAACTCTACTGACCATGCTACAGATCTAGCTAGCCAGATCAAGGCTTTTCTGTTGCTATAGTTGATTAATCCGATCTAATCTCCTTGGTGGGGGGGGGGCATACCTTTCTCACTACCTACCTCAATGCCTTAATCTTAACCAGCTCAATGGCTGGGCCACTCTCAAATTTCCACATTGCTAACACTTCCCTTCCAATACTCCTGAGTTATTACTTACTAAGCTACCCTAGACCCAATTTTGGGGGGTGGAGTGGGATGGGGCCACTCTTCCCTGGCTCTTACATGATTGGTTTGCTGTTTCTTCTGCCGCTTTCAAGCCTGGATCTTATCCCAATCCTGACATGGCTAACCTCCTTTCTCTCTCATGCACTTTTTTTTTTTTCGAGACAGGGTTTCTCTGTGTAGCCCTGGCTGTCCTGGAACTCACTCTGTAGACCAGGCTGGCCTCGAACTCAGAAATCCGCCTGTCTCTGCCTCCCAAGTGCTGGGCTTAAAGGCGTGCACCACCACCGCCCGGCTGACCTTGAATTCTTGATCTCCCAATCTCACCTCCCCAGCACTGAGATTACAAGCATGAACCATCATGCTTTGCTTCTTTGCAGTTTTTCTATGAATCTAAAATTAAGCTTCTTTTTAAAAATAGATTAAATAACATGCATCTCAGTTGACAAAGGCCGGCCAAAGTCACAAAAAGTAATGGCCCACATTTAAGAAAAAAAGTTATTTATAAAGTTATCTTCTTTCATCAGCCCCAGACTCACAAGCATTCTACAGTAAAATAAATCAGGAGTCAGAGCCTCTTCAAACTCACAACTAAAAGTCTTCCAAAGCTCATGTCAATTCACGGCAAGTTTCAGACCTTATATCAAACAGGCCTTGATCCTGAGGGAGGGATAAACCTCTTTATTCTATCAGGCATTTCCATGACACAGCAATCTTCCAAAAACTCATTTCACAGGGCAATCAGGGGAATTACCCAGTCTCTTACTTTACTCTTACTTTATTCACCTAATAAAAATAAATTTACTGAGGCTGGAGAGATAGCTCAGCAGATAAAAACACTTGTTGCTCTTCTAGAGGACCTGGATTCAATTCCTAACACCAACATGGGAGCTCACAGTAACCTACACTTCTCGGGGGTCTGAAAGCATCTTCTGTCCTCCATGGGAACCAGACACACATGTGGTATTGAGACATACATGCAGGCAAAAATAGCCATACACATAAAAAACAAAACAAAAAACCTCCCAAATTCTACTAAAAATATACCATCCCAAAATTAGCTACCTCTAAAATAATAATTTAAAAACCCTATCGTCTATGTTAAAATTGAGGGTTAAGATTTTGTGCCTAAGGAAGAAAAAGATTATCAGGTGAGTAAACAAGTCTCAGACTAAGCACTGTTGGCTCTCCAACAGCCACACATGACCAAGGGCTCTGCTTCTTTCATGACAGTACTTACTGTAAAGGCTTTGTTCTCACTTCTAAGATTTCACCAACAAACTGCATAATAGCTAAAATGATCGATATCATTTATCAAATAGCTCATGAACCAGGGCGTATCAGTGGTTCCAATGAACGCCAAACCAAATTCCTGCTAACGTCTCTCCTGGATACTCAGTCATTTGATTTCCTTTTCTTACCTTCTACTTATTTTTTAACTCCAGTGATAATATAAGGTGTGTGGCTGGAAGCCCATGAAAAGAACATGTTCAAAGGATGTGCCCCGAGTAGGAAAGGCGGTGCTGTTCTGGGACCCTTCCTTCTCTCTTTAAAAATGTCTGTGTGTGTGTCACTTAGTGGCAGGCTCAGAATCAGCACAAATAAGGTCTTGAGTCAATCTCTAGAAGAAAACCAAACAACAAAACACCCCAACCACCAGAACAGACACATAAGTCAGTTTTCAATTCAGTTAGTGCTGTGGTGACAGAATCAACAGGACATCATCTCTACTTCAATTACAGGACTTTAAATTACTTTATTGTTAAGATTAAGCATCCTCATTGACAATCCAGAAGCAGTCTGAGCTGACAGTTAAGCAATTCCTTAATTTTCAGTGTCAAAGTAGAAAACACATGTTCACAAGCTACAGGTGAATTACTGTCCTTTCAAAACATCCACCAAGTGACTAACAAGCCACTTACTGAATCATGAAGAAGACAGTTTTTCAAAAAGCCAATAAAACCCAGAATTAGGAATCTAGCTATCAAGCTACTATTATTACTCCAAACACTGCTGTTTAAGAGGGGAGGGTAGGAAGCCCAGTTCCTGTAGGTGACTAGAGAGGACCCAAGGGTTCAGAAGGTGTGGGTAGAACCATGATGCTCTTCACAGGTTTAGAGAGCATTCATGAGGAATATACTGGGCTTTTTTCTATTCTAGCAGAGGAAATAAGACACACACTGTAGGAATCAACACTAAAACTGTCGAAAGAGAGATAGTTGAGAACAAAATGGGGCAGAGACAGCTCTGACTCTGAATCTAGAGGAATTCTGAGCCAGAATCCTAAATTCTACATTTGGTTATAAACCAGTAGATTCAACACACTATTCATAAATATCAAGTAACCCACAGGGATTGTGGTACTAAAAATACTTTTAATATACTATAGACTTCTATTCTGGCAAGCAGTAGACAGAACACACGACACTGGGACAACTGGTCAGTTACAGAGCAGAGGCTCCTCCACAGCACGGATGGAAGTGAGCAGTGTACAGAGAATGGATCAGGCTCCCAGGACAGTGTGGCTGGGGCTGTGACTGTCCCCAGCTGAGAGCGCTCCAACAATGTCAGGCTTCTTGGAATGGTCTAAAAGCTTAACTCTTGACCCTCTCCCTAACCTAAAGCTTGGGGGAGAAAATAAATATTTACTTTTTAACTATTCACAATTTGGGCATATTATAATATTTAATCTCCTATAGTTTTCATTTCTGATCCTTTGGCATATAATTTTATCAGATTATGTTACATGGAAAATGTACGTGCCTTAATCGGAAACCAAAGGAAAATATAAACCCTGTTCTTCCTTCTACACTGGAAGATGAATAGATGGTACCCTAAATATTCTTCAAGGTCTCTTTGTGTACTTGACAGAAGATCAGGCTAAACCATTCCACTTCTATATTGTGAGCAGAAGGAATGAACTAGTCTTCCTCAATTTCATCTTCCCAAATATCTCCATTAATATCCACAGCATGGAACAATCTGAAAGCATAAAATAAGGCACATACTTAGGCAGTTGAACAAAACAGCATAATCTGTCTTTTCTTCTCACAAAAGCAGTCTACTCTTCTGGTAATTTCTCTGCATAAATTTTCTTCTTTAACCATTTCATTAAGGAGGGCTAAAACCTAGGTCCTTCTAATGATGCTGAGAGGTGTTTGTGTAAGGAGACAGACGGTATCAGCTCAGGACGCCCAAACCAAGTTCTCAACCAAAGGAGATTTACTTGCCCCAGAGAGACAAAGGGCAAGAAATATGAGACAAAGACAGGAGCTAGAGAATGAGGAAGAAGGGGAAGGTAACAAAGGAGAGAGCAAAGGGGGATCTGTCTTAAAGGGACGAAGGCCTGCCTCTAGATAGAGAGGAGACACATGTGGCCCATAGGCAAATGGGAGTTTATAAAGGTAAAGGGGAACACCCCACTCCCATGTTAGGATGAGGTATTTAATTTTAATTGGGCATGTTAATTAGATAAGACAAAGGGGGCTTTTATTTCTGGACTTCAATAATTTGATAGCTGGACCTTGGTAGTCAGTCTCAGGATTAAGTAGTCAAATAAGGGAATAGACCTTGGTGACTAGCTTTAGGATGTAATCTAATGGTTTTTATCACGGCCAGAGGAATGGAGAGAAAGGCAAGGCCCTTCTCAAAAAACCAGAAACAAAGCTGGTGGTAGTACATGCCTTTAATCCCAGCACTTGGGAGCCAAAGGCAGGTGTATCTCTGAGTTCAAGTCCAGCCTGGTCTACGGAGGGAGTTCCAGGACAATCAAGACTACACAGAGAAACTTTGTCTAAAAATAAATAGGTAAGAAAAGTACTGGTCACTGTATGCTTTTTGCATGCCTGGAAACTTCCTCTAAGTTGTACCCCATCCCTCTTTTTATTTGCAAAAATGGAGAATAGATATCACCAAACTGATAATGTATATAGTCATGAAATAAACAAGAATGGGGAATCATGTAGCCTGGAAGAAGCTGAACTCTTTCAGGAACCACCCAGCCATGTGCTAAACTTCCCATTCTCTCTCACAGCCTTGCAACTTCGTGGGTAGTGTGCTGTGTAGAGCCCTTTGTCTTCTTTTCCTTATACTCTCTAAAGTTGGTGCAATTTCCAACACTAACTTACAGCAGTTCACTGCAGGACTAACTTTTTCCATTTCTCTTACACTTTTACAGTGATGAGTGTAGGTTCTACAGAAACCAATGGAGAAAAACACCAATGCTGACTTTGGAGAGCTTTTGAACAATAACCCATTCTGTGTCAAAGAATCACCTCAGATTCTTTTCTAATAACAAAAGGGAAACATATCTCTGCATGAATTAAATGATGGCACACTAACAGAGAGCCAGCCTGGGCATAGTTTTCCGTAAGGGAGCATACTCAGTACATCTCATGAAATATCCTTGTTAAATGGTTACTACAACTAATCAAGCTTCCATCCAGATGAGACTTCCAGTGTTGGCCAAGAAAAAAGACAGACAAGCAAGCTAACAGGTGTCATGGAGACAACTCTAGAGATGTCACCTAACAGTACAAAAGCTAGCTTGGAGGGTTTTTTTGTTTTTGTTTTGTTTTGTTTCCAGACAGGGTTTCTCTTCGTAGTCCTGGCTGTCCTGGAACTCACTCTGTAGAGCAGGCTAGCCTTGAACTCTCGAACTCAGAAATCCGCCTGCCTCTGCCTCCCAAGTGCTGGGATTAAAGGTGTACGCCACCACTGCCCGGCTAGCTTGGAGTTTTTAAAGAGTTAGATTTCCTTGACAAATAAGTGACCCAAACTTTTTATTAAGAGAAACAACCAGACTGAACCTGACTAGATCCTGGCTCAATTAACTGACGTTAATAGAAACTTTGGATGTTAAGTAGGAAGGTGTATTTTTTTTACTGTGTGTTATGTAGTTGGAGGTCAGAGGACAACTGTAAAGTTGGCTCCCTCCTTCCCCTTTTATACTGGTTCTAGGGCTCTAACTCAGGCCATCAGATCACGAGCAGCAAGGGCCTTTCCCTGCGGAGCCATCTTGCTGTCCCAATGAATGCAAGTTTTAAATAGATTTTGCTTATCAGATGATAGTATATCACACTTGTTTGTTTGTTTGTTTGTTTGTAGACAAGGTCTCTCTAAGTAGCACTGGCTGTCCTGGAACTCACTGTAGACCAGGCTGGCATCAAACTCAGAGATCCTCCTGTGTGTGCCTCCTGAAAGCTACAATTAAAAGTGGGCACCACCATGCCTGGCCATCATTCACTCTTAAAGTTCTATCATTACATAACACTCTAGTTTTGGGGGAACTGGGCAAGGAGAGGAGATTAAACTCATAGCTCCCACACATGCTAAGCATTGAAACTACCACAGAGCTATACTCTCAGTCTTACAGGCATTTTCTAAATTTAGGATATATAATGAAGTAACAGAATAACACCATTGCCATAATTCATCTTCAAGCAGTTTAGCAATATCTTCTTGAGACAGTAAAGACAATAAATACATCAGTGTATTGTTTACTCGCACCCGTCAGAGCTGTAGTCTCTCAACCTTTCTACATGCTTAAAAATTTTTATCATAAAAGGAGGACCAAGCTCAGTGTGGACTAAGTCAGGTAGATCTCTGAGTTTGAGACCAGGCTGGTCTACAGAGTGAATTTCAGGACACATAATGCTACACTAAGAAACCTTGTCTTGAAAAAAAAAAAAAGGAAACAAACAAAAACCAAAAAACCACAAAAACAAAAAAAAGGAGTACTGACTTCAAAGCCAGGGCCAGCACAATGGCCCATCAGACAACTGCTCGCCCTGAGTTAAGAGTCCCAGGACCCATTTCCAGTGAACTGTGGCAGAAGCAGGTAACAACTACTGAAAGCTGTCCTGACTTCACATGTGCACCATGACACAAACACACCAACACCCGAACTGTCTCACACACAAATAATTTAAAACATTTTTAAAATTCAAGACCAGCCTAGATCACATATGCTCTGTCTTTAAAAATGTGGGGTGGGGGATGAAGAGATGGCACAGTTGTTAAGAGCATAGCTGCTCTTCCAAAGGTCCTGGGTTCAACTCCTAGCACCCACATAGTGCCTTCACAACTATCTGTAACTTCAGTCCCAAGGGATACAACATGCTTTTCCAGACTCTGCAAGCACCAGACATACATGTAGTGTACAGGCATACATGCAAGCAAAACACCCATAAACATATTTTTTCCCCAAGGCAGGGTTCCTCTGTGTCCTGGCTGTCCCGGAACTCACTCTATAGACCAGGTTAACCTTAAACTCAGAAATCTGCCTGCCTTTCCAAGTGCTTGGATTTCCAAGTAGTGTGCCACTACTGCCCAGCTAAGCATAAATTTTTTAAGGTGAGGATAAAAAATAGTTTTCAAGATATGCTATATAGAGAAACCCTGTTTTGAAAAACAAAACAAAAGAGATATACACTCTGATCATAAACCCATTTTAAAGAAGACTCAAAAGTCACATGTGGGAAAAGAGTTCTCTCCAAGTCTAACTACTTTAGGGAAAAAACTGGTATTCAGGAAATAAACTAGCCTGCATACTGGTATCAAAGCATTCCAGAGAGGCTAGGAAGACGGTTCCGTGGTTAAGAATGCTGTACGATCATGAGGACAGGAGTCTGGATCCCAGTACTTAGGTAACAAACCAGGCATCCTGCAAATAATCTGTACTTCCAGCTCCAATTCTGAAAGACGACACCCTCTTGGGTTTCTGCCCATCCGGGGTACACCTGTGCACACACGCATCCTCATGCAAGCACATCTGAGGCTTTTTTTTTTTTTTTACCTGTTAAGTCTAAGGAACCCTATGTGTACAAACCTGTTAAAGCATGGAGATTCAGGGTCAGTGAAGTGTCTGTAAGGGTTTGCTCTCGAGAGAGAGCCCATGCAGACCCAGCAGAAATACTGCATACATCCAGTGCAGGTCATCTTGTTGCAGCCATCTAATTTCTGATGGGAGGAGAGACAAGAACAATATCATGGTGGTAAAAGCAGAAGATGATGCATGTGCCAAAAACAACCCAGCATACTTCTCCTGGTCTTTTGTCCTTTCTCCAGGAGGACTGATGTGTAGGCAACAAACATAAAGACGACCACTTATGCTTGCAGTTTTGCATTGCAAGTAAAATACAGAAATACTGAGCAGGTGCTCCTACAACTAGATACTCAGCAAAATCTCTCTCATAAATACAGACACAACTGAAGCACAGGAGACAAACACATAACCAGATTAATATTAAAATGTTACTTTATTTTCAGTACCAGAGATAGAATCTAGGTTCTTTTACGTGCCAGGCAAGCATTCTACCATTAAGCTATATTCCTTTCCTTGTCTACTTTGTATTCTTAAGACAGGCTTTAAGTTGTTCACTGGCAATCCTCTTGCTCCAACTTCCCAAATGACCGGGACTACAGAATACACCAACCAGGCTGGGACGGAGTTTTAATTTTTTTTTTTTTTTTTGGTTTTTCGAGACAGGGTTTCTCTGTGTAGCCCTGGCTGTCCTGGAACTCACTCTGTAGACCAGGCTGGCCTCAAACTCAGAAATCTGCCTGCCTCTGCCTCCCAAGTGCTGGGACTAAAGGCGTACGCCACCATCACCTGGTTGAGTTTTAAATTTCTACACCAATCAAAATTAATAAGTAGAGTCATAGGGCTCAAGCATGTCAGAAGTGGTCAAATATGATGCTGCTGCTGTTTTCTGTAATGATCCAACTAAGGAATTATCATCAGTTTTAGTTACAATGTACAAGATTAGAAAAATAAAATCAAATAGAAGGCCATGTTTTGATTTTAAAATCCGTTAAAATTTTGGTGAGAAGAAATAAATGTCTATTTGGCTCAGAGTAATAAAGAAAATGCTTCTATTTCCTGACTACATATCTGTTAATCACGTTTGGTATTCTGAAGGATAAACAGTTCTGAAAAGTCACAACTATTTTTTTTTTTTTTTTTTGAGAACGAGGTTCATGAATCTATGTTGGCATTGAATTTGCTACACAGCTACTGGTGACCTTGAACTTCTGGTTTTCCTGCCTCCACCTCTCAATCGCAAGGACTCCTGGTGTCCATTCCGCAAAGAGTGAAGTGGACATATTTGGCTTTTGTCATATTCATCTATTTAGTTTTACTGGGGACCAAACCCAAGGCTTCCTCAATTATAAGCCAGCACTCTGCCAACTGAGGCACATCCCCAGACCCAGATAAAACTGTTTTAGAAACACAGATGAGGGCTGGAAAGATGGTTCCTTGCTTGGATAATAAGAGCACTAGCTGCTGTTCCAAAGGACCCAGTTTTAATTCTCACCACCCACATTGGGGCTTACAACCACCAGTAACTCAAGTTCCAGAAAAATCCAAAGCTGCCTTCTGGCCTCTGCAGGGACCAGGCATGCACATGGTACTCAGACCAACTTGGGCACAGCCAAACACACAGAATAAAAATAAGCAATCTTTGGGCAGTGGTGGTGCATGCCTTTAATCCTAGCACTTGGGAGGCAGAGGCAAGTGGATTTCTGAGTTCAAGGCCAGCCTGGTCTACAGAGTGAGTTCCAGGACAGCCAGGGCTACACAGAGAAACCCTGTCTCGAAAAAAAAAAAAAAAAAAAAAGAGTTGACTGTAGCTCTGTATGTTCTTACTAATGAGTTTGTCCCTTTCAAACCTCATGTTGAGAATTTACTCCCCACTGTGAGGTATTAATGTGAAACTTGACATGAATGTTGTATCTAGAAGCAGGGCCCTTGGAGAAGATGAGGGTGAGATAAGGCCATCAGAGTGGAGCTCCATCACTGGAGACTGGTGGCTTTATACAACAGAGAACTACCAGTGGAGAGAGAACCACACTTCCAGTGCTCTGCTTGGTCTCAGGACAGAACCAGATCAATCCAAAATAAGCTTTGTAACTAATCTAGCCTGTGGTCTTGGTATTAACAAAAGAAAGCAAAATGGAGCACCATCTATTCAAGTCTGGGCTGGGCACAATGTGAGCTTAATTGTCTTTGTATAAAAGCAGTCTGAATAGAGAAGCCTATGTACACTTAAGGTCAGTTACAGTATTTACTACTGAAATTCAATTTTCAGCCAGAAAGCTGAGTAGATACCCAAATGCTTTTTCCGTAACTATTACAACTGATCAGTGGGCTCCTGAGGGTCCCTTTGTGCTTGTGAGTCTGCTCCACAGAGGTTACCTGGATGGGCGTTCCATGCTCATGAGCAGGTTACCTGGATGGGCGTTCCATGCTCATGAGCCTGCTCTACACAGGTTACCTGGATGGGCGTTCCATGCTCGTG
>NW_021604736.1:798038-838507 GCF_004785775.1 Grammomys surdaster | reverse complement strand
CATGCTCGTGAGCCTGCTCTACACAGGTTACCTGGATGGGCGTTCCACAGCAAGGGCAGCTCTTAGAGTTCTTTTCCAGCCAGTCTTTACTTTCCATCTCCTCCAGGGCCTTCTGAATCACCCTCTTGCCATACCTCTGTTCCAAGAACCTTTTAGTAGCTTCATCTGCTTGTAGGTATTCATTTCGTAAGTCTATTAATTTCTCTAAAAAAAAAAAAAACATTAAAAATGGCCATAATGGACATGGTGGTGCATAGATTTCGCCCCAGCACTTGGGAGGCAGAGGCAGGCAGATCTCATTGAGATCTTTAAAGGCTAGCCTGGTCTGCATAGAGTTCCAGCTTAGCCAGAACTACGTGGTGATACCCTGTCTTGAAAACAAAACGAAAACTCCAGAAAAAAAACCCACCCATAATATTTAAATATAAAAAATTTAGATCAGTATGGGAGAGGGAGAGACAAAAAGGGGCAATGGAATGATTATGATAAAAATATATACATATATAAAAATTTCATAATGATAGTCAGGTAGTGGTGGTGCATACTTTTAATCCTAGCCCCCAGGAGGCAGAGAAGGTGGATCTCTTGAGTTTGAGGCCAGCCTGGTCTACAGAGGGAGTTTCACAACAGCCAGGGCTACACAGAGAAACTCTATCTTGAAAAAATAAATAAAAAACTAAAATACAACAACAAAAGGAAAAATTCATAATAAAATCCATTATTATATATAATTAATATGCCAGTAAAAACCATAAATGTATTGAATTTGAAAATGTGAACAATCATCTGTATCTTAGATCTATTAGATAGTCTACAACATGCTGAAAAAAAAAATCAAGACACACACAAAAAGACTTATGATTGGAGTAGCTACCATTCAATCCAAATCATAATATCCAAAAAATACTTACACGACAACCAGGTAAAAGTTACTTATGCACCACAACAGAGGCGGGAAGAAGCCCATCCACTGAAGAGTCATACTTGCTAAGGTCGCAAGTTTTCCTTTGACTTTGATTTCCCCATGTCAGTATGTTTATAAAACTGGCAACATTCAATTAAAAATTGATTTGTGAAAAGAAAACAAAATACACACACACACACACACACAAACCCAAACCAATGGAGCCAAGTGGCAAAGTGCTTGCCAAGGCCCTGAATTCAATCCCCAATGCCATACCAAAATCTTTAAGTTACAGACACAGATTCTATAACATATAAATATCAGTCATCATAAAACTCCAAATTTTGACATACAAAAATAGTGACTAAATTTTGCTTTGTTGCAGGTGCTGAAAAGCTCTTCCTAGGGCAGGTAAGATGGCTCAGTGGTTGAAATGAATGAGAATGACCAATGCCAAGCCTCATGACCTGACTTCAATATTCAGGTCCAATGGTGAAAGATCAATTCCCTTAAGGAGTCTTCTAACTTTCACATTCTCACCAGGATATGAGTGTGCTTCCCACCATGAGAATAGACAGATAGACAGATAGACAGACAGACAGACAGACAGACTGACAGACAGAAAGGCAGACTGATGGACAGACAGACAAATGTAAATTTTAAAGCAGTTCTTCCTTGACACTGGAGAGAAGGCTCAGCTGTTAAGAACACTTGCTGCTCCTCCAGAGGACCTGGGTTTCATTTTCAGCACAAATGTCATGTGGCTCACAACAGCCAGTAATTCCAGTTCCAGGGGGATGTAATGCCCTCTTCTGGCCTCCACAGGTACTGCACTCACATGTATACACCCATTTTTTTTTTTTTTTTAAGTTCTTTTCACATTTTCCCCCAATATTTGTAAACTGGCTTATACTGCTTCTCTACTACTTAAATGGATTAGGCAACCATTTGCAAGGGTTTTCCAGCTGTAGACAAAAGCTTTTGTTCACAATCGCTTTCCATCAGTTTCTTAATACAACTGAAGACCTCTCATTAAAGTCCCAGTTACTTAATTTTTATTTGGGGGATGTGTGTGTTGTGTGTGAGAGCATGTGTGCCTGTCTTTACTGTGCACACAAATGTGAAGGACAAAGGAGGACAGCCATTATCTTCCTCTACCATTCTCTGCCTGATTCTTCTAAGCCACTAAACCAGAAGCTTGACCTTGTCATACAAGGGTGAGTTTCAGGTTTATGTGGCCATACCCAGATGTTTACATGGATGCTGGGGATTCGAACTTGGGATCTCATGTTTACTCAGCAAGCACTCCTACCCACTGCACCATCTTCCTAGCCCTGCTCCTGTTATTTTATTAGTCTACTTCCCTCATTAGAGCTCTGCTCCTCTCAAACAATTAGTTTACTGTTTCTCACTTGGCCAAGGATAAAAGATCAGTCCTCCTGTCAGGAATCAATACTTTTATAAATACAATAGAAGGAATTACTAGAAAGATTACTAACAACTACAAATTTGTATTAGATTTGAGTTATTCTGAAATTGCTCTAACTTTTTAACCCTGACTTTCAATTTCTCTATTTACCTGTTACAGACACTTTCATTAGTTCTCTTCCATTCTACACTTGACTACTGTCATCTTCACTAACTGAGAAAACGTAGGTCACCAAGGACCAGTCAAACTGACAAAAAGGGCCCAATTCCCTAGAGCACCTGCACCCAAACTGGCAAGCATGTGTCACTCCTGTGCTTACTCCAACACAGGTGCTCAGAGAGAAGGCATCTGGGGACTGAAGAGACACACGCGCCAAAGAATCAAGAGTGGGAGTTTGGATGTCTGCATCTGCTATTAGGACCCAAATTACCCCACGGTCACTGGCCGAAACCACATGCTAGTCTTTTTCCTAGAAAGTATTCTAATCTAACTGGTTCTGCCTGCTTCCGGCTAATTAAGTCTCCTCCCCTCAGAACTCTTCCTAACCAGCTCTTGCTTTCTTTCTCCTCCTTAGCACTTACCACAACTTACTCTTACTACTTACTCTGTCGTCTGTCAGCCTAACTAGACTGGAAGTTCCATGAAAGGATTTTGTGTCTTCTGCTCATTCCTTTCCCCTACAGCCTAAATAGTAACTGACAAAGTAACCTCTGAATGAGAACTTCAGCCAGCACCCCGCAAGATGTGTCAATACACCACATCTGCCATCAGGTCCAGGGCACACTGGAACAAAAGTTGGTCATAATTGGCATGCAACCCTGCTTCTAGTAGCTGACTCAGAGAAAAATACAAACTCTATGTGTGTGAGAACTCTAAATGTATGAATGGAAGTCACAGGCCTTCACAAGGGAAGGCTACTAGATGAAGGTTGGGTTCAGTTACAACATACCTGCAGTTACCTTACATGGAGAAACCCCGTGATAGGTCAGTCTGCATAAGGTGCAGAAGGCAAAATTGCAGCTGGAACAGATAGCCATGGTACCACCAGGCTCTTGCATCACAGGGAGCTGGCAGCATGGACGGGGACAATACACCACATCTGCCATTAGATCCAAGGTAGACTGCAGGAGGAGACGGTCATAGCGAGCAAATAAGTCTGCTTCTACCAGCTCTTTGACCTGAGAGGGAATATAAAGCACCATAGATCTGAAGATTTCCCAGCTAGTTCTGATCCTATGAAGACTCTGAGGCTGCTGGTATAGTATAAAATAGGTACAAAAGTCACACCCTATTCTCATTTCAGAATCAAAGCAGGTTTGGCAATAGTTTATACTTTTTTTGGGGGGAGGCATGATTGAGATGGGCTTTCCTATGTAGTCCAGACTAGCTTTGAATTTTCAGCAATCCACGTGCCTCAGCCTCCTATACCTTTCTCTGGCTGAGGTTGTGGTTGTATGGATCTACACACTGGTCAAAACTAAGAGGGTGTGGTGGCGCACACTTTTAGTTCCAGCACTCCAGCCTGGTCTACAGAGCTAGTTCTAGGACAGCCAGGGAGGGCTACACAGAGAAACCCTGGAGAGAGAGAGAGAGAGAAAGAGAGGGAGAGAGAGGGAGAGAGAGGGAGAGAGAGGGAGAGAGAGGGAGAGAGAGAGAGAGAGAGAGAGAGAGGGGAACAGAAATCTGCCTGTGTATGTATTTGTGGGATGTAGGTTAAAAAATGACCTGAGAGAGTTAGTTCTCTCCTAGGTTGAACTCAGGTCATCAGGCTTGGTGGTAAGTGCCATTACCTGCTGAGCCATCTTGATTTTTTGAGATGACTCTCATGCAGCCCAAATTAGCCTTAAACTTACTAAGCAGTCAAGGATGATATTGACTCTGGCCTCTACCTCTGGAGCACTAGGATTATAGGTGGTTGGGTATATCCACATCCATCTTACAGCATTCTTAACAGACACAATAAAAAACTTGTGGACTACATCTAAGGACTTGGTCCATCCCATGAGTACTATCAAGAAAGTTTGTGAGGGTAGGGGTGTGACTTAGTGGGAAAGGACTTGTCTAGCATATGTGAGGCTTAGGGTTGCTCCTCAACACTGCTAAATAATACATTAAGTAAGTAAAATTCCTATGGTAAGTGGAGTGGCAACCACCTTTAATGTCAGAATTTGGGAAGTGGAGGCAGGAGAATCATGAGTTTGAGTCCAGTCTGGGCTATATAGAAAGAACCTATCTCAAAAGGAAAAAAAAATTTCTGAGATGTTTCCCTTTGTGAAAAAGGACCTGGAGGGCACCTGACATCGACAGAGGACAGTACCTGACCAGGAGTAGCCACTGAAGAGCACTGTGGTTCTGGGCAGTTGAGGCATTTAACTTGACCATCTTTGATCTGGATTTCAAAGTAATCCTTCAGACAGGCTTTGCAGTATACATGTTTGCACTCCAAGAAGTACATACACTCACTACCCAGCTTCTCACAGAAACAGATACTGCACAAGAACAGTTTACTATTGAAGCACTTTATCTGCTGAGCTTGATTGAAGTCCAAGATTTCCTGGATCAGTGTTGACAATGATTCCACATCCTGTACAGCTCTCTCATCCACAGTTTCTTCTTGGTCTACATCTGCTGCAGCAGCTCCTCTCAAACCAAGCTCTGGGCTGGAAGTGGCCTGAGTCGTTGTCCTTCTCTGAACTTTTTTCTGAGACCCCATCTTGAGCTCAAAAGGGGAGACAATATTCAGGTAGTTGAGGGTCTCCTCCTTAAGAAACTGCATCCAGGCAAACAGCACCACTCTGCCTCGGTGTTCTTCCCACAGGTTGTCTAGGTGCTTGCAGAGAGCAGAGAGCTGGGAGAAAGCACATGAGGATGCTGAATTTGAAAAGATGATGATACACCAGCTCCTGATCTTTTGAAGCTTATTTTAGCATAACTTCCTGACACTTCTTTTCTTACTAACAAAACAGTACCAACATTCTCACCAAACTGTTCAACTATTCAGCAACAGGAGCCAGAGTAAAAGAAAATCACAATCTAGAAGAAATAGCATGAAGACAACAGATTGCCATGGGATACAGAACCAGGTTGCTGTTTAAGCTATGGACAACAGCATTTAGTATCACTCTGTACCTCCTGTATGAGGAAGGAATCTAGTTGTAAAGGGACTGTTTCTCGTTAGGAGCCCTACCCTTCCTTGTAGGTGATCTGGAATGGTGATTAGAAAAAGAACACTGTATAGAAGCTATCCAAGCCCTGCAAGTTCTCACTGAACCTGTATCTGGGTAGTAAAATTCAGTAATTACCTGTGTTCTCTTCTCCCATACCCTTCTGTTCCTCTTTTGGATTAACTGTACTTCCTATAACAAATCTATCCAACAGAAATTTGTGAGGCACATATGAATAGTAAATGGGCTGAAACAAAAAAATAAATAAATAAATAAACAGCAACAAAAAAAAAAGTATCATTTAAAACCAGGAACACACCTCAATGGTAGAGTGCTTGTTTACCTAGTCCACAAGAAACAACAGAGCAAAAACAGCCAAGAAAGGATAGCACCTTCAACACATGGTGCTGGAAAAACTGGATATTCGCACTCAAAAGAGCCAAACTAAAGGCACACCCCCAAGACATATACCAGTTACAAAAATTAACTCAAAAGTGATGAAAGGTTTTGTCAAACTGAGCAGTTCTGCAGAGCACAGGGAACAATGGAGTGCAGGGATGACCTTCCAGGTGGGAGAAAACACTCACGCTGCATGCAACACCTGACAAGGTAACACTTAGCATATATGACAAATTTCAAAAGCACAAGTCTCTAAAATAATCTGCTTCTTTTTTTTTCTTTTTCTTTTTGGCAATAGTGGGAATAGAATCCAGGGCAGACGCACTACCATGAGCTTCTGAGTCTTCTCTTTACTTGGTACACTCTTGCTAAACCTTGCCCAGGTTTGCCTTTAAAAATATTATGTATGTAGTCATGTGTGGGTACAAACATGCATGTGCCATGGCCTGTATGTTAAGGTCAGAGGACAACTTGCAGGAGTAAGTTCTCTCCTTCAATCATATGGGTTTCAGGGATCAAACTCAGGTCATTAGGCTTGGGGACAAGTGTCCCTGCCTATGGAGCCATTTTATAGGTCTAGCCCTTGAACTTTTGATGTTTCTGCCTCAGCCTCCTGAAGAAGATCAAAGGCTATTGCTACCAGACCTGGCTTTAGCAATGACATTTAAGTAAGCATCAAGCAATATTAACTAATACCTGGGGTATTACTCAATAACAGAAAGCATACATAGCATGCATAGACCCTAAGTTTAATTCCCAGCCACTTTTAATACACACAGGGCAATACCTAACAATTCTTAGATGAAGACACTTGCCAGTGAAGCTCAGTTTCACTAACTTGGGTGATGTAAAGCCCAGATACAGTGAGGCACTGCCTCACTCTGGAACGAGTGGCTGGCATCAAAAGATGAGTGCTGGCACAGATGTCAAAGGGAACTCATGGCATACTGTCAGTAAGAACGTGGATTAGTGCAGCACTGTTAGGAACAGAATAAAGGTTTCTCAAAGACTCAAAACCAGAACTACAATATAATCCAGCAATCCTACTACCAGGCATATATCATCAGGAAATGAGATTGTGTGTTATCATATACACTCCTGTTTTGCAGAGCTATTCATTATTGCCAAGGAAGGAAACAACCTAAAAACATTCATCAATAGCTGGATATATAACAATGGAATACTGCCCATCTACAAAAAAGAAAGCCTCGTATTTGCAACATGGATGCAACTGGAAATCACCAGGCTCAGAAACACAAGTACTGAGTGGTTTTGTTCATATGTAAAATATAAAAGCTAACCTCATATAGGCATGGCAGGGTATAACTAAGTATACCTGCTTTAAGTATACCTGCTTAAGCAAGGCAGAAGAATCAGGAGTCTGAGGTTATCTTCCTTTATTGTTCTTTGCTTTGTTTTTTGAGACAAGGTCTCTCTGTGTAGCCCTGGCTGTCCTGGAACTCGCTCTGTAGACTAGACTGGCCTCAAACTCAGAGATCTGCCTGCCTCTACCTCCTGAGTGCTGGGATTAAAGGCATGTGCCGCCACCACTTGGCTTTTTTTTTTTTTTTTTTTTTTGGGAAAGGGAGCTGCTGGAGAGATGGCTCAGCAGTTAAGAGCATTGGCTACTCTTCCAGAAGACCCAAGTTCAGTTCCCAGAACCTACAGTGTGGCTTGCAACCATCTGTAACTCCAGTCCCAGGAGACCTCATGCCCTTTTCTAGCCTCTGTGGTCAATGCATTCATGGGGTACACAAAGACATACATGCAGAAAAAACACTTATAAGCATAAAATAAAAAAAATTTAATAAAAGAAAGAAACAAAAGTAGACACAAAAGAGTTCATTTTACAGAATTTGAGAGCAGAGGTGGGACAGGGAAGTGTGGGATGAAGGAAAACTTACTAGTGCTCACTAAGTCACAGTTACAGGAACACAAGGTCCCGTGTGCACACAGTAGGGGGATATTGATAATACTGTGAAAGCACAGGCCTGACATCCTAACACTTGAGAGGTAGATGCAGGGTAATTGTGAGTTTGAGGACAGTCTCAGCTACATAGAGATAACCTGGACCACAATAATCCTGGACTGAAAACAAAAGCCACTATATATTTCAAAAAACTAGGAGGGGAAAAGCCTGAAAAAAGGATTTTGTGTGTTTTCACTATAAATCAAATATTACATGTCTATATATCAAAATATATAACCCCATAAGCATACACAATTTATATTATCTATTAAGTTAAAATAAACTTAAGTAAACTAATATTCTAGTGCATACCTACAAGCCCAGCACTTGAGAGGCAAAGCAAGGAAGATCAGGAGTTCAAGGGCATCCACAACTACACAACGGGCTGAAGACCAGCCAGAACCACGTGAGGCTGTGTCTCAAAACTTCTTTTAAAACTGTTAAATTGAAAATACTGTTCAAAGTTTCAAAATTAATTTTAACTTTCAGTCCTATCAAAGAGTCAAGTCAGCTGGAATAACTTTTTTTTCTTCATTTACAATAACCATTTTTCCTTTCAGTCAGGGAACTGAATCCAGGACTGCATGCTTAGCAAGAAGCACTCTAGCATTCAGCAAACTTCCCAGCTGACAGGTTTACAATCTTCTTGTTACATAATGGTCTGGAGCGGAGGGAAGCAGAGTGCCACTGCCCTGAGCATCACTCACAGACACTCAGCAGGGTTTGCTACCACAAAACAAGCTCTCATTTCCATCAAAGTTCAACTGTTTTAACTTCCATCTAAACCTGGTCCATCGCATTAGGAAGTCAAGCATAAGAGGATTCCCAATAGAAATGCAAAATATTTGTAACTGGAGCTCAGAATTATAAGCAGCTTTTCTGTGTTCAGGTAAACACCTGAACACAAGCCTTCCAGAAGGCAAGCAAACTTTGTAAATTAAATCCCAATGAAAAAATACCATTTTCTGTCCCTTGCTCTGTATGGTGTTTCTGATAAGTCTGCATGCACACTTACTTAATATTTACTTACAACTAAAGCTTTTTCGTATTTGCTTGAAGCTTTTAATATAAACCATGCTTTCTGAGAAACCTGCTAAAATATGTAAAATGGAAGACATATTTATTTTAGGAGTTTTCTTTTTATTTGTTTTACATGTATGAGTGTTTTGCCTGCATATATATGAGAGCCTGGTATCCACTGAGGTCAGAAGAGAGCATCAGATTCCCTCAAATTGGAGTTATAGATGGTTGTGAACTGCCACGTGGGTGCTGGGAATTGAACCAGGGTCCTCTGTAACCGAAACAAATGTTCTTGAACACTAAGCCATCACCTTCTCTAGCCCCAAGGTGTAATAATTATTTTTAAGATTTATTTATTTATGTATATGAATACACTGTAGCTGTCTTCAGACACACCAGAAGAGGGCATCAGACCCCATTACAGATGGTTGTGAGCCACCATGTGGTTGCTGGGAATTGAACTCAGGACCTCAGGAAGAACAGACAGCATTCTTAACCAACTGAGCCATCTCTCCAGCCTATGTAACAACTGTTTAAAGGGGAAGCTCTGCATGCCACATAGGAGAAGTCTGATAAAAAGGCCATTCTTTTCCCTCCTTTCTTCTCCAGCCCTAGAGACATGCATATAAATGAGAAGTAGAGAACAGAGAGGAAAGAGCTGTATACTGGTGGAGTAGGGAAAATACTAAATAACCAGACCCACTTCCTGATTCTATCTATCCATCCCTGTCAGTGACTGACAGGCCCATGTGTCAATTTCACAGGTAAAATTCACAATGCTATGGAGTCAGGGTATAGCAACAAAGGTTGAACTAAGAAACACAACCGTAAAGGCACATGCAGCTATCTGTGAGTTTGAGACCAGCCTGGCTTACAAAGTGAATTTCAGGACACTCAGGACTGTTACACAGAGAAACCTTGTCAGTCTTGAAGATCACAATCAAAATCAAAAAGAAAAAAAAAGAAAGAAAAAAGAAACACAACCAATTAAAACATGAAAAGTAATGAACCTTTCTCTATGCCCTAGTATCCCAAAGATAGCAGTAAGTAGATACTAAGATTGAAAGTCACATATCCAATTAACCTATCCTTTTCATGTGCATGTGTTTAAAGCACATGAAAGTATGCAGAGTATCAGGAACTCTATGGATCTCTAAACATCTACAGAACTTGCTAAATGTCAGTGATCACAAATGGTAGCCTCAACAGACAATGAGCTGCCTTCTACCTACTGTTTCTGGCACATTATTACAGTATCTTTTTCTATTCTACATACAAACTTATCCCTTTAAAGTTTAACTTCCTTTCCTTAAATCTTTGCAAAGGTATCTTTACAGAAAAAATTAGGTGGGAGAACAAAAACTATAAAATAAAATCAAGTGGGCTGTTGTGCATATATAGTTCTCTCAGAAGGCTGAGGGAGGCAGCCTCATGAGATTTAGCCCAGCCTGGGCTATGTAGCAAAACTCTATCTTCAAAAGTAAACAAACATATCAAACTGTATGACTAAAGGGGAAGACTAATAAGCTATTCCCTGAGGTCAACAACAGACAGCTTTTGTTTTAATATTAGCTTATTGATCTTCATAACTTCAAGAAAAGTAGCTATTGATCTATCACATCTCAGAACACTATACTAGCTTCAAGTCACATTTATGTCTTAATCAAACACTGAAGTTGAGCGCTTGGTGGCTCCAGACATAAATGATACAGAGTCAGAAATGCTAATTACCCTAGTTTGATCAATACATGCTGTACACAACTGAAATATCACACTTGGCCCCATAAATATGTACAATTATTACCTACTAATAGAGGAGTTGATTCTATTAGGAAAGGATAAACAGCACAGAGAGAAAGGCTGCTTTCAACATAAGGGATCAAGTCTAAGAAAGTATTCACAAGACCCACACACCTTTCTATTAGTGTACATTTACAGCTAAGGGACAATTACCCATTACTAACACACAGAATTTATGGAGAAGCATTTATTACATTTATTCAGAAATTTGCTTATTATAGCAATATAGCTCAATTATCTTCTGTGATTACAATTAAATCTTTCATTTAAGGAATGAATAAGAAACTAAGAAAAATAATACCATTATCTAAGGAAAATAAAGAGGACTTTGTCTCAAGGAAAAACAATACACTTGATTAAAAATCATTACTGTTGCAATTCATAAGGATTAATTAAGTTTTGTTTACTGCCATTTCTTTCTTTCTCCAGTACTGAGGCTAAAACCCAGGACCTTGCATATGTGAGGTAAGAATTCTACCTCTGAGCCACATCCCCAGACCTGCCATTCTTCTAAAATCAAGCATTTTCAATTCATTAGCATTAGGATTCATGAACACTAGGGGGAAAATTTACAAAATCAAAGCCATTTGTTCTTTATGCACTGAATTACAGATCACCAAGGTAGTCTTCAATTAAAGATTTTTTAAAGTTTCTAAAAATGGATAGGAGAAATTAAGTTTTGGGTCTACCTGAGTTGGTGACAGCCATTTGCCACTAAGTGTGAATGAAGGTGGGGAGGAGGATGGATAATCTGGTGGCAGTTCAAAGTTCAGCACAAGTGGTGGCAGAAAGCAAATGGTGTATTCAAAGCCACTATTCTGGAGAGACTCATTTGAATTGCCTGAACCAAAAACAAAAATCAGAAAGGATCAGTTGATCAACACTGGAGTGTCAAAACTACCGCAGTGCTCAGCCCTGAAGCTTTAGTAAAGGGGACAAAAACCCTCCCCGAGGTACCTTCCATCCCTTAATGTTAATTTCCTAGTCTCTGCCTTCAAAACTAAAACAAAACAACACCTTTTAAGCCCTTGAAAAATCCTCTTAGGTGCCGTGCAATGTATAAAGTCACACAACTCATTCTTGTAAACATTTCCCAGTACAATTCCTAACACTAATGACCAAGTCATAAACAATGTTTGTTTAATTGTTGATTTATAGTAGACAAAGACACAATCTAGAGAAAAAGACATTTATTTCTATGAGACAACTATGACTTACTAAGACCAGCACATGCCAATTAGTCATTAATCGGTTCGGGAAGTTTGTACCAACAAAATAATATCAGGCTTGAGGACATAACACGGCACACAACACAGCCACAGGTTCATCTAAGTGATCTCAGCTTCTAGAGAAACATTGTAAGAAAATGTGCATCAAGGTCTCTGCAAATGAACCAAACAGTTTTGATTTTCTCCAACAAAAAGTGGCAGAGTAACAGCATGTCCCACACCTGTCCCACACCTGAAGCCCCGATTCTAGAAATCAAGCAGAAATCAACCGCGTGGCACTCTAGGGAGCTCCAAGACGCTTCACAGCTACACATTACCAGCCGTTTTCTCTGATTACCTCCGATATCCAACGACTGTGCTGATCAACTGCTAATTAGAAGACTCACTGCATAAAATATATAGGCTATCTCAATTCCGTGGCCAAAAAGGCAGGATCAAATCGAAAACTTTTACACCCCTCCCCCCGGTTTTCTTTTAAAACAGAAAATACACTAAATCTGTGCTACTGATACTTATCAATAATCCCTTAGGATTATAGACACAAATGACAAGAAAAGTATAATAAGAAGTCAAGAATAATTTTTATTTAGGAAAAAGCTATGTTATAAGATATTATTAACTAACCGCTCACGAATATCTTGAAATTCTGTGGCAGATCCAAATAGATCCTGGTTTCTCCTCCTTGGACAGACTCTGCTTTTCTAAACTCATCTGCATCATAAATACTTGCCAGGGCCAGTAGTTCATCCTCCTGGGCTTCTAGGTCTTCTGACGACATTGAATCAGCTGGTGATTGGAGACAATCATTCAAATCAGTTAACAATAGAAACACACATAATGGGAGAAGTTTCCTGGTATATAAAACTTCCTCACAAACAGCTGTAAAGGACTTATCCATACTCTCTTTTCTGCTAAATCCGCAGGCACTCCCCAGCTAACAGCTGGTTGCTGTGCTTCTAATGACTAATCCAGAAAAACAACTTTGCGTTGCTCCCTACAACTACTGAAATGGGAGCTGGTCTGAAACAAAAGTCAGAGTATAGTTTGAATTCTAAAAGATAATGCTACAAAGTCTGAAAAGCTGTTTAAATGATTCCATTTTCTTTCTTCTCATTTTTTTTTTCTAAACCTGAAACAATTCCATTTTCAAAAAACTACTGCTTTTCCTAAGCAGTTGTTAAGACTGCTTAAGCTTAGCCCTGTGTAAAGCACAGACATGGTCCATTTTAGGTCACTTAATACCTGTTAGTAACAACCAGGAGAAAAGGATATTAATGCTGCAATCTGTATTTCACTTTGGCTTGGAATTTGTGCAAATCCCATTTATTTTCTAGCCAGTGAAGCTAGACTGAAGCTGGATAAGAAACCAAGATGTGGGATTTGCATCCGATATACTACAGAAATTCTGCCATCTGCAAAAAAAGAAACAGGGAAGATGTGTGAGGATCCTCTCCAGATCCCAACTCCCCTTCTGTGCGATCATGACTTAAGTCATACACTAACACACCAACCCTAGTCCACAGGTAGTATTACTCTCCCAGGACAGACTGAGTCACATGGTTAAAGGGCAACTGCATGTTCCCCAGTAATAACAGCTTATCAGACTGTCCTCAACTCTGTAACTAGGGTGGTTATATGAGATGACAGGACACCACGCCCAAGGAGTATCTTAAATTTGTTTTTTGCTTTCTCCCTCCCTCTTCTACTTCTGTTCCTTGTTTCCCATCCCCTCGGGCTTTCATTCTCACCTGCTAATAAATTAGCCTCGCAAGTGAGATAGTTAACTCTGAAATTAAACATTTTAAAACAGAACAAGGGCATACATACACACATAAGCTTGGAAGATTTACTCAGTGTTTACAGCCAGACCTCCATGACGGAGGCTGTAGCTCAGTGGGAGAGTGACCTCTAAATTGGAGCTTACTTTTAGAAGTGTGGTCCACAGGTGGGTTATGAAGTGTGAAATTATGTGTAAACATGTTACATAAAACTTTAATTTTTAGACCATATTCTCAGAAATGATTCCCAAATAAGCCATACCATAATTAGTATCCTAATTAGTTTACACTTATAGAACACCAAATGTGTATGGTACTAAGTCTGATCACATTACCTTACTGAATCTTCAACAATCTGACCAGAAAGTAGCACATGGTGAGGATAGGATTAAGCCTTTTGTTTCATTGTAAACAAACAATTTTCAGATACGAGAGATGTATTTATTGACTTCATGGTTTTAGGTTAGCATTCTCCATCTTGTCTGCACATTAGAATCTCTCGAGGAAACTGCTTTTTGACATTCCAAAACCCAGGTGGTGTTGTGGTGGCACATGTCTTTAATCACAGCACTTGGGAGGCAGAGGCTGGTGGACCTCTGACTTCGAGGCCAGCCTGGTCTACAGAGCAAGTTCCAGAACAGCTAAGGCTACATAAAGAAACCCTGTCTTGAAAAAACAAACAAACAAGCAAACAAACAACAAAATTCTAATACCCAGGTCATATTCAAGATCAATTAAGTCAGGCCTCTATTTCCCATCCCCATATTCAAGATCAATTAAGTTGGGCCTCTATTTCCCATCCCCATATTCAAGATCAATTAAGTCGGGCCTCTATTTCCCATCCCCTCTGGCTTTTATTCTCACCTGCTCATAAATTAACCTTGCAGGTAACATAACTCTCAAGGTAGGATAACATTTTAAACCAAAAATGGGTTTAGCTTCCCACCCCCCAAAACTTTTTAGAAATCAGACTACAAAAAGATTTCATTGCAGCATTTTCATACATAATTTGCTTCTGTTCAAATTCCTCCCCATTTAGCCTTGAATTCCTAGGCAGGCAGTAGTGGCATATACCTTTAATCCCAGTACCCAGGCAGCAGAGACTGGCAGATCTCTCTGAGTTCCAGCCTGGTCTACAGAGTTCTAGGACAGCCAGGGCTACAAATAGAAACCCTGTCTTGAAAAACCAAAACCAAAACAAACAAAAAAACTCGAAAGAAAAAAAAAAATCCTCCCCCTTTCTCTGAATCCCCTTTTGTACCCATCCCCCTCCCCATTCAGGTCACATGTGTTCTATTATCCCCTCCCTTCCTGAAAAATCTCTATCCCCCTCTCGTCTCCTTTCTAATTGCATAACCTACCCCCACAATCAATCTCTCTCTCTCTCTCTCTCTCTCTCTCTCTCTCTCACACACACACACACACACACACACACACACACACACACACACTACAGAACGCTTCATGAAGTTGCATGTCATTCTGGCACAAGGCCTTGCTAATAATCTCTGTATCATTTCAATTTCAGTATATGTGCTGTCAGAGCAGACTTCCAAGAAGTACAGATCCAGGCTGATAATCCTTACTCCAAAAAACACGTCCCTTTGACAGTCTCTTATGACTTATCCAAAGGCTGGGTCTTGTGGCCCTTAAGCCAGGTTGCTAGCTTCCTCTGAGTCCATCTACTAAGCCTTTGAGGGCGACTTCTAAAGTCCCACCTCCACACAGTAATCCCATCAGACACTGTCTTCTTTAAAAACGAACCTTGCACTTCCTCTCCTACTAGCCTGCATTAGTCCTTTACGTAACAGCCCCAAGTCTCTTCCATCTACCTATTATCTTAGCATCTAGCCGTGCTCTGGACACTGGGAAAATACCTGGAGTAAAATGCAATGCGCAGGAATGGAGGACCGGGGGCACAGGAGTCAGTGACCATTTTGTCATATTCCACTCCTAGAAGGAAGTTGGGACGGTTGTCACAGTAACACTGGTAAGAACAGTAACAATTAGTAGGTTCTTACCGGTGCCTGGCATTGTGCTAAGGCCTTTCGATGCACTAACTGACGCTAGACTCCACAACCACCTGAAGCAAGTCTTATTACTACTTCATTAATCAAAAATAGACAGATGACAGCCTGGGCTCTTTTCTGGACTGTCTCTGGGCATAAAATGCGTAATCTCGTCACCTGTAAACCGGGAACAAGAATAAACCCTAGCAACACCAGACAAAATTTAATTACGCTACTGTTGCAAACCGGAAGCCACTCCAGCAGGACGTGGAGCCCCTCCTCCGCCAGGTTTCCCTAGCTTGGGAAAATCCTATTCATCTTCCCGGCCACTCCCTGCAGGCTCCGGCGCTGGGGTCGGCCCGGGTCTCTCCCCGCAGTCTGCCAATCGCCATGCAGACGCGTTTGTACGACGCCCCAGCAACACCGAACAGGATCAGGCAGGGCTACAGGCCCGGGGCTAGCAACGGCGCAGAGGAACTGTCCCCGGGGCGTACCGGAGGCGCAGGGCCCATCCGCCCCGCCCTGTACCCGCGGCGCCCACGGAGCGGGCCGCCCCGCTCCGGCCCAGGCAGGGGAGCCGGGTGTCCACAGAGCAGGCCCGGCCACTCGGCTCTGCCTCACGCGCTCACAGCGCCTCCCCGCCGTACCTTCCGGCCGCTCAGCCGAGCCGGGCCCTAAAGTTCCACAGTATGCCCTTGACTGGGGCCTCGCAACCCGCTTGCTGGCCAGGCCTGCAGACAACCCGCACCACCTGAGCACCGCCTCTTCCGTCTCCAGAGCTGTCAGCTGAGAGGGGCGGATGCCGGCGTAGGGTAGGCTCTGCGCAGCCGCCTTGAGTGCAGCTGGCTCCTGCGCGCCCTCTACAGGCCGTGGCCCTCGCTGCAGGAGCCGCCCCCCTCCTTCCCCCGACCATATGTGCAAGCTTCAAACCCGCAAATTTGTACAAATACAGGTTGTGAATAGCGAGAGTTTTTATCAATCCCTAAACGTGAACTTTAAGTAACGGTCTACCTAGGGGCAGAGATTCTCTTAACAATCAATCTCAGAGCTGGGATTCATACCTTGAGGTGAATGCTGCATCCATCTTCCCATGTTTCCCTTAATAACTCATTAACTCACTCCGTTTATTAACTGCTGGATTTACTGAGCAGTTGGAGGCTTCAAGCACTGTGCTTAGAGCTATATGTACATTTTTCTGCTCTTTACCAAAGCCTTATTATTCGGGTTCTGTTTGCTAGTCTCTTTTACACAGAAAATTGAGACTCAGCTTCAATACATTACTAAAAACCACAATTATTATTGACATAGTTAGCCAGATTTAAAATTACATCCCTTCATAGCATAGTACAAACATCAGCTAAAATGGACCGGATATTTAAATGGTAGAGGCATAGCCATAAAACTCTAGGAAATAAATATGGGAGCCGGATCTTCAAGAAATCAAAGAAGATAATAGAAACATAAATTAGATTTATAAAAATTAGAAATATTTGTGTTTCAACGGACCTTACTAAGGAAGTAAAAAGACAACTCATACTATAGAAAGTTTGGCTGGTCCTCAGAAAAGTTAAATATAGAATTATAATAATACTCAATAATTCTCATAGGTATAATACTCAGGAGAACTTTAAAAAATATTTGCATAAATATTCTATCATAAATGTTCATAGTAGCAATGTGTACAAGAACTAAAAAGAGAAAATCCAAAACTCTATCAATAAATGAATAGAATGTGGCATATCCAACAATAGACTATTACCCAGCAATTAAAACAATATACAAATACGTGCTCCAACACTGATGAACCTGGAAAACATTATGTCAAGTGGAAGAAGTCAGATACCAAAGGCCACATTTTATAATTTCCCACTTATATGAAATGTCTGTAGTAGGCAAAGTGGTAGCAGCTAGGTCAGTGGTTAGCAGGAAGATTTGGGATATTACCATTAATATTTTTGAGGAATAGAATAATGTAGAATTAGCACAATTTGGTGGATGTATTAGACACCGCTGATTGTATATTTTTAAAGGGTTAATGTTTTAGTACAGGTGAATTGTATCTTGATTAAACAAGAGGGGACTTACATAGCATTAGTCCTGACATTTAAACAGAACACAGAAATATTTTACTCCTGGGGACCATCAAGCTAGTGTGCTTCTAATGATCTAATTAGCTCTGTGTTCTCATTCTGTATCCTTCTCCCCAGACCCCATCCCCAACCCCCAAAAAAGTAGATTGCAGATCTGGGACTCTAGGCCGAGCATACAAGAATCTTCAGGTCTTAGCCAAGTGAGATACTCTGGAATAGATGCCAAATGAAATACATGCCCTTTAGAGATGCAAAGGGAGAAGAAAGGAGAACCTCCAATGAAACCAAATACCTCGAGATCTCTCAGATGTAAAGAGCAAACGGGTTCAAGAATCACCACAAGAGAGTCTCAAGGTTGGAGCTGGGGGTAGATTGTGACATCATGCCATGACCTCACACCAGAGGTCACAGCACAGCACTGAGAGGGAGTGTTTCAAAGCAGAGGTAATAATTTGATGGAAATTAAAAGCAAATTAAAGATTTGGACTATAGTTTTGAGAAAATATTGGCTAGAACCTTTTAATAAATTTGTCATCAGACTCCATGAACACAGCAGGTTTCTCTCTCTTGGGTTCATGTGCCTGGTTAAGTTTTCAGATTGAACCTTTTCCTTGTGTTTAACTCTCTATTAAACATTTTATATGCATTATCTCATTTAAAAGCCCAGGACTCCATGACTTAGGTAATTTTGTCTCCCTGTTTTGTAGAGGAAGAAATGATGTTACCAGGAAGAAGTGATCTTTCCAATACTTTTCCAATGATGCAGCCAAGATGAGGACAGATTCCTCGTGGTCTGAGTCTTCTGTAGCCTGTGAGAGAATTAGAATTTGCTGTAATAAATAATGCAGAGGAAGACATAGTTCTGTCCCAAAGGTGTAAAATAGAAGGCCCTATGGAAGTTAGCCTCAAACTTTATGACACATGCCTATAATCCCAGCATTTAGAAGTCTCAGGCAAGAGGCTTTCTATGAGTCTGAGGCTAGCCTGCACTACATAGTGAATTGAATCCCAGTTTGTATGGGTTACAGAATAAAACCCTATCTCGGGGGGTGGGGGGAGAGGGTTGCTGTCAGGATGTAAGTGAATAAATACATACATTAATTAATTGAAACAAAGCAAAACAAAGAAGACTCTATCTCCAAAATAAATAAATAAATAAATAAATAAATAAATAAATAAATAGGTTTACAGGATAATGATAGGTAAGGGTAAGAACTCAGTGGAAGAGACCTAACTCCCTCCTCTGTCCACAGATGAGAGGCCCAGGTATGAAAGAGTGGAGTGTGAGCTAAGGCAGAGGAGTAGACCCAGACCATCAGTAGAGAGTGGGCCTGAGTCATTCAGTGGGATGGTTACTATGGAAGTCGACAGACTTTCCACACTCATTGCCCTCCACTGGGCATCAGAAACTCACTCTCAGGGCACACAGCCTCCTTTACAAAGACCACCATCTACAAGCACCCCTGAACCAGGCCTTTCATACTCAGAGACAACAGCAGAGTGGAGAGAGAAGTTCTGCCCAGTCCTGAAGAACACCAAATGCTAGTGAGCCCTGCCTAGCACAGAAATACCATTAACTTTTGAATTTTTATTTTTATTTTTATTTTTCAGTTCTGAGAATCAAACCCAGGGACTTACATACATTAGGGCAGCAGGCTATCACTGTGCTATCCCACAGTGGTGGTTTAAATATCCCTCTTAGTATAGTTTAAGGTATTTGAACAGTTGGTCCCTAGCTGTTGGCACTGTTTGGGGGGAAGTTTAGGCAGTGTGGCCTGGCTGAAGGAAGTGTGTCACTGGGGGCGGGCTTTAAAACTAAAGAGCCTTACCTGCTTCCAGTTTGTTCTCTCTATTCATACTTGTAGCTCAAGATGTATGCTCCCAGCTTCCTGTTTCTACCGCCATACCTGCCACTTGCTGCCATGTTCTCAGATATGATGGACTCTTACTCTTCTGAAATTGTAAGCCCAAACAAACTTTCTTCTAGAAGTTGCCTTGGTTGTGGTGTTTCATCACAGCAATAGAAAGTAACTAAGGTAGACATTAGTACCAGGTAATGGGCTGTTATACTGTGAAGAACTTGACTTTTGTTTGTTTGTTTGTTTGTTTGTTTTTTGAGGAGTGTGGAAGATTAGAAAAGTGGCTGCCTGTTGTAAGCAGAGTGTAATGAGCTGTCTTGGGATCTTGTAAAAGAGTGCTGAAAGCAATGAGTTCTGTGGAGACTCAGTTCAAGAGATTTTAGAAGGGAATAATATTCCCTTCTAAATTAAGGGTAGCCGTCCAGCAGCTATGGACGAACTGGATTAACTTGAAAGGAGGGCTGGAAATGAAAAAGAGATGGAGGAGCAAGAAAAACATGGAGCCAAGACAAAGTTCTCTGATCAAGGCTCAAAGTTTAATATTCAGCTCTTGTATATATAGGGACAGCCCCACCTAACCCATCCTTTGTTTCAGCCGGATTATGAGATTATGTCTCAAGGCAAGCTCTGTGGGCAGTCTTGGGTAGGAAGTTGCACTTGGAGCCAAGGTGGATAACTCCACTGAGGTCCCATTACAATAGGTCTATTGTGGTGAACAAGGTCTTTCCCACCTGCTCAAGGCTGGGGGAGGGCACAAATATTAGCAGTTGTCTTAGAGGCTATTCCTGTGATAGTTTAACAAAGAATGTTTTCTGCCTTCTGCCCTTGTCCTAAGAACTTGCCTGAGGCTAAATAAGCAGTTACAGACTCATTTCTTTGGTAGAGGCAAGTTCAAGTCGTTATTCTATCTAATCTGTGGTGTGGTTATTACTACTACTATACAGGTCTAAAAAAAGAGAGAAAGAGAGAGAGAGAGAGAGAGAGAGAGAGAGCAAGTGAGGGAGAGAGAAATACAAAGCCCACAGTTTGAAGAGGAAGAGAACACCAGGAGACTCAGCTACAGCCAAGGCTTGTGCTAAAAGAGGCAAAGGGATTAGGAGAGGCCTCAGACTCTGCAGTGGAATAAGGGGATGGGCACCCTCAGGGCAAACCAAGCTTCCAACTTGCACAAGTGCCTGAGTCCTTTTTTTTCTCCTGAAACACAGCTGAATAAAATCTCTGCCCATGTGATTCAAGGGGATAAGGTCCATCCAAGCTAGCAGCTGACCTTAGCAGTGTCTATGTGGTCCTGGCTTTAGAGGCACAAAGGATGCAAGAGTGGATGAGTTGTGTTTTCCCATACATTAGAAAGTCAACTAAGACACCAGCTCTTACCATTGACACAGCTTGTCACTGTGTATTTGTTCACCATGTATGTAGATCTTAAGGGAATCTGAAAATTTGATTGTTATTTTTTTAATGGAGGTTTCATCCTAAAAACAAAATGATACAAACCGATGATGAATTGATAAATAGAAACATTCAAATAACTCTGTTATGAATAATTAACAGAATCCTAACCATGCATTAGGTCCTGCTGGAAGAAGTTGTGTACTGACTGAGCTAAACTCGCAGCAGCTCAGCACACAGTCATTGCCATGGTTGTCATCATCAACCTAGCTGTCACTATTCCTATTTCATTAGTTTTTTAAATTTTGATTATGTGTGTGTGTGTGTGTGCGTGTGCGCGCGCGCGCGCACGCGTGTGTGTATGTGTAAGTATGTGCACATAAGTACATACGTTTGAGACCAGATGCATCAGATCCCCTTAGAACTGCAGTTACAGGTGATTGTAAGACAGCTAACACAGATGCGGGGAGCCAAACTCGGGTCCTCTACGAGAGAAGAATGTGCTCCTAATCACTAAGACATGTCTTCAGTCCCTTCATCCTGTTTTAAAGCTGAGAATTGTTGTTGTTGTTGTTGTTGTTGTTGAGCCTAGAACTGAACCCAGAGCCTTGTGCTTGCTGGCAAGCACTCTACCACTGAGCTAAATTCTAAGTCCCAAAGCTGAGGAATTGAATACGGAAAAGGTCATTGGTTTACCATTGTCTCTGACAGGGTAAATAACAGAGGGGAGCTATGATCCTGGACAGTAAGAGTCCTGAGTATGCATCATCATCTCCAGTGTCACGCTTGGACCAACTCAACACTTTTCACAAATAAAGTGGTCAATAGGGTCTGTAAGGAAAAATAGTCAGATCAGTGGTATGACTGGCTTCCTGGATCAGCGCAGTCCAAACAATCCCATGGGTCATCCCAGGATGACATAAAGACAGATCTCTACAGAGGCTTCAGGTGGCTGACAGCATGGAGTATTTCCTGTACTTTGGATGCAAGATAAAATTTGATTATAATAATAGGCACAGAGTGGTCGTGTTTATACTTGAAACCTGGCATTTTATGATTATTCCTTTGAATAAGAGTGAGAAGAGTTTTGTAACCTCAAGGTAGCATGGTTCTGTGAAGAGGAAGGAGGGTGAGATTCAGCAGCAGCTGCCGTTGTAGATCAGTGTGTGGCAGTTTCTCTCAGAGCTCCAGGCTCAACTTCTAGCTGTCAAAAACTTGTAAAGGGAAGCCCCATGAGAATTTACGTAGCAATGGGAAGGCTCATTTTCCTTCCTGCAAGATCCTTTCTGGAGCAAGGAGAGGATTAAGCTGACTATATTCTATACAAAGAAGAAAAAAAAAAACAAAACCCAAACCCCAGGTTCAGAAAGGGGGAAAATGTGGGTCAACTTGAGCTATTTCCCTTGCCCCCTAAAAATTGACCTTGTAAACAGAGAAGAACATGCTGAATTCCACCAAATAAATGAATGATTGATTGGGTGACTGAATGATTTAATGACTGCGTGTGATCCAGGCTTCCTCTGGGCTGGTTCTTTCAGTGTGAGAACAGTTCGATCCCAGACTGACCCAGAAATGCTGAGTGTATAACAAGGCCAACCAACAGAGTCAGCTTATGAATATTCATGTGCAGATGATGCTCCCAGTCAATGTATTTGATTTTTGTGTTTACTGATACATTTTCAAATTCACCATGTAGTCCAGAATTCTGGGGGTTTAGGGGATCAAGAAGAAAGTTTTGCTAAAGGCAAACATTATTTTTGGGCAGGTCTATTGAGTAAAAGTACTTAGTGCAAAAAACATATTCACTGTTTATCTAAAATTCAGATCTAACTGGGCAACCTGTATTTTCCTATGCCAAGTCTGGCCATCTGTATCTGAGCCAATAATGCTCAGAGGGTTGAGGACAGTAGCTGGGGGACATGCTACACCTGGAGGCCAGAAGGAAGGAGACCAAAAGTAGGGTTTAAGAAGCAGAGAATTGTGCAGAATGTGGAGACAGAGCCAGGTGACCACAGAGGTCAGGGAAGTCAAGAGACAGGTATTGGGAAAGAAGGTGACCTGGAGGACACTGAATAGGGAAACATCCTCACTTACTGGAGTTAGTTGTAGAATTTGGTTCTATAAGGCTGCTGCTGCTTCTGAGAAACTAACCAGGGTTCCCAGTATGGCTAGGGTGGAGACTGGGTGCATGCAGCGTCACCTGTAGAATATCAGAATTGAAGTCTATAAACCAGGAGCAGAGACACATATAACCCCAGGACCTGAGAGAGGAGGCAAGAAGACCAGGAGTTCAAGGCCAGCCTAAGCTACTGAGAGCCTGCCTCAAACAGTAACACCAACAATGACAACACAAACAAACAAAAAACCAGAACTGAAACAAGTTAATGAAGCCTGGCAGTGGTGGCCCACACCTTCTGTCCTAGCACTTGGAGGTGGAGACAGGCATGGTTAATCAGATCAGCCTGGTCTACAGAGTGAGTTCTGAAACAGGTAGGCTGCACAGAGGAACTCTGGAGAATCCAAAAGAAGAAGAAAGAGAGAAAGAGAGAAAGAAAGAGAGAGAGAGAGAGAGAGAGAGAGAGAGAGAGAGAGAACATCAATCCATTTTTTGCATTTTTCCTGAAGATCATGAAGAAGGTCCATAGTTTGATACAACTTCTCCAAAGTCCTACCGTTGTATCCCTTTCCTGCCTGTCATCCCCAGTGCCCCTCTCACTGTAACTTCTTCATTTTCATTGCTATTCTTTTCATCTTATTCCATAGACAACATCACAGTCTCTCCAGAAAAGGAATCCAACCAAACTCCCAATCCCTGCCCCAAAGATCTGAAAGTAGAGGCCTTCTAGAAAGAGTGATAACTGAGCTAGAAATTAGAGAGTCGTCCAAGACAGACTAGGAAAGGAGAAATATAAATTTCCTTCTCCTGGCATTTCACAAAGCTTTCCAAGCCATTCCCGGGGGTGGGGGGGCTTTGAGGACTACGGCTCTTTTCTGAGACAGAATACCTTTTCGTTTCTTGAGAAGTCTTATATCTTGGCAAGTTTCTCCTTGAAAAGTCCATTTTTCTTCCTGTACTTGTCTAGAAAGAGATGCCACAATGTGAGATTTGACATTTGTCACCTGTCCTAGGAAAGTCCCAAAGTACCACGCCAGGAGCAAGTACCCAGAATGACAAAGATGAGTCTCATAGTCAAGACTCCTGGCTCTCACTTCAACAAGGTCTGCCCAAACCACCGTCGTGAGTGGAATGATCCCGAGGGCAGCATTTCCAGGCCTCTTTGGAGCTGACTTAGAGAGCAGTCTCAGAAGAGTCATAGCAGAGAGCCAGACCAGAATGTCTATATTGAGTGGGTGGGCTTAGTCTTTCTCTGGCTGTCCTGTCAATTCTGTGTCTTACCAGTGTGAGTCCTGGGGGTTCCAAGTGCTCTGAAAAGATCCTCCGGTCCTTACCCTCCTCAGCTTCTCAGCTCCTCACTTTGGCCAAGGGTTCGACTCAAGGCTCAGGGTGAGCAAAGACATCAAGCTCCAGCTTTAATCTACCCTGGTCTTAAAATCTCTAGGACCTGAAGGAGGCTGTGCTCAGCTGTTTTAAACCTACTTCAAACACTACCTCGGCTCCTTCCAAACTTTTTTCCAAATTCAAGGAAATTAAGTCTTTCTGGACAAACACCAGTGACAGCTCCACTCATCCTCTGACAGGCTGCTGCTAACAGTCAGCTTCGCCCAGAAGAAGGAAGGAGAGAAAAGGACAAAATGGAGGCTGTGTTCCCAGAGACAATCACTGTGAACAGTCTGATGTCTTGTTTTATAAACCTTTGGGACTTTCAAGGGCTGACTTTGCTTCATGTCACCAATGTCAATAAAACAAACACATAACAGTTAAACACACACACACAGACACCGTGTCTTTAATCCTAGCACTTGGGAGGCAGAGGCAGGTAGATCTCTGAGTTTGAGGCCAGCCTGGTCTACTATGTGTTTCAGGATAGTTGGGTCTATACAGAGAAACTTTGTTTAGAAAAACAAACAACAAAATCACATATAACAAGCTGTGAATGGTAGCATGCATCTGTAACCTCAATGCTCAGGAGGTAGAGGCAGGAGCAGGAATTCAAGGTCATCCTTTGCTTCACAGAGAGTTCAAGGTCAACCTAAGCTATATGAAGGCCTGTCTTAAAAAAGAACCTCAAAACCAAAACAAAGCAATAACAGCAAAACACATATGCAATACACATTCAGAGTCTCATGATGTGAGTCCATTTTTTTGTATTCGTGGTCATAACACACATGTGCATGCTTGAACACACATATTTATTATATATAATTTTATAGAGCATTGCTATATATCCACAGCAATCTCTTTTCAAGAATATATATAACACATAAAATCATGAACTCCATTCTTCTAGGCACTAGTTATCTTTTGCCATTGTTGCTATATTGAGACCAAGAATAACATCGAACTCCTGATCATTTTGCCTCTACCTCCCAACTGCTGGCATAACATGCATGTGCCACCACACCCAGGCTGGCTCATCTATTAAGAGATGTGTTATTGTTTGTGTTATCTTTTCTGATTATGTTCTTCTGTTTAGCATAGCTCTATGAACTCTCCCGGGTTGGGGACTGTCCCCTCTGTGCCTCTGTTTTGTTCTCTGCCTTTGGCCACCAGATGGCATTCTGGAAACACTGCCAGTTTGGAAACATTTTCTGCATCCAGGCTTTCCCTCCTGCAGACTCTCAATGGCCTCCCTTCTCTCTGCTGCCTTCCCGGGTGCATCTGAAGGAGGCTTTCTGGAAGGCAAATCAGTAGGATCTTGGACAAATTTCCTGTGTTCAGCTTCTTTATTAGCCTGATGACTTGGTTATGGGGTCGAAATGAGAAGACATAAGTAAACCACCTCGAGACATAGGCTGGCAAGTCATGGCTGATTCTTCCCAAAGCTCTTCTTCAGAGCAAGTTGTAGGTCCTTTCTGTGGGAACCCAGGCCTTTCATCATCCAATGACCTTGGTCCCATCTTCATACAGCCTCCAGATACAGTGCCATGAAGCAGCTTGTCCACTTCGGTGTCTCTGCCCAGTCTGCCTCCTTGGTCTGTTTTGCCTTTCTTTCCTCTTTCCCTTGCTTTAGTGAACTACTCCTGTCCACCAAGGAGCCCCTGTCCCGAGGCATTGCTGCTGACTCTCAGGCCACAGTCCACAGCCACCACACTGAGATCACTTTTTCATTTCCCCTATTCCCACATTGACTGGAAGCCCTTTGGGGTCACAGTCTCTTCTCTTCCTGACATAGTAGTAGGATGAATAAGGGTCAGACAGTGAAGTCATCATGTATGCTGTCATCAGAGGGCTGTGTTCCTGTGCTCTGAGGGGACCACATGGATTTCTTTGTATAGGCTGCGTCTTGCTCATCCAGAGCTAAGATAGACCAGACAAGGGGAGGAGGAAAAAAAAAAAAAAGGAACAAAACCAGAAAGGTAAAGGCAAGATGAGAAGGAGAAAATAGTGGTCCTGCCTGCTGAGAGCTTTCTGCCAGGCCCCACACTCAGGCCTCTGTGTGAATTGCTATTTTTATCCTTACTATAAACTTATAGATGACAACATACTGTCAGAAAAGGAACCAGGCAGTGGTGGCACACGCCTTTAATCCCAGCACTTGGGAGGCAGAGGCAGGCGGATTTCTGAGTTCGAGGCCAGCCTGGTCTACAGAGTGAGTTCCAGGACAGCCAGAGACACACAGAGAAACCCTGTCTTGAAAAAAAAAGAAAAAAGAAAAAAGAAAAAAAAAGAAAGAAAGAAGAGAAAACAGAGGCTCAGAGACTCAAGTCACTTGTGCTCTAAGTCTGTGAAGGTTCTGAAGCCCCCAAACCTGGGTCACAGGAAATGGTCAATAAGTCCACTAAGCAAACTGCAGGAGGGAAATGCAAGATAGATGGAAAGAAAGGGCAAAAGGAAGGGGAGGAAGTGCACATGGCTAACCCTCAGCCACCCCAACCTGACTGTTGTGGTCTCCATGCCAACAAGCTCTGAGTGGTGTTACTGTGTCCAAATGGGGCATCACTGGCCCCAAGGACTCAGCAACAGACACCCATCTTTGGGAAGCTGACCTTAATTTCCACCCTTTCAAATGCTTTACAGACCTCCAGAATAAAGCTTACATAAGGCTGGATGAATACTGGAGGCAACATACTGAGGGGGAAAGCAGAAGTCAAGAGGCCATGTAAGCTACCTGCCCCTTCTCTGCCTGAGAGAGAAGCTGAATGGGAGGGAGAGGTCGCCGTAAGTCTTGGGGTGGGAGTGGAGGCAGCAAGGCAGCTGCTGTTCCTCAGACTCTCATAAACAAAAGTGTGGTGAGAAGAATTGGAGGAAAGACAGATGAAAGGGAGAGGAAGGTGTGGGAGAAGGAACCGTGAAAAGGTTGAGACAGAGGAAGAAAGGCTTGGGGTTCCCCAGACAGGGACTCAAGTTGGACCAGTTGCAGAGAACAATGGATCTCAAGGATCTCAGGAAGGGAGGGGGAGGGAGCCTTGTAGTCAGATCAGACATGTCCTTACAGCTTCTAGCAGTGCCACTGGCACCCTCAGGGGTCTGTGTGAACAAAAACTACCCCATGGCTAAGGTAAGCTCCAGCCACAGGTGGGATGGGCTGTGGGGACTACAGTAACCTTACTCCAACAACGTTATCCTTTCTGATTTGGGACCGGGACAAGGACCAGGGATTGGAAACATCATTTCATCCAAGCCTCACAACTTCCTACAGAGAGCACAGTGCTTCTGCTCCCTCACTGAAGATGGAGGACTAGAAGCTCAGAGAGGTTAAGTCACTTGTCCTGGCAGACCCAGATGACGAACTGCAAAGTCAGCATTTGAGCCCATGCCATTTTGCTCCTGTGGCTGTTGTATTAATCACAGCTGCTTTCCAGAGAGACAAGCATGGGGGCAAAGTTGAGACTGAAAGTCCAGCAAGTGTAGGAAAAAGACAGGGGCAGAAGGCAGAAGAATGGGAGAGGCAGGCAAACAAACAAACAAACAAACAAAAGATGTAGAGGGATGAGGAGCCTGACATGCCCTAGAGGGACATCAGCACAGGTCACGTTCTTTGCTCACTTGGCTACGCAGTGACTCCTTGTCCCTCATTGGCTGCCTTGCTACATGGACAGCACCTTCTTATCCAGCTGTCCCAGGAGCCCTGGCCTCATCCTCTTCAGCAATAGGCCTCTCAGCCTCACAGGAAATGCTCTTTCTCTAATTGCCATTGAAACTCACAGCCCTCCCTTTTCCTGTAGGTGGGGTTTCCATAGGAAAAAGCTGCTTCTCTGCTTCCCCAGTCTAGTAACTGTTTGGAAGTCAAATCCCTACATCCTGCTTTACTAGGTCAAGTCTCTCTCAGACCGGTACTTGCCCATCACTGCTAAGTGGACCAGCTGGTGCTGCTGCGGAGCAGGAATCTCTTCTAGCAATTTGTCTGTTCTGGGACCTCTCAGATCACTTGTCACGAAGATGGCCTTGCTTGGGAATCCTGCTTCTTACAGCATCTTCTAATTATGGGACAGAGTTGTACCAGCAGGTCTGAAGTGGGAGATCCAGGCTGACCGAGCCATTCAGGAACTACTGGGGGACGAGTCCTGCCTTTGAACACACTCCGGTCCAACCCTCCCTCCGGTAAGCATGATGCTACTTCTGCCATTCCTGCTAGGGCTCTTAGGGCCAGGAAGCTACTTGTTCATTTCAGGGGATTGTCAGGAGATGGCCACTGTCATGGTGAAGTTCCAAGTGACAGAGGAAGTGCCATCTGGCACAGTGATAGGGAAACTGTCCCAAGAACCAGGAGTGGAGGAGAGGCGTGGGAAGGTAGGAGATGCCTTCCAGATTCTGCAGCTGCCTCAGGCACTGCCGATTCTGATGAACTCTGAGGACGGCCTGCTCAGCACTTCCGGCCGGCTGGATCGGGAGAAGCTATGTCGGCAGCAAGATCCCTGCCTGGTGTCCTTTGATGTGCTTGCCACAGGGGCTTCTGCTCTAATTCATGTGGAGATTCAGGTGCTGGACATCAATGACCACCAGCCACAGTTTCCCAAAGATGAGCAGGAGCTAGAAATCTCTGAAAGTGCCTCCCTGTACACACGGATCCCCTTGGACAGAGCTCTTGATCAAGACACTGGTCCTAACAGCTTATATTCCTACTCCCTGTCTGCCAGTGAACACTTTGCCCTGGATGTTATCGTGGGTCCCGATGAGACCAAACATGCAGAGCTTGTGGTGGTGAAGGAGTTGGACAGGGAAGTCCACTCATATTTTGATCTGGTGCTGACTGCCTATGACAATGGGAATCCCCCTAAGTCAGGTACCAGCGTGGTCAAGGTCAATGTCCTGGATTCCAATGACAATAGTCCAGTGTTTGCTGAGAGTTCACTAGCACTAGAAATCCCAGAAGACACTGCTCCTGGTACTCTTCTCATAAACCTGACTGCTACAGATCCAGACCAAGGACCCAATGGGGAGGTAGAGTTCTTCTTTGGCAAGCATGTGTCCCCAGAGGTGATGAACACCTTTGGTGTAGATGCCAAAACAGGCCAGATCATTCTGCGCCAACCCCTAGATTACGAGAAGAACCCTGCCTATGAGGTGGATGTCCAAGCAAGGGACTTGGGTCCCAATTCCATCCCAGGCCATTGCAAAGTTCTCATCAAAGTTCTGGATGTCAATGACAATGCCCCAAGCATCCACATCACATGGGCCTCCCAGACGTCCCGGGTGTCAGAAGATCTTCCCAGGGACAGCTTCATTGCTCTTGTCAGTGCAAATGACTTGGACTCAGGACATAATGGTCTAGTCTACTGTTGGCTGAACCAAGAGCTGGGCCACTTCAGACTGAAAAGGACTAATGGAAACATGTACATGCTGCTTACCAATGCCACACTGGACAGAGAACAGTGGCCCATATACACTCTCACTGTGTTTGCTCAAGACCAAGGACCCCAGCCCTTATCAGCTAAGAAGGAGCTCCAAATCCAGGTCAGTGATGTCAATGACAATGCCCCTGTGTTTGAGAAGAGCAAGTATGAGGTCTCCACTTGGGAAAACAATCCACCCTCTCTTCACCTTATCACACTCAAAGCTCATGACGCTGACTTGGGCAGTAATGGAAAAGTGTCATACCGTATTAAGGACTCCCCCGTTTCTCATTTAGTCATTATTGACTTTGAAACAGGAGAAGTCACTGCTCAGAGGTCACTGGACTATGAACAGATGGCAGGCTTCGAGTTCCAGGTGATAGCAGAGGACAGAGGGCAACCCCAGCTCGCATCCAGCATCTCGGTGTGGGTTAGCCTCTTGGATGCCAATGATAATGCCCCAGAAGTGATTCAGCCTGTGCTCAGTGAAGGCAAAGCCACCCTTTCGGTGCTTGTAAATGCCTCCACGGGCCACCTTCTGTTGCCCATTGAGAATCCCAGTGGCATGGACTCAGTAGGTACTAGTACATTACCAAAGGCTACCCACAGCCCCTGGTCTTTCCTTTTGGTGACAATAGTGGCGAGGGATGCAGACTCAGGGGCCAATGGGGAACTCCTCTACAGCATTCAGAGTGGGAATGATGCTCATCTTTTTGTCCTTAGCCCTTCCTTGGGACAGCTATTCATTAATGTCACCAATGCCAGCAGCCTCATCGGGAGTCAGTGGGACCTGGGGATAATGGTAGAGGACCAGGGCAGCCCCTCCTTGCAGACCCAAATGTCACTGAAGGTCGTGTTTGTCACCAGTGTGGACCACCTAAGGGACTCTGTTCATGAGCCTGGACTTCTGAGCACACCAACGCTGGCTATGATCTGCCTGGCTGCACTGCTGGTCATCTTTGGATTGATCTTGGCTTTGTTTGTGTCCATCTGCTGGACAGAGAAAAAGGATAATAGGGCCTACAACTGTCGCGAAGCTGAGTCAACATATCGCCATCAGCCCAGGAGGCCCCAGAAACACATTCAGAAGGCAGATATCCACCTGGTGCCTATGCTTAGAGCCCAGGAGGATGAGACTGATGAAGTTAGGTCATCTCACAAGGATACCAGTAAAGAGGCATTGATGGAGGCTGGCTGGGACTCCTGCCTGCAGGCCCCCTTCCATCTCACACCAACGCTATACAGGACCCTGCGTAACCAAGGCAACCAGGGAGCACTAGCAGAGAGCCAGGAGGTACTGCAGGACACCTTCAACTTTCTCTTCAACCATCCCAGGCAGAGGAATGCCTCCCGGGAGAACCTAAACCTTCCTGAGTCCCCACCTGCCTTACACCAGCCACTCTTAAGACCTCTGAAGGTGCCTGGCAGCCCCATAGCGAGGGTGACTGGAGACCAAGGCAGTGAGGAGGCCCCACAGAGCCCACCAACGTCCTCTGCAACCCTAAGACGACAGCGGAATCTCAATGGCAAAGTGTCTCCTAGAGGAGAGTCCGGTCCTCATCAGATTCTGAGGAGCCTGGTTCGGCTCTCTGTGGCTGCTTTTGCGGAACGGAACTCTGTGGAGGAGCCTGCTGGGGATTCTCCTCCTGTCCAGGTACCTCTGGCGTGGGCAGCACTTTTCTGGTCACACACACAGAGAAGAATTAGACCACTAAAAGCATTAGACACCCTCGTTTCCCATATTCATCCTTAGACTCACCCAACACATGGTGATGCAGAAGTTAAGGACACAGTGGCCAGGATCACTGTGTGATCCTAGACTAATTAGTTGTCTATGAGCCTCAGTTTCCTTAGTGGTGAGATGGGTACGTCAGTGAGAAATATGTGCCTTGTAGAATTGTCCTGAGGATCAGGCCAATTAATTCATGTAATGTGCTAGTGCATGCTTGGCAAAGGTAGTGATTAGGAATAAAAACTTTAGACTCAGGTTGCCTAGGTTCAAATCCTGCCTCTACCTCTTCTCACTTGTGGCTCATAGAGAAGTTACTCAGCTTATCCACTGAAGGTATCTACTTTACTAGCATGCTTCTCCCAAGACTGCATAAAAACAAAATGAGTCGATCAATGGCAGCGATGCCTGGACAACTGTGTCTGTCTGTCCTGTGGTACATGCTCAGGAAATGAGTACTATCACCTCCACGAAGCACCTCTCCATCCTGCTACAAAGCTGCTCCGTCTTGGCTAGGCAACCTCCCTGTAAAGGAGTCAGGCCTACTTACCACTGCCACAGGCTCCAGGGGGAGCATTTGACTTGCCCAAGACCCCAAAGGTCTATGTGCTGGGCTCACAGCACACCACAGTGGAAACAACCCTTCTAGCTAGGCAGATCCGAGTTCAAACACAGCAGCTTAGAACTGCAGAACATAGGGAATGACCTTTAACAGTGGAGTCTCATTGTCTTCATCTACAAAATGGGATTATAAAGCCAAGTTTACTTGGTCTCTACTGCCCTGGAGGGGAGGATTAATGGGATGATGAGTGACCATCTGCTTCCCGCTTCCTTCCGGATTTATTAAACACAAATGGGAGATCTTCTCAGGGATAGTGCTTAACATATCCCTAACTGCTTCTCTGACACCCTGGGAGTTTTCTCAGTGCCAGCCTGTGCTTTGGAGACAGGCTTCTGTCGGACCAGACGATCAGTTTAGGTTTCTCCTGGAGCAAGGACACATCTTCCTTCCCAGCCGCCTTCCCAGGAAACCCCCTGGGGGTGGCTTACCTAGTCTCCTAGGAATCTTCACCCTGGGGCTCCCTGCAAACCTAGAGGAAGCTACAGCCAATGACTTCGTTCATTCATTCTCATTCATCCATCTGTTGCTTATTGAACGAACTGTTATGCCATGCCACTGGACATTGACAGCAGAGAGCAGACATTCTGCCCGACACACTAAAGTGATGGAAGGAAAGGTACTCATGTGGAATCACTTGGAGGGTGAGAGTAAGATGCCCAACGCCTATGTCTTTATGACAGTTCAGTCCCTCAATAAAGTCAGCTCCAAGTTCAAGTTCCAGGCCTTGTTGCTGTGAGGACTATGAACCTCAGCTTCCATCTCTTTAAATGTTTGGGATGGTGTCTCTTTCCTGCAGCTATTGTGTGGCGCAAATGAGATTAGTTGTCACCAGGTAATTACTAAGTGCTACCACAGGTTCCATCAACAAGTGAGTCAGGTGCCTCAGCTCATTGAAATGTAAGCAGCACGGGACCTCAGTTCTCATTCCTGTACTACAGAGGAAACTGGTTTAGAAGTCATGAGTACATTTCTAGGGCCATGGAGATGGGAGGTAAGGCAGGAACAGATTTAGAATGTGAACCCAAGTCCAACTCTAGAATATGGGTTGTGAAGTGACTCTGAGTACCTGGATGGATGGATGCAGCACTGGGCGTGGCCCTTCAGGTTGGATTTACCTGGGTAAAAGGTAGCAGGTGTCTTCCTCTTCCTTTTAAGGGCTTCTGGGCTTGGTAGGAAGGCAAGTTCTACCTAAGGCAGGCTATGGGACCCTGACTCTCGCCCAAGTCGCAGTGAAACCCCAATCCTGGCGGCAGAGAAGCAGCATTTTTAGGGGTTATATCCCTGAGTCTGCAGGAGATTGTTTTAGTATCAACATATCTAATTAACACTGACAATGCTGTGGAGATGCGAACCCACTTCAGAGATGAGAGACGACTAAGCTGGGTCTCAGTAGATTCAAAATCTGCCTGAAAGTTCCCAAGCTAGTGACCATAAAGAGAACGTAGTCTGCCAAGACAAGGCCTGCTTCTGCTCTCTCCAGGACCTCGGGGTATAGGGGTGACATCTAGACAATCCCCTCTTCTTCCACCTTCTGAAACTTCCTTTTTTTTTTTCAGCTCTTAACAGAAGCCATCTTCTGTTAATGTCTAGACCCCCTAGTCTCTGGCGGACTTCCTGCGGAGCCTTAGGTCTCAGCAGGAGTTCCTGGCACACAGCCAGAATTAAAAAAAAAACAAAAAAAAAAAAAACAAAAAAAAAACATTTGTCAAGTTGCCTGAGAGCCAGGTTTGGTGGCACATGCCTGTAGTTCCAGCCTTTCAGGAGGCTAAGGTGAGAGTTCAAGGCTAGCCTGAACAGCATAGTAAGATCCGGTCTCAAAGGACAGAAAGCAAATGGATAATTTTCTTCAACAGTACCTCCCTACTCACTGCCTGCTCCAAAATAGGTTTGAGACCTCTGTTCCTACAGACCTCACCCCTTCCCAACACTCAAATATGGTCTCTGTCACCCTTCCCCCGCTATCCCTCCCTCTGGGTCCTGCCTTCCTTGTAAACCATGAACTTCCAGAGACAGGGGGAGGTGGGGTGTCTCTTTTTTGTTCTTACAAGTCCCACAGAAGCACTATGCCTGGCACAAATGCTTTTAAATACGTGGCCATTGATTGACAGGTGAATAAATGAATTGGTCAAATGACACCATTTCTTCCCTATACAATGCAATCGTCCATATTGCCCACACAAATTGGCCAGAATGCTTGAATACAGTTCGAAGATAATCCTTATCAAAGTAACAACCGTCAGATCAGGAAATACCTTTTTCACTCCGGCCCTTAAAGTCCACCAGCCACTCCAGGGAATGAGCTTGTTGGGATAGTTTCAAGGGTCTCCAAGCTATCTCCTTCAGCTGCCCAGGGCTTGCAGTGACAGACAAAGCCAGGAAGCACCCTCCCCCAGGTCCCTTACTCAGTCATACAGGTCCATTCTCCCCAGCCCCCTATCTGATCACAGAAGCATCTGAAGCCAGAGGAAAAACTATAAAAAGAAAGCACCAGCATTGAGGGAAACATCCGGCGAGGAAGCGTGCAGGGTCGGAATTGTGTGGAGTCAACAGATTTTTCCTGTCTTGTAGCAAATCTCCCAGCTGCTGTCCTTGCTGCATCAGGGCCAGTTCCAGCCCAAACCAAACCACCGAGGAAACAAATATTCTGCCAAGCCCGGCAGCAGCAGGTAAGCAGCACGTAGCACCCACAACACAGTCCCCTCTGGCCCCTAAGGCACCCTCCCTACAGCCTTGGTGATGTGTGGCAGGGTAAGCACACACTAGGAACCCAGCCCAGGGGGTACTTGTGGCAGACAGCACCCATCCCCCACTCTGGAAGCTCCGTCCTGGAGCCACTGTATTTATGATATTTATAAGTCCCAGTGTCACTAAGGAAGTTACTTCATCTCTTACCTCTGACTATCTGTCCCCTGATTACTTGATTGGTTTGAAATCTGTAACTTTCTCCTTTTTTCTTGGCCTACCACATCAGGATGTAGACGTGAGGGTGTGGCCCTTAGGGCAGTCCTGGAATAGAAGAGACCTCAAGAAGGATATCAACTCCTACTCGTCACTATACAATGGAGAAGTGGATTTTCTTTCTGCAGGCCCAACTTTTGAGCCTGTGGAAACCAACTGGCAATAGGCCAGTGAACTAGAGAAAAGCCATAAAAATGTTTAAAAATTATTTTACATTTATTTTGCATATGAATGGGTGGAAGCATGTATGGGAAGGGTAGAGGACCACATGTAGGTGTTTGCTTTCTCTTTCCATCGCATTGGTACTAAGGATTAAACTCAGGTCATCGGGTTTGGTGACAAGTACCCTTAGCCACTGAGGCATCTACCTCACTGGCCCTGTTACAATTTTTTTTAAAATCATAATTTTATGTGATACAGAAGCCTTTAGATTGAAGATCCAAAGATCCGTTTTTAAGATTGGGTTCAGCGTTGCAGGGATACCTATAAAAATATAATTGGATAAAAGGGGTATGAGCAAATGGAAATTTAGACCAAGGGGGGAGCCCCAGCAAGGCTTATCTGTATAGCTTCTTGACTGTTCCACCAAGCATTTCTTGCTTCCAGGTATGGCTAGGAGCCTTTTCTGGAACGAGGAACTTATAACCAGTAATCAAGCTAGGCAGCTCAGAGAATTTCTTTATGGACAACTCTTACACAGAAAGTAAGGGTGGGGGGCAATTCAAGTCCTGTTTTTAGGTTTTAGGGGTTGGTTTTGGATAGAATTCTAGTTTCTATGACCTACTTTGGGAAAGGAATTCTAGATTGCTATCTACTTGCCTGCGGGTGGGGGGTGGGGCAGGAGCTGGGATAGGAGGTCAGAGGGGTAGGGCAGCTTTAAAGGCCTTTGCTTTTTGGTGTGCTTTCCAGAGCCTTAATAGTACATACATTCCAGAGTCATGAGTCTAGATTCGAATTCTTGCTTAATTACTTAGTCAACAAGTGGGGCGGGGGATAGGCAAGCTGCAAAAATCTTCTCACTGGTAAAATGGGAATGACTCTTCCATATAGGCCTGCCGAGGTCCAAGCAAGTGCCTGCACCTGGTGTAAGGTAGTCTGCACTATTCCTCCCAGCTACTTCCTAGCTCATCTCTAACAGTAGCAGCAAGGGTCACAGTGGGAAATGAGGACAACCAACAGCAGATAGGACTCATGGGTCTTAGGGGATCTGGGGAGGGTTTTCACCTGTAGAAATGAACTTCCTCCTGAGTGGCTGTCAGAGGCCCTGAGGATCAGTGAGACATGGGGGCCCCATGCTAAGCTGGGGAGCAGATGTAGCTATGATGCCACACCCCTGCTTCTTTGCTCTGAGATGTGGCTTTGGTATGAAGGAAGCTACTTCTTCCTTGAATATGTTTGTCAAGCATCTTGTGTGTGCCAGGCCATGTTCTGAACACTTGACAAGAGAATAAAAAATAAGAAAAGCAGGCTGGAGAGATGGCTCAGTGGTTAAGAGCACTGACTGCACTTCCAGAGGTTCTGAGTTCAAATCCCAGCAACCACATGGTGGCTCACAACCATCTGTAATGAGATTTGATGCCCTCTTCTGGTGTGTGTCTGAAGACAGCTACAGTGTACTCATATATAATAAATAAATAAATCTTTAAAAAAAATAAGAAAAGCAAAAAAGCTTTGTCTGGCTGGTGCAAAGTAGATGACCAAGTTGACTGAAGAAGTGTACTAAATGCTGTCCTGTGCTATACTCATCGGAGGTGTGAGGGGGCAGTAGTGAGCAACACCAATGGCTTCATTTCTTTTCTGTGTGCTTACCAGTTACACTGTTGCAGGGCACTGTGCTAAACCCTTTACCTATGAAGTCTTATTTTACAAACCCCCATGAAAGTTACTACGTATTATTCCCATTTCATTCTAGAGGAAACAATCTAGAGGAGTGTAAGACTCAGTTCACCCTGACTCTGTAAGCCAGGCTATGTACCAGTTCCTTGTATAGATGATAAATGCTGTCTAAACAGACAGTTATGTGGAAATTCCTCACTTGAAACCCTATTGGATTTCTTCACAGGGGTACCACTTCAGACACAGACGGTCTAGGTGTCAGGCCTGGTGGACAAGCAGAGCCTGATCTGGAAGAAGGGCCCCCGAGCCCAGGGGAGGATCTTTCTGTAAAGCGACTTCTAGAAGAAGAGCTGTCAAGCTTGCTGGACCCTAATACAGGTAGGGATGCCCTGGGGTCACCCTGGTGCTGTCTCTGAGCCCAGCATCCTCTCATGCACCCAGGCTGCAGAGTACTGCTCCAGTACACTGTAGAGAGGGGTGTGACCAGCTTTTTGTTTGCCTTGCAGACTCAGAAAGTGGTTATTTATCTGTTTGCTCATTTAGTTATATGGTGATAGGCATAGTTATTTAAGACAGGGTTTCACTCTGTCAATATGTAGCCCAGACTGACCTTGAATTCTTCTTCGAAATTTTCTTGCCTCAATTTCCCAATGTGACGTACTGGGATCACAGGCATGAGCCACATAGCCAGCTTTTCTTTGTTTAATGACCAGAGTTTTTACCTTTTGTAGGTATTTATTTTTATTTTATGTGCATTGGTGTTTATTATGCCTGCACATTTGTGTGTGTGTGTGAGGGTATTAAATCCCCTGGAACTGGAGTTACAGACAGTTGTGAGCAGCCATGTGGATACTAGGAATTGAACCTAGGTCCTCTGGAAAAGCAGCCGGTACTCTTAACCACTGAGTCATCTCTTCAGCCCCCCTCCCCAGGTTCTTTTTTTTTTTTTTCCTAAAAAAATCATTGTTAAGAATAATGAACAGACTGGAGAGATGGCTCAGTGGTTAAGAACTAACTGTTCTTCCAGAGGTCCTGAGTTCAATTCCCAACAACCACATGGTGGCTCACAGTCATCTATAATGGGGTCTGATGCCCTCTTCTGGTATGTCTGAAGAGAGCAGTGATGGTGTACTCATATACATAAAATAAACAAACAAACCATTAAAAAACAAGAGAGAGCACACTGGCTGCTTTTCCAGAGGATCTGGGTTCAATTGCTAGCACCCACATGGCTGCTCACAGCCATCTGTAACTCTAATTCCAGGGGATCCAACATCCTCCTCTGAACTTCACAGGCAATAGGTACACATATGATGCCCAGACAGACATTAGTTAAAACACTCATAGATGCAAAACAGAATAAATAAATCCTTTGAAAATTAAAAAGAGAAAAAGAATAACATAGCACAAGGCTTGAATTTGGGTCATTGCTGAGTGCACAGTCACTTAGCTCTTGGTCTGTGTGCCCAGCACCAGGAAAGCCTACAGTCCTCTGGGGGAACATAATATCAAGCGCAGGATACAGGTGCACACAGGCTCAGGAAGTTGGCCTGCCCAAAATCCTCAGTCCTAGCTGGGGTGCCCAAACCTGGGCAGTAGCGACTCAACTGCAGCCTGTACCATTGTGTTTGGCATATTTAAATATCCTTTCTCTCCAGAAAGGAGGCAACTCCTTAATGTGCTAATTGAAACAAAAAAAAAAAACTTTTTGGTAGAAAAACCAATTAGTTTTGTTTTTGTAGAGTGTTCCTAGGTTCATTCACAAGCACTGTATTAAATGGGCCTGTTGGTACACACCTGTGATACCAGAATTTAGGAGTGGCGTGGTGGGTCAGAAGCTTAAGGTCCTCCTCAGTTACACAATGAGTTTTGGCCTATTCTGGGTTATATAAGACCCTATTTTTAAAAGAAGGAAGGAAGGAAGGAAAGAAGGAAGGAAGGAAGAAAAAAGAAAGAAAGAAGAAAAGAAAGAGAGGATGAATAGGAGGAAAGCAAAGCAATTAGTTTTAACAATAAACATAAAATGGACCAGGCTGTGGTACCACACACCTTTAATCCCAGTACATGGAAGGCAGAGGCTGGTGGATCTCTGTGAGTTTGAGGCCAGCCTGGTCTACGGTGTGAGTTCCAGGACAGCCAGGGCTACACGGAGGAACCTTGTCTCAAAAAACAAAAGATGAACAAAAAATATAATATGCATTAATGCAAGGCTCCCCCAGCCAAGTACCTTCAGTGGAATCCCCTCCATTAGGTGACATATGCTACCCTGACCACCCATCCTGTTTGTGCAGTGGATTTACTTTCCGTGGGTTTCGTCTGGCTGTGAGGCATGGCAGATTTTGCCCTTTCTGGGGCTAAAAACCATAACTAGCACTGACAGAGTGCTTTTTAAGTGCAAGCCACCTATTGTAAGTTTCTCTGCAGAAAATCTGAAGAGAAAGAGGCTATTCATTATCCTCATTTCATAAAGAAAAATCTGACGGTCAAGAGTGTTTAATAATTTGCCCAGGGTCATGCAGCTAATGGCTATTAACATAGACGACATGGCTCTAAATTTTAGAGCTGTGCTGCTCAATATGATAGCCACTGGCCACATATGGCTCTTTAAGTTTAAATGAAGTGAAATTAAATAAAATGAAATATTGAGACTTTAGTCATACCATCTACACTTCAAAGGCTCAGTACTCACATATGGTTGGTGGCTACTGTTCGGAATTCTATCATTGACCAGCTGTGGTTAGAACCTTAAAGCTCAAAGGTTGACCTGCCCTGCCTCCCCACAGCAAAGAAGGCATCAAGCAAAGTGGCCTTGGAGGAAGACAAAAGAGGGTCAGAAAGACTTTGCTGTTCAAGAACTGGATGCCCCGGGGCTACTGAGGGTTGTGCTTAGGACTGGGGACTTGTTGATCAGATACAAAAAAACTAAGTGAGGGTGTGATGATGATGGGTCTGTGGTGGCTGGGGGTGGGGGGTGACATGCTTGCCACACAAATGTGAGGACCCAAGTCTGGATTCCTTAAAACCTATGTGAAAGCCTGGCATGAGGGTGTCTCCGTAATCTCAGTGCTGGGGAGGCAGAGGCCTAGGACTCCTGAAGCTTGTTAACTAGCCAGCCTAGCTGAATGATGATGAGCTTCAGGTTTCATGAGAGAATCAGTACTCAGAAGGTGGAGACTGAGTCTGTGAGTCTGAGACTAGCTTGGTCTACTTCAGGAGTTCCAGGCCAAGCAGGGCTACAAAGTAAGATCTCATCTCAAACATAAATAAATAAATAAATACACTAAAAAATAAAAAACAAAGAAGGGAATGAAATGAGACATCTGATGTTGACTTCTGGTAGTCTACACACACACACACACACACACACACACACACACACACACACACACA